>NC_089796.1:39991663-40131663 GCF_040412425.1 Macrobrachium rosenbergii | reverse complement strand
GGGTGAGGTTGCTTGAGGAGAAGTTTCATTTGTCGCAACATACAAAGCATCAAGCTACAGGCTTTGTCATTAGATACTTCCAACTCTTTTAGCGAATAGCATGCCAGCATGGAAAGAGAGAGAGAGAGAGAGAGAGAGAGAGGGGGTGAACATGGTTTTTTTTATACAGTACATATTACGATTATAATAAATCAGTATTGAGGGATTTTACTTTAACATTTGATTGATATTTTACTTATTTGGAAATAAGTAAATCACTTTTTTATCATAAAAAATGTATTTAGTCACGAAAATAAAATGAAAATACAGTAATTAGTGATATTGCTCTATGAAAAAAATCTGCGAATTAGTGAATTTCCCCGTGATATATTTAGAGATATGTTTCACAGAAAAAACCATGAAGCACTGTCCACGATTGCTGAGCCGCGACCTAGCAGGGGTCCACTGTATTTATATTGGTTTGATACACGTGTGATAAAGATTTTATTGCTTTATCTATGTCACATTATATAAGCATATATTTGTATCAATAATTTACTTCGCCAAGCCCAGTATTAAACGTCTATGAATAATACAAATATACAGGTTGTTCTTTACAATTTAAAAAATATATTACAAAAGCCATTAATGAGACATGTATCTTAATCAGATTTGTTCTATCTATGTACTCAGCAGTTATCAAAGTTTTTAATCACATTGCATTTGTGTATTTCAGATACCCTGTTGATGGTTACTGAAACAAAATTGCATATGCAGGCTCAGCAAAACTTCAGAACTAAGTATGGAAAAGAGACACCGTCACATCCGTCAATTTGAGCATAATACAAAATATTTATGGAGTCAGGGACAGTGTTGGATAAAGGCAGGAGTGGACGACCAAGAACATATGAGGAAAACATGGATCGTGTAAAACAAGCCCTTCATCGTTCTCCTACAAAATCCATCTGTACTACTGCCAGACACTTACAGCTACCACGTTCAACAGTGCACAAAATCCTACACAAGAACTTGCGATTGTACACTTACAAAGTGCAACTCATACAGACACTCAAGCCAAATGATAAACCAAATGATAAACCAAGAACGAATTTCTGAGGATGAAAAGTTCCTCAACCGAGTTTGTTTTGGTGATGAGGGAAACTGAACACACACATAATGTGAGAATCTAGGGATCAGAACATCACCATGTCACTAAGGAACTTCACCAAGATAGTCCAAAGGTGAATGTGTGGTATGGGATCAAGTGCAATCGAATCACTGGTCCATTTTTCTTCAGCGAGAAATCAATTACTGCAGATGCTTACCTTGACTTTTTGACTGAATATGTGGCACCAAAACTAGATGACCTTCAACCAACCATCATTTTCCTGCAAGATGGTGCACCACCACACTGGGGATTGCATGTTTGTGGGTTCCAAAATCAAACATTTCCAGACTGGTGGATTGGAAGAGATGGCCCAATTCCCTGGCCACCTTGTTCACCAGATATCACTCCCCTGGGCCTCTTTCTATAGGATTATGTTAAAGATATTGTGTATTGAACAAAGATATGGGACATCGCTAATAATGCCCATATAGAGGTGTATTAAATGAGGCAAAAAACTTCAATATCTACTGCTCATTTAGTAATAATTTTCACATATTTGTGTTCCTAACCACAAATATTTTTTTTATTATACTTATGATTTATCATTGTTTTCATGTCTACCTAAATATCCAGATATGTATTCACATGCAAATACAGTACTTAATTTCTCCTAGTCACTTACTTGAGCCAATCAACAAAAGATGAAATGATCCTTCGCCTGTTTATTTCTGATGCAACTACAGTGTGTCCAGACAATGTCCAATTCCTTAATGGATGATTCTTCTTAGACCAAGTATTCTTTTCTGTATGTTCAAGATGTTCTGTCTTGCATATGTCTTTGTAAGGCAAACAAAGGGCTACCTGTGAGGATAAAGAAATATGGATAAGAAATTTCCTGAACAATTTTGTTTCACACATCCAAGGATGTTTCTTTTATTGATGCATTATCACTTGTCAAGCTGATATAGTTGTACTTAATCACACAAATTTGACTGCCATCCAAGTCAGGGGAGCCCCAGTAAACCCAGCCTAAAGTTCTTATTTCGTGAGTCTTCAAACCAGGAGATTATAAAGAAAGCCAAGAAAGAATTATATACAGGACTTTAAGAGGACTAAAACACTACATTTCTTAGGAAATAATGGAAAGTCTGCACATTCTCCATTTTCAGTTTTAGCTAGGTCACAAGATTACAGTTCTAAGGAAATATGGGAAAGTCAGCACATTCTCCATTTCCACTTTTAGATAGGTCACAACATTAAAGTTTTTAGGAAATACTAAAGAGTCTGCACATTTTCCATTTCCAGCTCTAACCTAGGTCACAACGTCACAGTTCTTGGGAAACTCTAGAAAGTCTGCACATTCTCCATTTCCAGTTTTAGCTAGGTCACAACATTACATTTCTTAGGAAATAATGAAAGTTTGCACATTCTCCATTTCCAGTTTTAGCTAGGTCACAATATTAGAATTCTCAGGAAATACTGGAAAGTCTACACCTTCTCCATTTTCAGCTTAGATAGGTCATAACATTACAGCTCTTAGGAAATACTGGAAAGTCGTCACATTATTCATTTCCAGTTTTAGCCATGTCACAACATTACAGTTCTTAGAAAATACTGCAAAGTCTGCACATTCTCCATTTACAATTTTGGCTAAGTCACAACATTACAGTTCTTAGGAAATACTGGAAAATCTGCACATTATGCATTTCCAGTTTATATAGGTCAAAACATTACAGGTCTTGGGAAATAATGAAAAGTCTGCACATTCTCCATTTTCATTGCTAGATAGGTCACAACATTACAGTTCTTAGGAAAAACTGGGAATTTTATACATTCTCCAGTTTCACTTTTAGCTAAGTCACAACATTACAGTTGTTAGGAAATACTACAAAGTCTGCACATTCTCCAGTTCCAGTTTAAGCTAGGTCACAACATTACAGTTCTTGGGAAATAATGGAAATTTTTCACATTCTGCATTTTCACTTTTAGCCAGGTCACAACATTCCATTTCTTAGGATATACTACAAAGTCTGCACATTCTCCATTCTCAGGTTAAGCTAGGTCACAACATCACAGTTCTATGGAATACTGGAAATTTTTCACATTCTGCATTTTCACTTTTAGCTAGGTCACATTACATTTCTTATGAAATGCTGCAAAGTCTGCACATTCTCCATTTTCAGTTCTAGCTAGGTCACAACATTACATTCTTAAGAAAGACTGGAAATTTTTCACATTCTGCATTTTCACTTTTAGCTAGGTCACAACATTACATTTCTTAGGAAATACTAGAAAGTCTGCACATTCTCCATTTTCAGTTTAAGCTAGATTACAACATTACAGTTCTCAGGAAATACTGGAGATTTTTCACATTTGGCATTTTCACTTTTAGCTAGGTCACATTACATTTCTTAGGAAATACTGCAAAATTTGCACATTCTCCATTCTCAGTTTCAGCTAGGTCACAACATTACAGTTCTTAGCAAATACTGGAAATTTTTCATATTCTGCGTTTACACTTGTAGATAGTCACAACATTACATTTCTTAGGAAATACTGGAAAGTCTGCACATTCTCCATTTTCAGTTTAAGCTAACTCACAACATTACAGTTCTCAGGAAATTTTGGAAATTTTTCACATTTTGCATTTTCACTTTTAGCTAGGTCACAACATTACATTTCTTAGGAAATACGGCAAAGTCTGCACATTCTTTAATTTCACTTTGAGCTAGGCCACAGTTCCTCGTTGGACGGATCGTTATAGTCCTCGGCTAGCACCTTACTGGGCCCGCGTTCGATTCTCCGGCTGGTCAGTGAAGAATAAGAGGAATTTATTTCTGGTGATAGAAATCCATTTCTCGGTATAATGTGGTTAGGATTCCACAATAAGCTGTAGGTCCCGTTGCTAGGTAACCAATTTATTCTTAGCCACGTAAAATAAGTCTAATCCTTCGGGCCAGCCCTAGGAGAGCTGTTAATCACCTCAGTGGTCTGGTTAAACTAAGGTATGCTTAATTGTTTTAAGCTAGGTCACAAAATTACAGTTCTTAGGAAATACTGCAAAGTCTGCACATTCTACATTTTCAGTTTAAGCTAGTCACAACATTACAGTTCTTATGAAGTGCTGGAAAATTTTCACATTCTGCATTTTCACTTTTAGCTAGGTCACAACATTAAATTTGTTAGGAAATACTGCAAAATCTGCACATTCTCCAATTTCAGTTTAAGCTAGATCACATCACAGTTCTTAGGAAATACTGGAAATTTTTCACATTTTGCATTTTCACGTTTTGCTGAGTTGCTACATTACTATTCTTAAGAAATTCTGCAAAGTCTGCACATTCTCCATTTCCAGTTTAAGCTAGGTCACAACATTACAGTTCTTAGGAAATACTGTAAATTTGTCACATTCTGCATTTTCACTTTTAGCTAGGTCACATTATTACATTTCTTAGCAAATACTGCAAAGTTTGCACATTCTCCATTTTCAGTTTGAGCTAGGTCACATCATTACTGTTCTTGGGAAATACTGGAAATTTTTCACAGTCTGCATTTTCACTTTTAGCTTGGTCACAACATTATACTTCTTAGAAAATACTGGAAAGGCTGCACATACTTCATTTTCAGCTTTAGCTAGGTCACAACACTACAGTTCTTATGAAATACTGTTAATTCTGCACATTCTCCATTGTCAGTTTAAGTTAGGCCACAATATTACAGTTCTTATGAAATACTGGAAAGTCTCCACATTCTACAGTTTCACTTAGCTAGGTCATAAGACTACAGTTCCTAGGAAATACTATTAAGTCTACACATTCTCCATTTACAGTTTGACCAAGGTCACAATATTACAGTTCCTAGGAAATAATGTAAAGTCTGCACATTCTCCATTTTCAGCTTCAGTTAGGTCAGAACATTAGAGTTCTTAGGAAATACTGGAAAGTCTGCATATTCTCCATTTTCAGTTTAAGCTAGGTCATAACATTACAGTTCTCAGCAAATACTGGAAAGTCTGCATATTCCCCATTTTCAATTCTACCTACAGTAGGTCACAACATTAGAGTTCTGAGGAAATACTGGAAAGTCGGCACATTCTCCATTTCCATTTTTAGCTAGGTCACAACATTACAGTTCTTAGGAAAGACTAAAAAGTCTGTACATTTTCCATTCCCAGATTTAGCTAGGTCACAACATCACAGTTCTTAGGAAATACTAGAAAGTCTGCACATTTTCCATTTCCAGTTTTACCTAGGCCACAACATTACAGTTCTTAGGAAATAATGGAAAAACTGCTCTTCCTCCATTTCCAGGTTTAGCTAGGTCACAATATTAGAGTTCCCAAGAAATACTGGAAAGTCTGCACATTCTCCATTTTCGGCTTAGGTTCTTAGGAAATACTCGGAAGTTGTCACATTCTTCATTTCCAGTTTTAGCTAGGTCCTTAAATTACAGTTCTTGGGAAATACTGCAAAGTCTGCACGTTCTCCATTTTCACTTTTGGCTAAGTCACAACATTACAGTTCTTAGGAAATACTGGAAAGTCTCCACATTCTCCATTTTCACTTTTAGCTACGTCACATCATTACAGTTCTTAGCAAATACTGGAAAGTCTGAACATTCTCCATTTCCAGTTTTAGGTAGGTCGCAACATTTCAGTTCTTAGGAAATACTAAGAAGTATACACATTTTCCATTTCAGGTTTTAGCTAAGTCACAACATTTCAATTCTTAGGAAATACTGCAAAGTCAGCATATTCTCCAGATTCAGTTTAAGCTAGGTCACATCATTACAGTTCTTGGAAAATACTTAAAATTTTTTTACATTCTCCATTTTCACTTTTAGCTAGGTCACAACATTACATTTCTTAGGAAATGCTGCAAAGTCTGCACATTCTACATTTTCAGTTTAAGCTAGGTCACAACATCACAGTTCTTGGGAAATACTGGAAATTTTTCACATTCTCCATTGTCACTTTTAGCTATGTCACAACATTACATTTCTTAGGAAATACCGCAAAGACTGCGCATTCTCCAATTTCAGTTTAAGCAAGGTCACAACATTAAAGTTCTCAGAAAATACTGGAGATTTTTCACATTTTGCATTTTCACTTTTAGCTAGGTCACATTACAATTCTTAGAAAATACTGCAAAGTCTGCGCATTCTCCATTCTCAGTTTAAGCTAGGTCACAACATTACAGTTCTTAGGAAAGACTGGAAATTTTTCACTTTCTGCATTTTCACTTTTAGCTAGGTCACAACATTACATTTCTTAGGAAATATTGCAAAGACTGCACATTCTCCAATTTCAGTTTAAGCTAGGTAACAACATTACAGCTCAAAGGAAATACTGGAAATTTTTAACATTTTACATTTTCACTTTTAGCTAGTTCACATTACATTTCTTAGGAAATACTGCAAAGTCTGCACATTCTCCATTTTCAGTTTAAGCTAGGTCACTATATTACAGCTCTTAGGAAATACTGGAAATTTTTCAAATTCTACATTTTCACTTTTAGCTAGGTCACAACATTACAGTTCTTAGGAAATACTGTAAAGACTGTATATTCTCCAATTTCAGTTTTAGATAGGACACAACATTTCTGTTCTTAAGAAATACTGGAAATTTTTAACATTTTGCATTTTCACTTTTAGCTAGGTCACAACATTACATAACCCTAGGAAATACTGCAAAGTCTACACATACAATTTCGGTTTAAGCTAGGTCACAACATTACTGTTCTTAGGAAATACTGGAAATTTTTCAAATTCTGCATTTTCGCTTTTAGCTAGGTGATAACATTACATTTCTCAGGAAATTCTGCAAAGTCTGCACATTCTATATTTTCAGTTTAACCCAATAACCGTTTTCTATGGGAAGCAGCTTTGGTACCCCCAGCTGTCACCTAAGAGTGTGGCTAGGAAAAATTTACGCTACCCAGACTGTCAGTAAAAAGTAAAAACCACAACATGGCAACTACTCTCCCAGCCCTGCTATCTTTTGAGGGCTTGGGGCTACGTTTGCTTTTTCTTTTTTTTATCAGTTTCTGTATCTTATTCCATATATATTAACCCATTGTGAGGTTTAGTACTTTTGATGGGACAATCCTTTGCTGATTGTTCCCTTGATGGGTTGTTGCCTCCTTACTTTTTTGTTTTCTTTGCACTCTGTAGGAGTTGACGTCTGTCTCGGTGTCTTCGAGAGCGTCAGTCAGGTTTGGAATAGCAGCCAGTCAGGTTCTCGACAGCATAGCAGCTTCTTTGAATACTTTGGAACTGCAGGCATTTGCTACCTGTGGCCCTCTGTAGTTGGAGGATTACACTGATGGCTGAACCGTGTCCATCAGTGGAGCAGTGTTGTTCCTGTTTGACAGCAGTCTTGCTGTTGCCTTGACTCTGCTGATCATCTGTCGTTTTTGGAGATGTTCCTGTTGGCCGTCATGGGGCGGTTTCCAATGATCGTATGGCAGCGTTCAAGGGTGTTCGTCCTCTTCGACCTTTGTTTGATCTCGACATCTGTGTAGATTGTCTGTTGTGTTTTTGGACTGCACGAGGTTGCTCTGGTATTACTTATACCGTTGTATTGGTATTTATACTGTTGTATTGGTATTCTTTATGCTGCTTTATTATTCATGATCATGTGTGTTGCTTAATTATTTAGGCTATTCTTGTACTGTTTGATGCTCCTTGATCATATTGTTTATGCTGTCTGTTTTGTTTATAATTTATTTTGTGATGTAGCCAAAGTGTTGTTCACTTATAATGATTACTGTTTTGTTAATGTAATGTGATTGTCTTTCATAGGGTAACTTTGGTTTGGCTATATCTGTGTTATTTTGATTTGGAACTGACTCTTGTTATGAATATGATGTATTTATATTTTGATAGACTCATTATGGTAGTTAACGTTGCTGCTGGTAATCATATTTCATTTATGGTAATTTTGAGTATGTAATTTATTTGACTTTTGAACCAAACCTGACTCACTTGTAAATATGTATATACTCGTATCTTGTTATAATAAACTAGTTTAAGGTCACTTTATCGTTTTGTTCAGCTCCTTCCTCCTTTGTCTGCCTCAATTTCTGCCAGTCATTCCAGTCCCGTATTTTTTTTTTTATTTAAGAACCTGTTGAACTGACGGCGGTTCATTACATTGGTGACCATGTTTCAGGATTGGTTCTGTTTTGTCTGGCAGGGTTGTGGCGGCACTGGAGGAGAGTGTGAGGTGTAAAAAAAAAAAATTTAATTTTTTTTTCTGTTAGGTAAGGAGGTGTGAGGTTTAGCACTTTTGATGGGACAATCCTTTGCCGATTGTTCCTTTGGTGGATTGTTGCCTCCTTTCTTTTTTGTTTTCTTTGCACTCTATAGAAGTTGACATCTGTCTCGGTGTCTTCGAGAGCATCAGTCAGGTTTTGGAATAGCAGCGAGTCAGGTTCTCGACAGCATAGAAGCTTCTTTGAGTATTTTGGAACTGCAGGTATTTGCTTCCTGTGGCCCTCTGCAGTTGGAGGATGACGTTGATGGCTGAACCGTATCCATCAGTGGAGCAGTGTTGTTCCTGTTTGACAGCAGTCTTGCTGTTGCCTTGACTCTGCTGATCATCTGTCGTTTTTGCAGATGTTCCTGTTGACCATCATGGGGCGGTTTTCGATGATCGTATGGCAGCGTTCAAGGGTGTTCGACCTTTGTTTGGTCTCGACATCTGGGTAGATTGTCTGTTGTGTTTTTGTGCTGCACGAGGTTGCTCTGGTATTACTTTTACCGTTGTATTGGTATTTATCTTGTTGTATTGGCATTCTTTATGCTGCTTTATTATTCATGATCATGTGTGTTGCTTAATTATTTAGGCTATTTTTGTATTATGTTTGATGCTGCTTGATCATATTGTTTACGCTGTCTGTTTTGTTTATATTTTGTGATGTAGCCAAAGTGTTGTTCACTTATAATGATTACTGTTTTGTTAATGTAATGTAATTGTCTTTCATAGAGTAACTTTGGTTTGGCTACATCAGTGTTATTTTGATTTGGAACTGACTCCTGTTATGAATTTGATGTATTTATATTTTGATAGACTCATTATGGTAGTTAACGTTGCTGCTGGTAATCATATTTCATTTATGGTAATTTTGAGTATGTAATTTATTTGATTTTTGAACCAAACCTGACTCACTTGTAAATATGTATATATCTTGTTATAATACATTAGTTTAAGGTCACTTTATCGTTTCGTTCAGCTCCTTCCTCCTTTGTCTGCCTCAATTTCTGCCAGTCATTCCAGTCCCGTACTTTTTTTTCTTTTTTTGTATTTAAGAACCTGCTGAACCGACGGCGGTTCATTACACCATATATGGCTATTAACGTATACACGGCCGTTTCCCTTTCACCACCTCACGTATTCATACGTCTGCTCTTTCCAGCCATGATAACAACAGCAATTTTTCCCTTGGCTATAGGATTATCAGCATGATGACATTTGGAAAATAACATTCTCTTGGGACCGACACACGTGCATTGTTTCATGCATGGAAGTTTATTTGTTGTGTATGAAACCCTTTCTTTTTGACGTTCTAGAATTTATAAATAACAGCTACAACAATTAGTCATTCGAATTATAGCTGTTACTAATCATCAGATTTTTATTTGACAGGGCCATGTAATGGTATACATTCGAGCTGTTTCCAAAAGATCTAGCATTTGGTGGTCTGTATAATCCAATCTTTGGGCTAAACCTAGGTTCCTTTTATGAATTCTACATCATCCAGAATGCATGTCTGATTTCTAAATAAAAATATTAAATAAAAGTAAACTGTATGGAATTTCTACGTCATATATATATATATATATATATATATATATATATATATATATATATATATATATATATATATATATATATATATATATATATATATATATATATATATATATATATATATATATATATATATATATATATATATATATATATATATATATATATATATATATATATATATATATATATATATATATATATATATATATATATATATATATATATATATATATATATATATATATGTATATATATATATATATATATATATATATATATATATATATATATATATATATATATATATATATATATATATATATATATATATATATATATATATATATATATATGTATATATATATATATATATATATATATATATATATATATATATATATATATATATATATATACATACATACATATATATATATATATATATATATATATATATATATACATACATATATATATATATATATATATATATATATATATATATATATATATATATATATATATATATATATATATATATATATATATATATATATATATATATATATATATATCAAAGGCATATTCAGGTATCCTTGGAAGGTAATGATCAGTTGTTGTTTTCATGTCTCCTTTCCTTCCTTCCACCTGCATCGAGTTTGGTGGGTGGAACCACTCGAACATTATCCCTAGTCCTTTTGACCGATTCCAATTCCTTGTTTCATGGACAATGGCAGATTTAGTGATCTCCCTTTTGTATAGGCAAGTTAAACGACTTTTACTTTCCCCATGAATTTTGACCGTCGACACGGGAATTCTGAAGTGACCATCATAAATGAAAGAAGGAACTGGAATCTTTCAAAAGGACTCGTTATAATTCCAGGCCCTGATATCAAGCCCATCAAATTCGCCGTGGGTGGGAGGTAACTAGAGCTGTAAACAACAACCGGTCATTTCAGTCAATACCACCTACGTCGCGACCTTACAAATGTCTATATTCACCAGTTATCAATACGATAGTCAAACCAAAATGACCATGAACATGTAGTACATTTTAGACATTGCCACTTTTCCCAGATTTGATTCATAAAACCTTGACCTAAGTTTGGATATCGCATAGATATGGCAGACACGTCGCCACACCTTTCCATGCTAGGTCTGAAATGGAAAACAGCTTGACACTTGTCCTGCACATCTAACCATGAAGACGTAAAATTAACTGAAATCTAAAGAACTGAAGTCATACATTAAACTGCTTTGATCAAAAGGTAGGGTGAGGATGATCTAGTTTCTAATCACCTAAATTAATTATACTAATGCCCAATATCTAGCCCAGACTCACTGATGAAAATAAATGATACTGTGCAAAATAAAAAAAAAATACTACTATTGACTCCTCAAGTGATGGCAGATTTGTAAATTAACTCAGCCTTGTCTCGGAACGGCCTCTTTCTTCTGGACAGCCCGGGGGAGGGGATCATCATCATCCAGGTGCCATATCCCCAAGGACGTCGGCAATCATGGCTCGCCACTCCTCTCTATTTCCTGCTCTCTGCAGCAACTGAGCTGCAGACATTCTTCCTCCAGTCATTCTCACCAATCCATCCATATATTTTTGTCTAGGCCTCCTTCCATTGATTTTACCGGTGAGAGAGAGATGTTCTAGTCCTTGTCTTCTCACTATGTGACCCACAAACCACATTTGTCTACCTCTCACTGAAGCCAAAAGTTCTCTCTCAACGCCTACTCTCTCTAATACTTCCTCATTAGTTTTCCTTTCTGTCCATGATATTTTCAGCATCCTTCTCCAAAACTACATTTCTGCAGCCTGTAACCTCTCCTCGTCTGCCTTCCTCAGGGTCCAAGTTTCACAGCCATACAACAATACAGACCAAACAAAACATTTCACAAACCTCCTCCTTAGATTCATAGATATTTTCAAATTGGTGACTAATTTCTTGATCTTACCAAATGCATCTTTTGCCATGGATATTCTCTTCCTGATCTCTTTTTTGCATTTTCCTTCACTTGTGACAGTGCATCCTAAATAATTAAAACTATTGGTTTGTTTAACTGTTTAAGCATTAATTCTTATATCTGTTCTTTGGGGAGATTTCATCTTTGGTGATAACCATAACTTCTGTTTTCTTAATATTTACTGACAGACCTCTTTCTCTGCTTGACTGGGGTAAAGTACTGATTAAAGCTTGAAGTTTATCATGAAAGACTGTGCAACAAGTGCTGTATCATCAGCATATCTGATATTATTAACACTGACTCCTCCAACCTTCATCCCTTCCATATCTCTGCGATCTCTCGTTATCATTTCACTATATAAATTGAAGAGATCAGGTGATAACACACAACCCTGTCTTACACCTCTCTTGATGTGCCAAGTCTCTGATTCATCATTTTCTACTTTCACTGACGCCTCTTGATTCCAATATAAATTCTTTATCAAACTTAGATCTTTCCCATCGATATTTATCTGTCCTAATATTCTTATAAGGTCTACATGTCTAACCAGATCAAAAGCCTTTTCATGGTCAACAAAACAAACGTATAGATCCTTTTTCACTTCTATTGCTCTCTCCATCAACATTCTCAAAATAAAAATTGCATTTCTTGTCCCTTTATCTCTCATAAAACTACATTGTTCATTGCCAATCTCTGGGAGTATCTTATTTCTTATTCTATTCTTCAAAACAATCCTTAATATTATTTTTGTGATCTGACTCATGATACTGATAGTCCGGTGTTTATTGCACTCAAGTGTTCCTGGTATTGTTGGCATTGTGATAAATGTTGATTTACACATCTGTGTTGCAGGCTCTCCATCTTCATATATTTCTTCTATTATTTCCATTAATATATCAATGATGTATTCTCCCAGAGCTACCAACATCTCTGCTGCTATTCCATCATCACCTGTTGCTTTATGGCCTTTCATTTGTTTTAAAGATGCCTCTGTCTCTAATCTGATTATACTTGGTCCCTCTCCATTGTCATTGACGTCTAGATGTTCTATTCTATCACCATCAAACAATTCTCCAATATATTCCGTCCATCTTTCCAATATTTCTTTTGACTCCATTACTATGGTTCCATCCGCTTTTTTGATACCAGTGCTGATACTTCTCTTCTTTTTAAAAGTAACTTCTTTCACCTTATCATACTTTCTCCGTTCATCCCTTTTATCTAAATCTTCTACCTCCTCACAAATCTCATCCAGCCATTTCTCCTTTGCCTTTGTGCATTTCCTCTTAATAGTTCTATCCAGAGCTCTATATCTATCTTCATTTTTACCCTTTTCTTGCCTTCTTTCATCCATCATTATCAAGATATCTTCTGTCATCCATTCTCTCCGAGCTCTCCTTTCTGTTGTGGGAGGGGATAATTATGATTTTATGACCGGATTAAAGAACCCCGAATTCAGGAATGCAGAATAACTGTAGTCGGATTATAAGTCAGGAAGTTTGGAAACGTAGCTAATTACACCCATATTGTGTGTACAGAGTTTCTATGTGCACTATAAATCTATATATACACACATACATATATATATATATTTTTATAAATATTACTGCTGTTCACCCTCTATGTATTTATGTGTAGTAATATTAATCAGATTGACCTAGACGGGGAACGTCTTTGTTCTGCAGGTAGACCAGGCAATTCAAATATAACGATCATAGCAGAGACAGACGGAGTCCCCACGTCGGCCAGGTTAGGTAGCATTAGGGATGTAACCCCATAGGAAAAATTTCCATATCCAACCTTATGATACATGGTCTTAAGCTTTTTACCTGTTCTGCTTCGACGGATGTGTTGACAAAAATTTCAGACACTGGGGGCATATGACGTGCTACCCTGTGTCGACCCCAGTGAGGTCAGACAGAGAGAGAATTTAACTATCGAGGATGTGGACGTCTTTCCCGGCACGGGAATTCCTTGGTCTCTCCGTCTTTCTTTCTTTCTTATGTTACTAAGTGAAGTGGCGAATTAATCCCAGCGCTCCCGATCGACAGTTGATGTGCAGCAACCTTCGTATAACAGTAAGTCTGGAATTTTAGTTCATCCTTCGTCGAGTTACTATTATCTTCCATTTTATTTAAATTTTCTTTCTTTACTTCTCCAGCCACCTCTTATGGTAGATGCTTTTACGAAGTCTAGATTAAGCCAAATTATTATATTGTTTAGCTTCATCCAAATTATTCCAGTAAGAGTAACTAGGACTTAGGGTAAGCAAGTCATTTCAATTCTCTATGCATTCTTTGTGTCTCAGATCCATTGTTTGGAAGAGCCGTTGTGTTTCACCACCATCTTAACGAGTAGAGACTGTCTGCGTCCAAAGTTGTCGGCGTTTATTGTAAAGTCTTTATTCATTGAATATTCTTTGTCGAGGTTAATTTCCCCGGCTGGCGACCTTTAGTGTTAAACGACTGTCTTTGAGGTTAATTCGTAGCTTCATCGACAGGTTATGTGTGTTTCTTGGCCTGCAGGGCCTTGTAAAAATTACATAAATCAAGTGATAAACTTATCAGCCAAGTTGCACTCAAACAATATATATATATATATATATATATATATATATATATATATATATATATATATATATATATATATATATATATATATATATATATATATATATATATATATATATGTATATATATATATATAAAGATAAAATACACAAATATAAGAGAAAAATTATACATGTAAATGATGAAACAATTATACATATATATATATATATATATATATATATATATATATATATATATATATATATATATATATATATATAATCATGTCTCTGTTCATTGATCCGTATGCTAATTGTTCTTATTATAGTTTTAGAATTCTCGAACATTATGAACTATCAATGCCAAAATTGTTAGGTTTGAATTACCGTGTATGACATCCAGTGTTCAAAGTAGGGTAAAGAACAATACAAAGAAAACAGTTATTATCTCTCTCTCTCTCTCTCTCTCTCTCTCTCTCTCTCTCTCTCTCTCCCCTCTCTCTCTCTCCCCGACTAAAAGATAATTTGATTACGAAAATGGTAATACTAATAGATTTCATCATCTACTTTTAAAGATTTTCCTTTATCGAAGTAGTGAAACTGCCACTGTTGTCAAATACGAAATATTTGGCCCGGAAATTACTGGCAACCCGCTCACAATCATCATATATAGACCTCACTTTGCTGTCTTTACCTTGTTAGCCTCTGCTGTCGTTTTCATCATTCTCACTGTCGGATGAATTTTCAGCATTGTCTCTTGTGCAAGAATTTTGTACATAACTTTCATTTAGATTACGGTCTTTGCGTATTGTTTCATGTTTGTTTGATAGTTTGTTTGTTCTAGATCTAACCTTGTGATCTGCGACGTTCCAGAATTTATTCATAAATAATGCCAATTAGTTATTCGAATAATATATATATATATATATATATATATATATATATATATATATATATATATATATATATATATATATATGTGTGTGTGTGTGTGTGTGTGTGTGTGTGTGTGTGTATAGAGCGACATAAGATAATATACACAGCTTCTGAAGTAATTTTTATGAAATGCTAAAGTTAAACTGAAGAAATAAATTACAATTATTGCCAACTTTAGCAATTTAAAATAAATAAACAAAGCAGTTTTCGGTCATTATTGAGAATGAAGCGCATCTGGAGTTCAGTCACATGCACTGAACATATCGTAAAGTAATAAAACAGTCAAGTTAGTACATTTTTCATATTTCCGTTGGAATAATGTCAATAAACTACAATTACTTTTTGTTTTTCATTTGCGCTAGAGATGTTAAAGAAAAACAGAGAAGAAAGTAACTCGCAACCGATACAAAGTTGGATTAGATAGGATTATAGGCCTTCTACACCCTGCGTCAAAGACCAAAATTCCGTGTAAGAGAACGAACCAGCCCAGCATCGTGTTGTCTCGCTACAAAGCGATGTCGCCAAGTGATTGGCGAATTCCTGCATTAGATATAGAAAATCAGGAAAATTATGATAAGAGGGGATTTGAGAGGAAGTGTTTTTGTTTGGATATGGTCAACAGCATTTCCTCGGACCTAGAGAAAACATATTTTAGTGGATTAACCTTGAAAGAAAGGCAGGAAAATCAAACGTATATATACGTACAAAATGCCACGGTCAAAACATCTGCTCCCCGTATATATACGTACTAAATGGCTCAGGTAGCTTTGGCGCGCTATGTATATATACATACTAAACGGTTAAAGGGTTAAGCTAGGTCACAACATTACAGTTCTTAGAAAATATTGTAAATTTTTCACATTCTGCATTTTCACTTCTAATTAGGTCACATCATTACATTTCTTTGGAAGTACCGTAAATTCTACACATTCTACATTTTCAGTTTAAGCTAGGTCACAACATTACTGTTCTTAGGAAATACTGGAAACTTTTCACATTTTGCATTTTCACTTTTAGCTAGGTCACATTACATTTCTTAGGAAACACTGCCAAGTCTGCACATTCTCCATTTTCAGTTTAGCTAGGTCACAACATTACAATTCTTTGGAAATACTGGGAATTTTTCACATTCTACATTTTCACTTTTAGCTAGGTCGCAACATTACATTTCTCAGGAAATACTGTAAAGACTGCACATTCTACATTTTCACTTTTAGCTAGGTCACAACATTACATTTCTTAGGAAATACTGTAAAGACTGCACATTCTCCAATTTCAGTTTTAGATAGGTCACAACATTACAGTTCATAGGAAATACTGGAAATTTTTCACAATTTGCATTTTCACTTTTAGCTTGGTCACAATATTACATAACCTTAAGAAGTACTGCAAAGTCTGCACATTCTCCAATTTTAGTCTAAGCTAGGTCACAACATTACTGTTGTTAGGTAATACTGGAAATTTTTCAAATTCTGCATTTTCAATTTTAGCTAGGTCGCAACATTATCTTTCTTAGGAAATACTGCATAGCCTGCACTTTCTCCAATTTTAGTTTAAGCTAAGTCACAACATTACAGTTCTTGGGAAATAATAGAAATTTTTTGCATTTTCACTTTTAGCTAGGTCACAACATTACATTTTTTAGGAAATACTGCAAAGTCTGCACATTCTACATTTCCAGTTTGAACTAGATCACACCATTACAGTTCTTAGGAAATACTGTAATTTTTTTTCATATTCTGCATTTTCACTTCTAGCTAGGTCACTTCATTACATTTCTTAGGAAATACTGCAAAGTCTGCACATTATCCATTTTCATTTTAAGACCTATGTGGGTCGCAGTATTAGAGTTCTGGGGAAATACTGGAAATTTTTCACATTTTGCATTTTTCACTATTAGATAAGTCACAACATTTCACTTCTTAGCAAATACTGCAGAGTGTGCTCATTCCCCACTTCGAGTTTAATCTAGGTCACAACATATAGTTCTTCGGAAATACTGGAAATTTTTCACGTTCTGCATTTCCACTTTTAGCTAGGCCACAACATAACATTTTTTAGGAAATACTGCAAAGTCTGCACGTTCTCCATTTTCAGTTCAAGTTAGGTCACAACATTACAGTTCTTAGGAAATACTGGAAATTTTTCACATTTTGTTTTTCCCTTTTCGCTAGGTCACATTACATTTCTTAGGAAAATACTTCAAAGTCTGCACATTCTCCATTTGTAGTTTAAGCTAGGCCACAACATTACAGTTCTTATGAAATACAGGAAATTTTTTGCATTCTGCATTTACACTTTTAGATGGGTCACGTCTGCAAAGTCTGCACATTGTCCATTTTCAGGTAAAGCTAGATCACAACATTACAGTTAATAAGAAATACTGGAAATTTTTCACATTTTGCATTTTCACTTTCAACTAGGTCACTTTACATTTCTTAGGAAATATTCCAAAGTCTGCATATTCTCCATTCTCAGTTTAGGCCAGGTCACAACATTACAGTTCTTTGGAAATACTGGAAATTTTTCACATTATGTATTTACACTTATAGATAGGTCACAATATTACACATCTTAGGAAATACTGCAAAGTCTGCATATTCTCCATTTGCAGTTTAAGCTAGGTCACAACATTACATTTCTTAGGAAATAATGGAAATTTTTCACATTCTGCATTTTCACTTTTAGCTAGGTCACATTACAATTCTTAGGAAATACTGGAAATTTTTCACATTTTGCTTTTTCACTTCTAGCTAGGTCAAAACATTACATTTCTTATGAAATACTGCAAAGTCTGCACACTCTCCAATTTCAGTTTAAGATAGTTAATAACATTACAGTTCTTAGGAAATACTGCAAAGTCTGCACATCCTCAATTTTCAGATTAAGCTTGGTCAAAACATGACAGTTCTTGGGAAATATTGGAAATTTTTCACATTCTCCATTTTCACTTTTAGCTAGGTCACAACATTGCATTTAATCGGAAATACTTCAAAGTCTGCATATCCTCCAATTTCAGTTTAAGCTAGGTCACAACGTTACAGTTCTTAGGAAATACTGGACATTTTTCACATTTTGAATTTTCACTTTTAACTAGGTCATATTACATTTCTTAGGAAATACTTCAAAGTCTGCATATTATCCATTCTCAGTTTAGGGTAGGTCATAACATTAAAGGTCTTGGGAAATACTGGAAGTTTTTCACATTCTGCATTTACATTTTTAGATAGGTCACAATATTACATTTCTTAAGAAATACTGGAAAGTCTGCAGATTCTCCATTTTCAATTTAAGCTAGGTCACAACATTACAGTTCTTAGGAAATACTGGAAAGTTTTAACATTCAGCACTTTCACTTTTATCTAGATCACAGCATTACATTTCTTAGGAAATACTTCAAAGTCTGCACATTCTCTATTTTCAGTTTAAGCTAGGTCACAACATTATAGTTCTTGGGAAATACTGAAAATTTTTCACATTCTGCATTTTCACTTTTAGCTAGGTCACATTACATTTCTTACGAAATACTGTAGAGTCTGGAAATTCTCCAAATGCAGTTTAAGCTAGGTCACAACATTACATTTCTTAGGAAATACTGGAAATTTTTCACATTTTGCATTTTCACTTTTAGCTAGGTCACAACATTACAGTTCTTATGAAATACTGCAAAGTCTGCACATTCTGCATTTTCAGTTTAAGCTAGGTCACAACTTACAGTTCTTGTGAAATACTGTAAATTTTTCACATTCTGCATTTTCACTTTTAGCTAGGTCACAACATTACATTTCTTATGAAATACTGTAAAGTCTGCACATTCTCCAATTTCAGTTTAAGCTAGGTCAAAACATTGCAGTTCTTAGGAAATACTGCAAAGTCTGCACATCCCCCCATTTTTAGTTTAAGCTAAGCCACAATATTACAATTCCTGGGAAATACTGGAAAATTTTCACATTCTGCATTTTCACTTTTTATAGGCCACAATATTATATTTCTTAGCAAACACTGGAAACTGCACATTCTCCATTTTCACTTTTAGCTAAGTCACAACATTAAATTTCTGAGCATTCTCCATTTTCAGTTTAAGCTAGGTCAGAATATTACAGTTCTTAGGAAATACTGTAAATTTTTCACATTCTGCATTTTCCCCTCTTACAGAGGTCACAACATTCCATTTTTAAACATCTGACTTAACTGGTAGTTATATATATAGCTTAAGTCCCTGACGTCACGGCAGAATTTCAAAACTCGCGGCAATCGCCGATAGGTATGTCAGGTGGTCTACCTGTGCGCCCTCTATCCAGGTATCTGGAACATCAGGTATTCCTCCGATCTTCCCTGCCGCCATTCCGGTGACATCGTTTGGAATTTCACTCTTTCAGCCCGTGTTTTTTCGCAAATTTTGGTGAAGTACACTTTGGCTTCGGCTTTCGCTCGTTTTTTGGAATTAGTCTTGGACTTTCTTTACTAGTTAGATTTGGTTTTGACCCTTGGACTTATACTTTGATCTCTCTTTGGATTTGCTACCATGTCTGACTCCTTGAGTGTGCGAATGTGTGTTAGGGGGTGTAAGACTCGGCTTGCTAAAGCCTCTTTAGATCCTCATTCGGTATGTACGAAATGTAGGGGCAAGAGGTGTTAGTTAGGCGATAGATGCGATGAGTGCTTGGGTCTTTCTGAAAGGGAGTGGATCGAGTATAACCGCTACGTAAGGAAACTTGAAAGGGACCGGCTCAGAAGAGCCAAGAGTGCTTTGTCTTGCTCTTCCAAGGGTAGCCAGGATTTTAATAATTCGTTGTCCCAAACTAATGAACCTTCTGATCATTCCCCCGTAGTGGTAGTTCCTGATCCCCCTACTGATTCAGGTAAAGACCCATCCCTCAAGGATATGATGGCAGCCATTCAAGCCCTTGGCCAACGTGTTGAATCCCTCGCTCAAGACAGAGAGAAATTGTGGTCGAACATGAGAGATCTTGAAATTGCAAGTGTTGGTGATAAAGTTAGTGCAGTGGAGGGTGCGGCCACTCGGATCTGTCGTGCTCCTAGCCCTAGACCTCTTCCAAGCTCCCCAACCCCTGGGAGAAGGAAAGTCGACAGGCGAAGGGAGGCGAGAGATTTTAGCTCCCGAGCGGTCGTCCCCTCGAGTGTTCCTGTAGACGCTCCCCAGGACGCTCACCCTCGCCATAGGAAAGGCGAGGTTAGTATGTGTTCTTCGTCTTCTGAGGACGCAGTCCCCAAACAGGGCTGGCGTCGGGTCTACGAGTCTAGACCGCTCAAGAGGAAGTTCCCCTATGTTGAAGGACGCCGTGTTGAGTATTCTCAAGCTCCGGGGTGTAGCCATTGGAGCAGTCCTGAACGCTTCAGTTCTGAAGGTAGCTCCCCCTCCAAGTGCAGGCGTAAATTGCTAGTTTCAACCAGGACGCCTGGCAGCAAGAAAACGTCGGACGCTTTTCTTTCTTCTGTTCACGCTCCCCCTCCTCCTTCGAATTGGGAATTGTCCCCAGAACACCCTCCTCAACCTGTTCAATTAGTTGAGGGCTCGTCAAATCTTGCGCCTTCTCCAGTCGGTCATCAGCAGAAGGAAGCTCCACAATGGTCTCTACTAAAGGATATGCACCAGAAACTTTCTTCCTTTATGCAAGCTTGCCAGCCTGCAGAAAAGGCGGATAAATTTTCCCCTCCTTTGGCTGTTCGTCGCACTGAGGAAACTTTTGCCCGATGTCGCACAGGCGGCCAGTGCTCAAGTGACTTCAAGGGGCGGCGTGACAGCGAACGAGGGAAGAATGTTTCTCCTTCTCAAAGGGCCTCGATCAGTTCTCGTCAACCTCAGGAAGCTTTTGACAGATGTCGCACGGGCGGCCAGCTCTCAAGCGACCTTAAGGTTGGAAGGGACAACGATCGTCAGAAGTCCAGACACCAGGACGCCCGAGTTGTGCAAGAGGAAGGACGCCAGGCGTCAAGAGCTTGGACGCCAGGACGCCGAACGTCAAGAATCTGGACGCCGGGATGCTAGGCGTCACGAAGTTGAACGTCAGGACGCCAAGCGTCATGATATTGGCTGCCAGGATACTCATGCAGTTGGGAGTCAGGATACCGAGCGTCAAGACCGTTATCCACAGGACGTTTTGGTCGAGGATTCTCTTGTTTTGGAGGCAGCAACTAGTAGACAGGACGCCGCTACCTCGGTTTCCGTACAGCTTTCGGAGGAAGCGAAGGACAACGACGATCTTCCTCCCTCTCCAGATATTCTCCTCGAGAAAGTTTCCGATGAAGAGGAGCAAGAATCTCAACTTCCTTCCTCAGACTTGAAGAAGTTGATGAAAGTGTTTACGGAGCTTTTTCCGGACAACTTCGTACCTGCCGCCCCCCGTTCTCCTCCCTCGGAATTTACTCTCGGGAAGACGCCAAAGAAGACTATTTTTACTAAAATGATCATGTCTCGTTCCTCCAAACGAGCCTTGAAAGTTATGGAAGAATGGATGAAATCCAAAAAGGATCAAGGACGAACAGTGTTCTCTTTTCCTCCAGCTAGACTTACGTCGAGGTCTAGCATTTGGTATGAGACTGGAGAAGCTCCCGGCCTGGGAGTTCCTGCCTCTTCCCAGGGGGACTTCTCTTCTCTGGTCGACGCTTCTCGTAGGACTGCTATGGGTAAGAAGACTGAGACCTTATTAGACTCAGACACCAAAGACCTCATTCATGTTATGTCCTGCATGGACAAGGCTCTCAGAGATGGAGCCAACGAATTGGCAGCTCTCTTTTCTGCGGGAGTCTTGAAGAAAAGGGCACATCTTTGTTCCTTTCTTGCCAATGGGGTTACGCCCATCCAAAGGCAGAACTCCTTTATGCTCCTCTTTCGACACATCTTTTTCCTCAAGAATTAGTGAAGGAGGTATCCTCAGCTTTGACTCAAAAAACAACCCAAGATCTAATCACCAAAACTGCAAAGAAAGTTCTACCTTCTAGCTTCGCCTCTCAAAAAATTATAGGGGAAGCTCCTGTTATTCAGCCCTTTCGAGGCAGAACTCTCAGTAGAAGAAATTCAAGACCTACGATCAAAAGATCTACGAGAAGAAGCAATAGACAAGGGAGAAGTAGAGTCTGAGAAGACTCTCCTTCAGACAGCGGTTGGAGCCAGACTAACACACTTCTGGCTGGAATGGGAGAAGAGAGGAGCGGATCCATGGTCCGTTCAGTTAATCAAGGAGGGGTACAAGATCCCTTTCCTCAGGAAGCCACCTTTAGCTACAAGGCCAGTAGACCTTTCGGCCAATTACTGAACGAAAATAAGAGCGGACGCTCTGCAACAGCAGTTTGTTCTGCTGCTGCAAAAACAAGCTATAGAAAAAGTTTTGGACCCGGAATCTCCAGGTTTTTACAATCGTTTGTTCCTGGTTCCCAAAAGCTCGGGGGGATGGAGACCGGTGCTAGACGTGAGTGCTCTCAACGTGTTTGTTCAAAAGACAAGATTCACGATGGAAACAACCAAATCCGTTCTAGCAGCAGTCAGACAGCACGACTGGATGGTGTCTATGGATCTTCAAGATGCGTATTTCCATATTCCCATTCACCCGAGCTCCAGGAAATACCTGAGGTTTGTGCACAGGGGAGAAACTTTCCAATTTCGAGCCCTATATTTCGGCCTAAGTACCGCTCCTCAGGTTTTCACGAGGCTAATGAAAAACGTAGCTGGAATGCTTCACACAAGAGGCATCAGAGTCTCCCTATATCTGGACGACTGGCTCCTCAGAGCTCCTTCCTACACTCGCTGCCTGGAGGATCTTCGGACGACTCTTCGATTATCGGAGAATCTAGGACTCCTTATGAACAAAAGGAAGTCTCAGCTGATCCCATCCCAAGAGATTCAATACCTTGGGATGAGGATTCAGAGTCAAGCTTTTCGGGTTTTTCCGTCAACATCAAGGACGGAACAAGCTTTAGAAAAACTTCAGAAATTCATAAAAAGACGAACTTGCTCAGTGAGGGAATGGATGAGTCTGCTGGGGACCCTTTCCTCTCTAGAGCAGTTTGTCTCATTAGGAAGACTGAACCTTCGTCCGTTGCAGTTCCATCTGAATCGGAACTGGGACAAGGACAAGGAACTAGAAACGAAGTGTATTCCCATTTCACAACAAATAAGAGATTATCTACAATGGTGGAACGATCCCCTAAAACTTCAAGAGGACTTTCCCTGCATCAGAGGAACCCAGACCTAGTGTTGTTCTCCGGCCGCCGGACTCGGGTGGGGAGCAACACTGGGAAAGATGGAAGTCTCGGGCTCTTGGACCAGAGATCAGATAGAGTGGCACATCAACCAAAAGGAACTGACTGCTATCCTTCTGGCTCTAATAGAGTTCGAAGGTCTAGTGGAGAAAAAAGTAGTTCAGGTCAACTCCGACGGCGTTGGCCTACATCAAGAATCAGGGAGGCACTCACTCCTACTCTCTATACGAGACCACCAAAAAACTCCTTCTTTGGGCAAAGGAGAAAGGTGTTACTCTAGTTACCCGCTTTATTCAAGGCGAAAAGAATGTGAGGGCAGACATGCTGAGCAGAAGGAATCAAGTTCTGTCGACAGAGTGGATGCTTCACCAGGACGTCTGCAAGAGCCTGTGGCGGATTTGGGGCAGACCATGCATAGACCTCTTCGCCACAGCTCAAACGAAGAAGTTGGAAACCTACTGTTCTCCCGTTCCGGATCCCGAAGCGATCCACATAGACGCTTTTCTGCTGGATTGGTCCAACCTAGACGTGTATGCGTTTCCCCCATTCAAAGTTATTCACAAAGTGTTGCAAAAGTTTGTAGCTCACGAAGGGACCAGGATGACCCTAGTGGGTTCCTTACTGGCCTACAAAGGAATGGTTCACAGAGGTACTGGAATGGATGGTGGACACCCCGAGAAGACTACCTCTCAGAATAGATCTACTCAAACAACCCCACTTGGAAAGATATCACCAAAACCTCCAAGTTCTACAAATGACTGCCTTCAGACTATCAAAAAACTTGCAAGAGCTAAAGGCTTTTCGAAGGCGGCAGCTGACGCAATTGCAAGAGCAAGGAGGTCATCAACAATTAAGGTATATCAATCCAAGTGGGAAGTATTTAGAGGATGGTGCAGAAAAAATTCTATTTCCTCTTCCAGTACCTCTGTAACTGAAATAGCAGACTTCCTTCTCTTCCTTAGAAGGGAACTTAACTTCTCTATTTCCACAATTAAGGGATATAGGAGTATGTTAACTGCCGTTTTTAGGCACAGAAACTTAGACCTTTCCAACAATAAGGATCTCCAGGACTTTATCAGATCCTTCGAGACCATTAAAGAGAAAGGCCAGAATTCTCCAGCTTGGAATTTAGATGTCGTTCTTAAATTTCTTATGGGAAATAGGTTCGAACCCTTACATAAGGCATCATTTAAGGATCTTACTCTAAAAACTCTGTTTCTGATCAGTTTGGCCACAGCTAAGAGAGTAAGTGAGGTCCATGCCTTCAGCAAGACCGTGGGCTTTAGACAAGGCAAAGCAATTTGTTCGTTGCAACTTGGGTTCCTCGCAAAGAATGAGACTCCATCTCGACCCTGGCCCAAAACGTTTGAGATCCCGAACCTGTCGGATATCACAGGTACAGAAATAGAGAGACTCCTGTGTCCTGTAAGAGCTCTGAAGTCATACCTGGAAAGGACTAAGGAAATACGAGGTAAGTCAGAAGCACTGTGGTGTTCAGTCAAAAAACCCTCGTTACCCATGTCTAAGAATGCGTTGTCTTACTTTATCAGACTATTGATAAGAGAAGCCCATTCAGAGTTTAATGAAACCGATCTACAGATTCTTAAAGTTAAGACGCACGAGGTTAGAGCAGTAGCAACCTCGGTGGCTTTTAAACAGAATAGGTCCTTACAAAGTATCTTAGATGCGACCTTCTGGAGAAGCAAGTCGGTGTTTGCCTCGCATTACCTCAAACAGGTTCAGACCATTTATGAAGACCGCTACACTCTCGGACCATTTGTAGCGGCTAATTCAGTAGTGGGTGAGGGATCTACCTCTGCTATACCATAAACCTTACCCTTTTCTCCTTTTCTTGAAATGGAGAAAATTTTTATGATTGTGTGCGAAGGTTGGACGCAGCCTTCCGCAATCATTAGTAAATATTTTACCTTTTGTTAGTTTGTTGTGTTATTCGGTCAGGTGGTCGTTTGTGTTCCTTACTAGCGCCCGGAACGAGGGTATATTTAAGGAGGTCTAGTCACATAGAGGTTATACACCGGTTGACAGCCCCTAGAGATTTTCAGCCCCCTGTGTGGATCGCTGGATCTCTTAAGGAATGCAGATAGAATGAAGCAGGGAAACTTCGAAGTTTGCTTCCTTAACAGGTAGGAACCTCGGGTTGGTTTTACAATTTTAATTTTGTCAATTCCAACGATACTGGCTGTCTCTGACCCTCCACCAAAGGTGTCAATCAGCTATATATATAACTACCAGTTAAGTCAGATGTTTAAAAATGATATTTTCATAATAAAATAAATTTTTAACATACTTACCTGGTAGTTATATATAATTAATTCCCACCCTCCTCCCCTCTAGAGACGAGAGGCATGGAAGATCTGAGGAATACCTGGTGTGGTTCCAGATACCTGGATAGAGGGTGCATAGGTAGACCACCTGACATACCTATCGGCGATTGCCGCGAGTTTTGAAATTCTGCCGTGACGTCAGGGACTTAAGCTATATATATAACTACCAGGTAAGTATGTTCAAAAATTTATTTTATTATGAAAATATCATTTTTTAGGAAATATTGCAAATTCTTCAGATTCTCCAATTTCAGTTAACACTAGGTCACAACATGACACTTCTTAGGTATTAATGGAAATTTTTCACATGTGCACTTCACTTTTAGCTAGGTCAAAACGTTACATTTCTTAGGAAATACAGCAAAGTCTGCACATAGTAGAATTTCAGTTTAAGCTAGGTCACAACATTACAGTTCTTAGGAAATAATGGAAAGTCTGCACATTCTCCATTTTCAATTTAACCTAGGCCACAACATTACAGTTCTTGGGAAATAATGGAAATTTTTCACTTTCTGCATTTTCACTTTATGATATGGCACAAAATTATATTTCTTAGGAAATACTGCAAAGTCTGCACATTCTCCATTTTCACTTTTAGCTAGGTCACAACATTATGTTTCTTAGGAAACATTGTAAAGTCTGAACATTCTCCATTTTCAGTTTAAGTTAGGTCACAACATTACAATTCTTTGTAAATAGTGAACATTTTTCACATTCTGCATTTTCACTTTTAGATAGGTCACAACATTACATTTCTCAGGAAGTACTGTAAAGTCTGCACATTCTCCATATTCCGGTTAAGGTAGGTCACAGCATTGCAGTCCTTGGCAAATACTGGAAATATTTCCACATTCTGCATTTTCACTTTTAGATAGGTCACAACGTTACATTTCTTAGCAAATACTGGAAAGTCTGCACATTCTCCATTTTCACTTTTAGCTAGGTCACAGCATTATATTTCTTAGGAAATACTGAAAAGTCTGAACATTCTTCATTTTCAGTTTAAGCTAGGTCACAACATTTCAATTCTTAGGAAATACTGTATATTTTTCACATTCTGCATTTTCACTTTCAGATACGTCACAACATTACATTTCTCAGGAAATGCTGCAAAGTCTGCACATTCTCCATTGTCAGTTTAAGCTACTTCACAACATTTTTAGAATATATTGGAATTTTTTTACATTCTGCATTTTCACTTTTAGCTAGGTCACAACATTACATTTCTTAGGAAATGCTGCATAGTCTGCACATTCTCCATTTTCAGTTCTAGCTAGGTCACAACATTACAGTTCTTAGGAAATACTGTATATTTTTCACATTTTGGATTTTCACTTTTAGCTAAGTCACAACATTCCATTTCTTAAGAAATTCTGCAAAGTCTGTACATTGTCCAATTTCCATTTAAGCTAGGTCACAACATTATAGTTCTTAGGAAATACTGTAAATTTTTCACATTCTGCATTTTCCATTTTAGGTAGGTCATATCATTACATTTCATAGGCAATACTGCAAAGTCTGCATATCCTCCATTTTCATTTTAAGCTAGTTCACAACATTACTGTTCTTGGTGAATAACAGAAATTTTTCACAGTATACATTTTCACTTTATCTAGGTCACAACATCGCAAATACTGGAAAGTCTGCACATTCTCCATTTTCAGTTTAAGTTAGGTCACATCATTACAGTTCTTGGGAAATAGTGGAAAATGTGCACATTCTGTATTTTCAGTTTAACCTAGGTCACATTAAAATTTTTAGGAAATTCTGGAAAGTGTGCACACTCTCCATTTTCAGTTTTAGCTAGGTCACAACACTACAGTTCTTAGCAAATACTGGAAAATCTTCACATTCTTAATTTTTAGTTTTAGCTAGATCACAACACTACAGTTCCTAGGAAATACTGTTAATTTTGCACATTCTCCATTTTCAGTTTAAGCTAGGTCACAACATTACAGTTCTTATGAAATACTGGAAAGTCTGCACATTCTCTAGTTTCACTTTTAGCTAGGTCACAACAGTACAGTTCTTTGCAAATACTGGAAAGTCTGCACATTCTCGATTTTCAGATTTAGCTAGGTCACAGCTCTACAGTTCCTAGGAAATACTGTTAAGTCTGCACATTCTCCATTTTCAGCTTTAGCTAGGTCACAACATTACAGTTCTTAGGAAATACTGGAAAGTCTGCACATTCTCCATTGTCAGTTTCAGCTAGGTCACAACATTATGGTTCTTACGAAATACTGGAAAGTCTGCAGATTTTCTATTATCAGTTTAATCTAGGACACATCATTACAGTTCTTAGTAAAAACTGGAAAGTCTGCATATTCTTCATTTTCAGTTTAAGCTAGGACACATCATTACTGTTCTTAGGAAATACTGGAAGGTCTGCACATTCTCCATTTTCACTTTTATGCTACGTTCACACATTCACGTATCAAGGCACGCATGCCCACGCACGGCCACGAACGGGGCGGAGCCAGAGAGTACGTAAAAACAACGCAAACACAACGTAAATGTACCGTAAGTACTGTGTAAATGCGGCAGCATGCGACGCGACCGTTACGGACCACCTGGCCGTGCGCCGGGGGGCAGGAACCTTTCGGCCTGCTCGAAACCCTGCGGGGTGGCCAGGTCAACTGTCAGGTAGCGTGGCCCGACCCGCACAGCGTGGCGCCACCCGCGGGCTGACCGCGCAGCTGCCACGCCGTTACCTGGGGGCACACGCTGCCCCAGGGCACTGCGTGGCTGTCAGAATGGCGTGGGAGTAGACGCGGCAACGCTGCCGCACCCCCCACAACCGCGTAGATGTGGCAACGCTTTGACCTGGGATAAAAGGGGCAGGCGGCGCGCTTCCAGGTCAGTGCTTCTCCGGCCAGCATCCTGTTGCTATCTCCCTCAGCGCCTCCGTCTTCGCCGTCCACTGCAGCAGCCAAGATGCCCAAAGGACCCATGCTGAAGAGGACCAGGAAAGGGGCCCTGAGAACTCCAGGAGCCCTGGCAGCTGGAGTTGCCCCCTACGCAAAGCCTCCTGAAGCTGATGGTCCCCCTTCAGGCAGCGATGTCGTTGTGCTGCAGCTCGAGGCCGACGAGCTCGTGACGGAGAGTGACCTAGAGGAGGAGGAAGAGGACCTTGCCCTCGCCTACGAGAGCGACCCCGCCACCGCCACCGACAACAACGCCCACGAGGGGGATGCCGACGCCGACACCGAAGGCACTCCTGATGGAGATGGCCCTACATTTTTTCAAGAGGTCGAGGATGAGTGTGCGCAGGTGTCAGAACAGCTGAGCCTGCACCTGAAAATGGAGGTGCTCAGTGCCATCCAACGATATATCCGTGCCACCGAAGAGGGCTCCACGGTGCCGTCGAGGGCCATGATGACCCACACCATGGCAGTGACAACGAAGTGTCAGGCACCTGCAGTTCCTGCCAGCCTGTCGGCATCACAGCAGCAGCGGGCACTCACTGCACAGCAGCTGGCGCTCCTGCAAGCGTAGTTGGTGACATCCACACCGAAAGACCTCAGCAACCTGTCACTTGACACGACATTCCTCAACAATTTGCAGGGCTAATTTATATACTGTTGTATTTCCTTTTGCTGTTATGTATGTGTATGTTTTTATTTTATATTAAATAAATATATTTTGCAATATCATGTCTAGCTCTATCCTCTGCTCAAATATCATGTATTCAATGAAGTAGCTATAATACAAGTACACAAATAAAGAAGGCAAAATGAACCCGAATACACTAACATTTCATTATTGACTTTGAAATAAGTTCAAAATACTTTATGTAACATACGTGCACAGAAGAAAAATGACAACAGGCCAAATATTAGCAAGTCATATAAAATGTCAAAAATATCGGGGAGAAGGTAGTTTCAAAAAGATAGAATTTTCATATCAGAATATCAACAATGTAAATGCTAAGAGCAGGTACTTTCAAGAACATAGAATTATCACCTCAAAATTAAAACAATTTAAAGAGAAGGTACTTTCAAAAATGATAGAATTATCATATCAGAATAGAAACAATGTTAAGAGAAGGTACTTTCAAAAATGATAGAATTATCATATCAGAATAGATTCAATGTAAAGAAATTATTAAAAAGGGCAAAATAACTACATCTTCTTCCTTTTATTTATATATATGTTTGTTTCATATTTATTAAACATACATTGCAATGTCATGGCCCGCTCTATCCTCTTCCCATTTACCAAGTATTGATGAGAGTAATATATCATGGATTTGAGCAATATCTTTTATTAAATCAACTAAAATAAACGGAAGTACACAAATGCACAGGGCAAAATAATCCTGAATTGATACATTATTGATTTATAAATAAGTCCAAAATAAATACAGGAACAGAATAGAAACAATGTTAAGAGAAGGTACTTTCAAAAATGATAGAAATATCATATCAGAATAGATTCCATGTAAAGATATTATTAAAAAGGGCAAAATAACTACAGGTCTCTGGTACAATGAGACTAATGGTGTTGTGGGCTACCCGGAACGAATATTGCAGACTCTTGTATGAATCACCTGTAGCGAGGAAGCGTAGGGTGATAGCAACACGTAGGCCTGGCTCAATGGGTTTCCTCCAGAATGTCACTTTCTTCTGAATGTAGGGTGTGACCCGTTCAACAATTTCATTGAAGAGGTCCTTGTCAATTAGGGTAAAATTTTCGTACAGGTCTGGGGCTTCGGTTGACAACTCCTCCATCAGGTTGTCATAATGACCTTGCTCCATCCTTTTCTGCAGGTACGGCCACGCCCACACCCTCCTTGGCCGCCTTTTTTTCTGCTCTAAGTGCTTTGCAGCAATCATTGCAAGCTCCAGCAATAACATGACGTGCACATACTTATGTCTTGTCGCTGTGGTATTACGGCATTGACTAGCTCACATGTGCAGCTGCCGGCCCTTATATAGCTGGGGTTTAACCCCCGCAGTACGTGGGGCCAACGTGACGTTTGCGTAACTCAGTTACGCAGAACGTAACACATACGGTATACGTACATTGGTGTTACGTGCTCTGCCACGCACTACTTCTGCCTGCGCTGCTGCTTGTTCGTCAGCGTCACGTCACCCTTACGCAGTGCGTACATTTGCGGCGCACTATAATACGCATGCATCATGCACATCGTCCCGTGACACGTATCCAGTTGGGCGGGGCCTATTTTCTCGCGTATGCGCAAGTTTCACCAATTCCAGCTGTGCGTGCACATGCGTGCCTTGATACGTGAATGTGTGAACTTAGCTTTAGCTAGGTCACAACATTACAGTTCTTAGGAAATTCAGGAAAGTCTGCACATTCTCCATTTTCAGTTAAGCTAAGACACATCATTACAGTTCTTAGTAAATATTGGAAAGGCTGCACATTCTTTATTTTCAGCTTGAACTAGGCCACATCATTACTGTTCTTAGGAAATACTGGAAAGTCTACACATTCTCCATTTTCAGCTTTAGCTAGGTCACAACATTATATTTCTTAGGAATCCTGCAAAGTCTGCACATTCTTCATTTTCAGTTTAAGCTAGGTCACAACATTACAGTTCTTGGTGAATACTGGAAAGTCTGCACATTCTCCATTTTCAGTTTAAACTAGGACACATCATTACTATTCTTATAGTGGTGCAGATAACAGAAAAATCGTGCAAATGATGATACAAGCATCAAATTTGGCACAAGTGTCCTCCATGGTATACTAATCAAACCTGCCCGATTGGCCAATTGAAAATCCAAGATGGCGGCCATTTTCAAGATGGCCGCACAAAATAACCACCCGAAGTAGATGTTTTGCTTAGAAATATTTGTAGTTGTCTGATTTGCATGATCTAAGTGTGGATTCCTAAGTTTTGAAACCTGCTGAACTATATTTTCCTGTTTAAAAAGTACTCTGAGACATATTTCTCAAGATAACCACCAAGATGTTTGTCTTTTTTTACTTAAGTTTTGTCCCGGCTAGTACATTTTCAAAGTTATGCATACCGTGCTGCTGTTCTCGATCTGCTACTGTTCACATATGCAGCTGCAGAGTGATATGCAGGGTAGCTCTGCCTGAGAGCACTTGCATCTTCCTTTGCAAACCTTCTTACAGGAGCACTTTGTCAATTCATGACAGCTTGCTGCAATTGGTGGTAGTGTTGTCCAATGTATCTGCCATGCTTCTCCTTTCTGTGTCTGCCCCCATTCAGCTGGACTGCTCATGTGTGGATTACAGTGGGTTGCCTGGCCCCAGATGATCCCAGCCTGGTAGGCTGCACGCTTTGCATGTTCTCTGAGGGCTGCCTGTGTTGGTGAAATTGAGTTGTACGGCCTCTGCTTGCAGGCAAACAGATCTAGTCTTGCTTCATCCACACCAGCGGCTGCGCTTGATCTTTCGTACATGAGGACAACGAATCTTTCCAGCCTCTGCATGTCAAGATCACGAATCAATGTTGAATGCTGGCTGAGATTGATGAATGTTTCAGTAATAACATCAAATACATTCCAAGTCTGCCATGCAGATTTCTTTGCTTTCCCACGGAAGGCAGACACAATGTCACATCCAGTGAATGCGTGAAAGTAGGGGATCCCTCTAGCTTTCTCAAGCCCAATTGCAGAAACTACCTCATGGACTGGAATCCATCGCATATGGGCTCCTTGGCCAAAGGCAATCCACATTTCCTGAAGACCTAGTTTCTGGAAGGATGGCAGTACAGATATTGCAATGACTAGCACATCTGTGTCATTAGCCTTGATGATTATTGACTTGCTCCTGTCAGTCGTTGCATCCCTAGCATGAACAAATATTTGACTGTCAGCTTCTTCGTGACAACATGGGACACAGCATCCAGAGACTTCACTGTGTTGCTAATGGCATCCTCTCCTTTTGTGACGATGACTGTGCTTGTCATTTCTGCTTCACACATCTTCTCGGCCAGGAAGTGAAACAGATCAGTCTTGCTGCTGCGGTCACGAAGGAAGCTTTGCCAGTTTCCTGGTGTCTTGCTTGTTCCTGTCACACTTCTTCTGATTCCTTTCCCCTTTTTTGACCTTGTCTCTGATTTCAGACTTGATTTCTTGTATACATCAAAGACTATGTCCACCCGCTTGTACCGAGCACCATAGGATTCCACCTTTTGGGATGATGTCTTCTTTGGCATAGTCATTAAATGTCTTTGAAGTACGTGGAGGTGAGGCATTGATAAGTGCTAAGCCATCAATGATGACTGTAACTCCCTTTGGTTCTCCCACTGGGACATTCACTTGTGCTTCAAGAATTTCAACCAGCTGTGACTTCTGACATGTATGAAGCTTGCCGCTGTCACTGAGAGATGCAGGGTATGGCTGATTCTTGTGCTTGAAGAATTCTTGCAAGTCACACTGTCTGTTCTGGCTTGAGATAAACAGTCACAAGAATAACTGACAGTCATCTTTTAGGACTTTCTCCTTAGAAATTCCCTCAGCCTGTTCTTGTTTGAAGAATGAAACAGGGTTCTTCTTGATTAGATGATAGAAAATGGACACACTTGTACCGCGTAAAGATGTTTCAGCTGTGGTCGCAGTCGGATTATGATCTATGTTGTCTTTCTCAAGACTGGGGGACAGATTACTCCATCTTCCACATACTGTGCAACAACTGCTTCTCCTAACTGTGCTGAGATTTCTAGGACTCAGTCATATGATATGCTGAGCCCATTCTCATGGAGCATTTCAATTATTTGTCTTCTCCTCGTCTTGGCAAACACATACAGGCCCATGTACACTGCAAAATGTGGATCCCGGTCCTTGGAATGCCTGTGAACATCAGTTCCTTCCTTGTATTTGGCGAAGCAGTTTTACTGTAGAAGTTGTGATATAGCAAGGTCTGATTTCGACGCTCCATGATGGAGTTGGGACTTGATGTCTGCACCATGTTCGATCATGCATGCAAACTGAAGCAATGATGGTGGCACAGCCTGTTTTAAGTCTTTGTCATGAAAATAGCTGCTGAAATTCGACTTCTGACAGAGCATGTCTTGTCTTATTATCCCAGCAGCTTTTGCTAGATGGATCGCTTCACCATAACGGGACGCTTCTGATAGGATTGAACCTACATCAGTTTCAACAGCCAACAGAACTTCTCGTCCTTGGCGATTAGCTTGCAGCTGTGGAATGTGCAAAAGCCGCTGATCCTTGAGTCGAGTAGGATCAACATCAGGCGAGTCAACACCAAGCTGTTCCAGCCTCTGCTTGTAAAGCTTGGTCAAATCATCAAGTTTGAAAATCGGTGGCCTCTCACTGGCATTTTTCATCTCACAGATGTAGGTGACTAGTACAGAGAAAGCAATTGGATATGCATCCTTCCAGTGTTCCTGTGCTTTTCTTGCTCCTGCCCCTTTAGGTATACCCGTTCTCGGTTATACAATGCCACCAAACAGCCAGGGTGATATTTCACTTCTTGGGCTACAACATCTCCTGCACTTAGTTTGGCGAGAAGTTTTGTATCACTGAGTGTTTTGGCACATTCATTTATTCTCCTATTCACTTGCATTGTCATTGCTTCTCTAAGCTCCCCTCCTTCAGTTTTGCAGAAGAAGCATTCTTTTGTTTTAGTTTCTTGGAGCTTTTGTGGAATCTTACTTCTACTGTCCTCATCACTAGTACCTACATGACTTGCTCTTTTTTCAGCTCAGTGTAACTTTGTGTTGTTGAACAGAAGCCTGCAACTCTCATGATATTGTGCCTTATTTTCTCTCAACGTTTCCTCTATCCCAGAACCTTCGTTAAGTCTTGCAGGGTCTAGTTTGATTGGTAGCGCATTGAGTGAGTGAAAGAGGAATATTCTTTGCCAGGTTCAAATATCCATCATCCCCTCTTCTGGCAGGATTAGCCTGGGGAGATTTTAGAACTTCTTTCTTAACCTCCTGACATAGGCAACACTTGGTCCAGTCTGTTTTCCATGATCGTCCAGTAGAGTTCACATCCATGATTACGATGACGTTCAGGGTTGATGGTTTATCCTTTTACCACCCTGTACATGTAATAGTATAATAGGCCTCTTATGTCCTGTAATATACAATAGGCACTCTCCTGTATGGGATACAAGTAGGTTCTTGCACTGTGCCATACACCTAGTCCGATCATTCATCCAGTGTCATAAGTCCCATGTGATCTGTACACCATCCAGATAACTAAAACCCTGTTGTCCTTGGTTTGGCTCTCCCGCGCTGGCACGTCCTGTCCATTCAGGTGCGGCTGCCTAACTGATTTGGAGTTGATTAGGCAGCATTTGGGATACTAGTAGGTTGTTGCAGTATGGTGCCAACATAAATTTCCTACTTAGCTGACACTGAACCCCATGCTGAGTTTCACAGCAGTGATGTCACCAATGTGCCTTGGTAGTGCCTGACAATCACTCCTTTAATACAGCGCCTTAACCATGTTTATAACTAGAAAATATACATCAACAGGCGTAAAAACATAGGAATCCACACTTAGATCATGCAATTCGTACAACTGCAAACATTTCTAAGCAAAACATCAACTTCGGGTGGTTATTTTGCCGGCCATCTTGAGAAATGGTCGCCATTTTGGATTTTCAATTGGCCAATCGGGCAGATTTGATTAGTATCCCTTGGAGAACAATTGTGCCAAATTTGATGCTTGTATCATCATTTGCACGATTCTTCTAAAAAGTTACTCTTATCTGCCCCACTATTAAGAAATACTGGAAGATCTGCACATTCTCCGTTTTCACTTTTAGCTAGGTCACAACATTACAGTTCTTAGGAAATATTGGAAAGTCTGCAAATTCTCCATTTTCACTTTTAGCTAGGTCACAACATTACAGTTCTTAGGAAATATTGGAAAGTCTGCACATTCTCCATTTTCACTTTTAGCTAGGTCACAACATTACAGCTCTTAGGAAATATTGGAAAGTCTGCACATTCTCCATTTTTACTTTTAGCTAGGTCACAACATTACAGTTCTTAGGAAATATTGGAAAGTCTGTGTGGTAAATTGGCATTTGCCTTAATGACCTGTTTGAATGTTTATCTGCATTCTGTTGTTAGTAATGGTTGTTTTCTCTGTCCGTGTTGTATTTGTTTACTTTTGACAGTCCCAGTGTATCTTACTCTGGTGACTGCTGTAACTCTCTGTGGCGGGATCTTAGCTGAATAAAGCCTTGAAGATGCATTGAGGTTTTCATTACAATTTATTTATTTATTTTCTTAATAAGCATTCTAGTGTGACTGTGTCATACGGCGGCACTCGACCTAAACTTGAATTATCTGCATTAGCTACGTTGTCAATCACGCCCCCAAGAGTATTCCGTAATCTTTCTCCTGATTGCCATCCTATTGCTGTGAAATCAAGAAGATATAGTGCTTCGGATGCAGAGTTTATAAGGACAGAAATCGATCGTCTTCTTGAAGAGGGTGTAATTGAACATAGTACATCGCCATGGCGTGCTCAAGTGGTGGTTGTTCACAACAGGAATAAGAGACGTATGGTTGTCGATTATTCGGAGACTATTAATAAATTCACCTACCTGGATGCATATCCTCTTCCTAACATAGACGACCTAGTCAATGAAATAGCCAAGTACAAAGTGTTTAGTTCTGTGGATTTAAAGAGTGCTTATCATCTGGTCCCATTACCAGAGGAAGATCGACCTTATACTGCCTTTGAAGCTGACAGCGGCCTCTATCAGTTTACTAGGCTGTGTTTTGGTCTCACCAACGGAGTGGCAGCTTTTCAGAGGATTATTAATGATATCATTAGAACGAATGGTCTAGAGGGTGTTTATGCTTATCTTGACGACGTCGTTGTTTGTGGCAATACTCAAGAAGAACACGACGAAAACCTTAGAAGGTTTATGGAAGCTGCTCGTCGTTATAACATGATACTGAATGAAGCTAAGTGTGTTCTGTCCTCTCACTCTATACGTATACTTGGCTATGAAATTAGTCATAATGAGCTGCGACCTGATCCTTCACGTCTAGAGGCCCTGATGAACATGCCTGTTCCGCAGACTAAGAAGTCGCTGCAACGATTGACAGGCCTCTTTGCTTATTACTCTCGCTGGATTCCTCGTTTTTCTGAAAGGATTCGCCCTCTCGTCAATGCCTTTCTTCCACTCTCTCCAGAAGCTGTTGGTGCTATCAGTAATTTGAAGGATGCCATATCTTCGTCTGTCAAAGCTGCTGTAGACGAAAATTTGCCCTTTACTGTTGAAACCGATGCTTCTGACTTTGCCATTGGAGCTACTTTAAACCAGGATGGACGTCCAGTGGCCTTTTTCTCGAGATCCCTCACCAGTGCCGAACAGAGACACTGCAGTGTTGAGAAGGAGGCTTATGCAATTATCGAATCTGTAAGGAAATGGCGCCATTATCTGACTGGAAAGCACTTCACACTGGTAACCGATCAAAAGTCTGTTTCTTTCATGTTTGATGGCAAGCATAAAGGAAAAATAAAAAAATGAAAAAATTCTGCGATGGAAAGTAGAACTTATGCCCTATTCGTTTGATGTCCAGCATCGGTCTGGTAGGTTGAATGCTGCAGCAGATGCTTTATCACGAAACTTGTGCTCGGCTATTCATACTCAACAGTTATATCAACTGCACGAGAGTCTCTGTCACCCAGGAGTTACTAGGTTTATGCATTTCATCAAAGCTCGAAATTTTCCTATTCTTTGGAGGAGGTCAAAAGGGTAATATCATCTTGTCCAACCTGCAGCAAGTGCAAACCTAGTTTTTATCGTGCCCCACCGGTTCAACTGATACAAGCCATGAAACCATTTGATCGTTTAAATGTTGATTTCAAAGGTCCACTATCCCCTTCACATGCTGGCAATCGCTACATACTGATAATTGTTGACGAATACAGTAGATTTCCTTTCGCCTTTCCTTGCAAGGATATGACGGCCGCTACCATTATTTCATGTCTCACTAAGCTGTTCTCGACTTTTGGTCTGCCCAACTACGTGCACTCCGATAGAGGAGCATCATCTATGTCCTCTGAACTCAAATCGTTCTTCCTTAAACATGGCGTCGCAACAAGTCGTTCTACACCCTATCATCCAACTGGTAATGCTCAATGTGAGCGTTTTGTTGGGACCGTATGGAAATCCGTGATGCTTGCCTTGAAGTCTCGTGATTTACCGCCAACTGCTTGGGAAATGGTTCTTGATGATGCATTGCATTCGATTCGCACTCTGCTTTCCACTGCTACTGGTGAAACCCCTCATGAGAGAATGTTCACCTTTCAGCGAAAGACCTCCTCCGGAATGAGTCTTCCCACTTGGTTGTGCAAATCAGGAACTGTTCTTCTGAGAAGACACGTGCGTAGAAAGGAAGATCCTCTCGTTGAAGAAGTTCAGCTACTAGAAGCCAACCCTTCATATGCACATGTTAGATTTGAGGACGGACGTGAGGATACTGTGGCTATCAGTGATTTAGCTCGATGTCCTCGCGCTGTGCCACCTCCACCAGGGACCGGCAAGACACAGCTTGAGGATGAGGTTGAATCTGTCAATAAAGAAGATGCTTCTGAAACGCAGAATCTTGAACGGTCTATCTGTGATGATGTTACAAATTCTAATAATGATGATAAGTTGTCTGTTGCCCCTAGACGTTCTCAACGCATACGTCGTCCTGTAGATCGTCTGACCTATAACTAATTGTACTTGTAAAAATGTAGTTCTATGACTGTATTTTTGTAAGATGACGCTTATGGTATTTATATAAAATATTTATATTTAATAAGGTATAACAATGTTATTAAAGCCGGGGTGAATGTGGTAAATTGGCATTTGCCTTAATGACCTGTTTGAATGTTTATCTGCATTCTGTTGTTAGTAATGGTTGTTTTCTCTGTCCGTGTTGTATTTGTTTACTTTTGACAGTCCCAGTGTATCTTACTCTGGTGACTGCTGTAACTCTCTGTGGCGGGATCTTAGCTGAATAAAGCCTTGAAGATGCATTGAGGTTTTCATTACAGTCTGCACATTCTCCATTTTCACTTTTAGCTAGGTCACAACATTACAGTTCTTAGGAAATATTGGAAAGTCTGCACATTCTCCATTTTCAGTTTTAGCTAGATCACAACATTAGAGTTCTTAGGAAATACTGGAAAGTCTGCATATTCTCCATTTTTAGTTCTAGCTAGGTCACAACATCCCTGTTCTTGGGAATTACTGGAAAATCTGCATATTCTCCATTTTAGTTCTTGCTAGGTCACAACATCACAGTTCTTAGGAAATACTGGAAAGTCTGCACATTCTCCATTTTCAGTTCTAGCTAGGTGACATCATTGCTTTTCTTGGGAAATACTGGAAGTCTGCACATTCTCCATTTTCAGTTTTAGCTAGGTCACTACATTCCAGTTCTTATGGAAGACTGGAAAGTCTGCACATTCTCCATTTTCAATTTAAGCTAGGTCACACCATTACTGCTCTTAGGAAATACTGGAAAGTTTGCATATTCTCCATTTTCAGCTTAAGCTAGGTCACAACATTACAGTTCTTAGGAAATACCTGATAGTCTGACATTCTCCATTTTCAATTTAAGCTAGGTCACAACATTACAGTTCTTAGGAAATACTGGAAAGTCTGGACATTCTTCATTTCCTGGAGAATGAGCGGACTTTCCAGTATTTCCTAAGAACTCTAATATCATGACCTAGATAAAACTGAAAATGGAGAATGTGCAGACTTTCCAGTATTTCCTAAGAGCTGCAATGTTATGACCTAGCGAAAACTGAAAATGGAGAATGTGCAGACTTTCCAGTATTTCCTCAGAACTGTAATGTTGTGACCTAGCTAAAAGTGAAAATGCAGAATGTGCAGACAGTCCAGTATTTCCGAACTGTAACGTTGTGACCTAGCTAAAACTGAAAATGGAGAATGTGCTGGCTTTCCAGTATTTCTTAAGAAATGTAATGTTGTGACCTTGCTTAAACTGAAAATGGAGAATGTGCAGACTTTCCAGTATTCCCTAAGAACTGTAATGTGACCTAGCTTAAACTGGAAATGAGGAATATGCAGACTTTCCAGTATTTCCTAAGAACTGTAATGTTGTGACCTAGCTTAAACTGAAAATGAAGAATGTGCAGACTTTCCAGTATTTCCTAAGAACTGTAATGTTGTGACCTAGCTAAATCTGAAAATGGAGAATGTGCAGACTTTCCAGTGTTTCCTAAGAACTGTAATGTCATGATCTAGCTAAAAGTGAAAATGGAGAAAGTGCAGACTTTCCAGTATTTCCTAAGAACTGTAATGTGGTGACTTAGCTAAATCTGAAAATGGAGAATGTGCAGACTTTCCAGCGTTTCCTAATAACTGTAATGTCATGATCTAGCTAAAAGTGAAAATGGAGAATGAGCAGACTTTCCAGTATTTCCTAAGAACTGTAATGTTGTGACCTAGCTAGAACTAGGTTAACTATTTTGATCATACATGAAACAGTCACCTATTTGTTGACCTCCATGCCAGTCCTTCTTCACACAAGTCTTGTTCTGGACCTTTCCTTGGAAGAAGCTTCATCGCTCTGCTTCCCTGGCCAAGCTTTTGGTTACTACTTTTTCAGGACTTTTACATTACAGCCCAAGCCAAAACAAACATTTTAATTCACTGATTGCAGGTTTACCTTTACAGCTTCTGTTTTTCAGTTGACAAGAAGTTGCTACCATTAAATTTAACATTATCTCTGCCATCAGTACCCTCCATCCTGAAAACACTGGGGTTCGCGTTGGATCTTTTGCCCACATGTAATATAAGCATTTACATCAGGCATTACAGGCACTTGGAATATGAAGAAATCATGTGATCTAAAAGCCATTGTACCCTCCTCCAATCAGTGAAGTGGCATATTTTGGGTGCATATTCCTAGGAAGCAATCTTTGTTCCTTCAATCAGAAAGGTGGCTCAAGGATTCTTTCCTACTGTATATGACAATGAGCAACCAACAAACACATAAAATTGACATTTTTTAATAAAAAAGTTTTATATACTTACCAAGTAATTACATAGCTATAAGATGTCCTACCATGGAAGCCTAAAAATTCAAAATTAGCAGTAACAATTCAACTAGCTAGTGTATGTGGTTAACCCCACATGCTTTCGGGGTAAGAAGAGGACTGATGTGGCAGAGAGCTCCATTCATTTTGTGCCCTGAAGTCCATGTGAGGGGAGGAGGGAGGGCTCTGATTCAGTAATTACTTGGTAAGTATGTATAAAACTTTATTGTATTATAAAAATGTAATTTTTATATAAATAACTTACCAAGTAATTGCATAGCTGAATCTACACTGACAGGAGGTGGGATACAAAGACATTTTCTACCTCAAAACATTTATAAAGTGATGACTCTAATAGCAGAAAAGTTGCCAGCACTGGTACAATGCTTGTCGTTTCCTTACCTGGTACGAGAGCCACTGCAGGTGGGTACTGTCTCTGGTCAGTGCTCGTCTTAAACCACAGTGGCGTGGTGGTATAGCCATGGGTTGCTTCCTACTTTAGTGGGGACTTTGTAGCAAAGGAGGTATTCCGATGGCTGGCAAAGTTAACAGGTGACCTTGCCCTGGGTGTGGGACCAGAATAAAAACATACAATGCTGTCACCTACACTGTAATAAAAAGCCACGCCCAAACCCACTAAAAGAACTAGTGGGTACTCCAGATACCATGTACCCCCAGGCTCACCTCAGACTCAACACCCTTACTCAAGGCGAGGACATGGAGGGGGGAAAGAGAGCTCCCTATGCTTCCTCTCCCAACACCATGCCAGCCACGGATAAAGGTCCTAATGTACTACAGTTTTCAAAAACCGTTTCCACTTCTTTGAGATAATATGATGTGAACACTGACCTGCACTCCCAATACATAGATTACAAGTTGGAGGAGAGGGACATGTGTCTGAGGGCAAGAGAAGTTGCCACTGCTCGAACCTTGTGAGCTTTGACCTTAAATGAAGGTAGGATGTCCTCCTGGATCCGAGAGTGTGCTTTGGAAATTAGGTCCCTCAAAAAATAGGAGATCGCATTTTTTGACATCAGACGAGAAGGGTTCTGAATGGAGCACTACAGATGACTAGAAGGGCCTCTGATCTTCTCAGTCCTCTGAAGATAGTACCTCAGAGCTCTTACTAGACAGAGAAGCCTCTCCTGCTCCTCGAGTCCAAGGATGTCCACTAAACTTCTAATGGAGAAGGAGAGGGGCGCCAGGGCTTGGAAGGGTCTTTGTTCTCAGCAAGGAACCCTAGAGAGAGGGAGCATACTGCATCTCCCTGCGCAAAACCTACTCTCTTGTCAATGGCCCGGATTTAGCTGACACATTTAGCAGTGGCTGATTTAGCTGACACATTTAGCAGTGGCTAAGGCAACAACGAAGAGAATCTTCCTAATGAAATCCCTTAGAAAGATTGAACGAAGGGGCTCAAAAGCTGGACCCGAGAGCCACTTTAATACTATGTTAAGATTCCAAGAAACACCTTCAGATCTCCTCTGTTTAGTTGTGTTGTAGGATTTGATGAGATCACCGAGGGCTTATTTGGAAGAAGGTCCACCCCTCTGTGCTTGAAAACAGAGCTTAACATGGACCTATACCCCTTGATGGTAGAGGACGATAATTTCTTGGATGACCTCAAGAAGAGCAGGAAGTCAGCAATCTGACTTATAGATGTCTCAGAAGAAGAGACGTTATGTTGCCCGCACCAACTCTGGAAGACTGTCCACTTAGACTGATAGAGGTTGCTAGAAGACTGGCACCTGCACCTAGCAATAGTCTCTGCAGCTGCTCTTGAAAACCTCTTCGCTCTGACGAGGCTCTGGACAGTCTGAAGCCTGTCAGGGCCAGAGTGGACAACCCTTGGCAGAACCTGTGGAAGTGGGGTTGTTTGAGAAGAGACAGTTTTTGAGGGAGCAGTCTTGGAAAATCCACCAGAAGACAAAACAGATCTGGGAACCATTCCTTCATCAGCCAGAAAGGAGCCACCAGAGTCATCAAGACATTGCGATGAGAGGAGAACTTGTTTAGCACCTCTCTGATCATCCAGAATGGAGGAAATACGTAGACATCTAGGCCCAACCAGTCCTGGAGCATGGCATCCGTCGACCATGCCAGAGGGTTCGGGGCTGGATAGCAGAAGAGGGGGAGACAATGATCCCTGGATGTCGCCCATGCCAGAGGGTCCAGGGCTGGAGAGCAGAAGAGGGGGAGACTATGATTCCTGGACGTCACAAACAGGTCGATCAACGGAGTGCCTCAAAGCTTCCATAGACTGCTGCAGACCAGAAGATCCAGAGTCCATTGCGTGGGAAGGACCTGGTTGCGGCAACTCAACTCGTCCACCAAGACGCTGAGTTTCCCTAGAATGTAATGGAGGCCTCGTGGAGGGAGGAGTGAGTGCCTCCTTGTTTGCGGATGTAAGCTAGAGTAGTTGTGTTGTCGGAATGAATGATCACTGTCTTGCCAAAGATCTGAGGAGAGAAGGACTGGAGGACCAGACAAATGGCCTTCAACTCATTGACATTTATGTGGAGGCATCTCTGATCTGTGAACCACCTCCCGGACACTTCTTGGTCTCTTAGAAGGGCTCCCAAATCTAAGTCCGACGCATCTGCATATAAGTCTAGGTCGGGGTTCAAAGGTAAAAGAGATTTTTCCTGACGAAGTCTTCCTTCGCACAGCCACCATCGCCGGCCCGTCTTGATCTCCTGTGTGATGGGAAAAACGTAAGAGTCTGGTTGGGTCTTCCTGTCCCAGCTGGCCTTGAGAAAAAACTGCGGAGGTCTCATGTGCAGACTTCCCAGTTTCATGAACTGCTTGATGGAGGCCAAGGTGCCCAGGAGACTCATCCACTGGTTGGCCAAGCAGAGAGAGAAATTAGCGGACTGTTCGAAGGCTTCAGTCGATCCTTTGGGGGCTGGAAAAACCTGAGAAGTCCAAGAATTCACTACCATGCCCAAATAAATAATCTCCTGTGTTGGATACAGTTGAGTCTTCTCTGTGTTGAAGAGAATGCCCAACTCTTGAGTCAGGCAAAGAGTTGTCCTTAAGTCCTCTGTGCACCTTTCCTTCAACTGGGAGCAAAGGAGCCAGTCATCCAGATACAGGGAGATGCTGATCCCAAGAAGGTGGAGCCACTTGCCAAGAGGAGCAAGAACATGAGTGAATACCTGAGGGGCTGTTGAAAGGCTGAAGCATAAGGGCCGAAACTGAAAAACTGTGTTCTGAAAGATGAAACAGAGGTCTTCCTGGAGTCCGGATGTATGGGGACATGGAAGTAAGCCTCCTGCATGTCTACGGAAATCATCCAGTCGTCTGATGAATGGAAGACATGACAGACTGGCTTGTTTCCATATGGAACTTTGTCTCCAGAACAACAAGGTTCAGAGTTCTTACATCAAGGATGGGCCTCCATCCCCTCAATGACTTGGTAACTATGAAGAGCCGGTTGCAGAACCCCTCTGACTTGTGACACTCAACTTCTTCCACAGCTCTCTTGAGAAGGAGGGAGTCAACATCCTGTGAAAGGGCCGAAAATCTTTCAGAGCCTTCTGAATAAGCAGTCAAGGTGATAGGAGACCTGTCTAGCAGAGGTGTCCTCTTGAAAGGTATGGAGCATCCCTCCTTCAAGACTTGAACTATCCATGGCTCCTCACCTCTGCAACTCCACTCCTCCCAAAAGTGGAGTAGTCTGGCTCCTACAGGAGCACAAAGGATTGGGTTTTCATTTCTTGGCAGAAGGCTTGTACGATGGTTTCTTGATAGACTTTGAATTATACAGGTTAGCTCAGGGTCTCGACTGGAGTCTCTGTCTGCCTCCATGAAATGGCTGAAGTTGGAGGGGAGAAATGGATTTGGCAGAGGCAGAGGATCCCTTCAAACGTTTAGTGGAATGCACCAGCAGGTCTTGAGTGGATTTCTTTTGGAGGTCTGATGAGATACCGAGCACAGTAGACTGCGGGAAGAGATACTGCTTGTTGAGAGGGGCAAAGAGGAGAGCAGACCTCTGTGTGGTGGTTACTCCTTTCTTGGTGAAGGAGCACCATAACTCCCTTTTCTTCAACACACCCTGGGAACTATCTCTGGTGGCCTTGTCCGCACATGATAATACAGCTAACCAGAGTGGACAGTCCTCCATCTTCTTGGCAAGTGCCCCAATGGACCAATCGAGGATACTCAGCACCCCAAACACCTTAAAAACGCTTCAAACGAGGTGGTCAAGTTCAGTAGACGAAAACAATATCTTCGCCGAAGCAAAGGCCAAGTGTTGCGAATAGTCAGTTAGACCAGAAAAGTCCCTGTGGGAGGAGGCAGCGACTCCCAAAGAGGGGACTTCTTTGGTCGAATAAGAGAGATATCTCCTGTGAACAAGTCTGGAGGGAGGCCAGGCTAGAGTGGTTTTACCCAGTTCCCCCTTTGAGGGGCTTTCCTTGTTGAGGAGGACAGCACCATCTTGGGAAGCCGAGCGGAGTTGTCTGCCTAGAGGCAGGAGAAACTGGAGAGGCAGGTGAGAAGTTGCTAGGGAAACTGGCCAAAAGGTACCGAAGTAGTGCTGCACAGGCTGACTTAGAGGTGTCTTCTTGCTCAAGCATTCATCAGAAGATACAGGTGACAAAACAGGATCCTCTGAGACTGGGGGAGCAGTGGGGGCTTTCTGAATGAAACTCATAATAGCATCAAGCTGGTGCTTAATCGGTTCCAGTGACGGATCCTCCTGAGTCGATGAGTGAGCTTGAGGAGGACAAGGCAGGAGGCTCAGCAAAGCTGCAGGAAGGCTGGGAGCTGAGACTGGTCTCTTTGTGCCTCTTAGCTGAGGAGGGGAACGGTCAGCACCATTGGAGTGCCTCTTGAGAGGGCAAGAGGAGGCAGATAGCACCACCTGCACCTCTTGTCAGGGCTGGAGTCAGAGGAAAGCTGATGAGCACTTACTTTAACACCTTTCCACGGGGATAATGTCGACACCTGGGGGGACACAGGTGCAACTGAATGGGTGACTACCTGTGGGCAAACCCCGCTGGCCTCCCCTCGACCTCTGGTATGTCTTCTCCCAGGTTCAGGGGAGTTGGACAGGAACCTTTGTCTAGGTGTCCCAATGGGACAAGTAGCCACCTCCTCCAATGGCACAACACTGTCACTTTTCACATGATCTGGCACTTTTTCAGAGAGCACTTTCACTGCGGTACCTAACTCAGACATTGCACTTAACACTAGATGAATCTTCTGATTGAACGTTGATTCGAGACTGGCAATGGGGTTGGGTTCGGAAGCATGAGAGCCTGGAATATGAGTGTGGGGTAAAGTTCTAGGACTAAAAATTGGAGAAATGGCAAGAACTGGCAGATTCAAGATTTGTCCTTATTTTGGCCCTAGCAGCCGTCTTCCTCTTTTTCTCTCTCTCAAGCATAAGCAAATAAGACTTTAAAGCTTTCCACTCTTTCTCATCCCATTCTTGGCATTCATCACAGGTATTCTCAATGATACAATCCTGTCCCCTACATCTGATACATTTAGTATGAGAGTCCACTGATGACTTAACTAACCTAGTTTTACATCCATTGCTAAAAAAGCGAATTGTAGTGAACATTGGGTGAACTAGTCTGGCATAATGCTAAGTAACAGTTAAGCAAGTAACTAAAGAAGCAATGAAAAGTAAACACTGAGCAAATCCAATCGGTAGTGAAGCAATAAACCTTGAAAGTGACAGCAAATTCTGATTGCATCACCAAAAAACGGTGAAGGCAGGCTGCAGAAATGAACGATGTTGGTCAAACACCGGCAGAAAAATGAATGGAACTCTCTGCCATGCCGAGCGTCTTCTTACCCCGAAATGGGCAGGGTTAACCACCTACAATAGCTAGGTGAATCATTACCGCTAATTTTGAATTTTTAGGCTGCCATGTAGGAAATCTGATAGCTATGTAATTACTTGGCAAGTTACTTATACAAAAATGCAGAATCAAAGTAATGTAAGGTAGCAAAACTTCCAATAATGAGTAAAGTACCAAAAAAAAGCTACAGCGACATAAAACAAATTTTAATATCACCATTTTATGTTTATGGCTGTAGAGATAACTTCCATGAAAGATAAACAGTTATGAACAATGAAATGTATCCAGTAACAAGAGACAATATTCACTGGGGAGAACGATGAAATTAATCATCCATGGCAAATGAAAATGATTTAATTGGTATTTAGCTGAAAAATATTGAAGCAAAACAACTGAGCTACAACTCGGCACACAAACCACAAACATTCACAACCCTTCATGAACACAATATCTCATTGAAGTGCGATACATATGAAAACAATAAAAAAAACTGAACAGGTAACAAAAAATGACAGCACAATACGACAATTATAGAATGATGAGCTTGTTGGTGAGCGCTATGCACGGTGGAACCTGGCGCTGCTGCCTTTACCCCCGATCCCCTACCTAACTCACCTCAACCTGGGGTAGACAAACAGGGTTGCAGGAGGAGGATGGATGTTTCCCCTACCCTCCCATTCCCCTATCTACCCCGCCCCCACCTGAATGGATAAACAGGTTTGTAGGGGGAGGGTGGCTGTGTCACGTCTCCCCTACTGTCAGCTCGGGGACAAACAAGATCCACTCGGATTTTACTATTACAGATGATTTTTACTCTAGAGTCTTACAAAAGAATGAAAAGTTCAGTAGAGCGGCTTGGCACACGTACAGTAAGAACCACTTGATCCTGAACTGTACAATTTGTTGAGAAGCGGTCTCCCAAACATGGACAAATACAGTCTTTGCAAGACATAATAAAAACACAGCCTTTATTTTTTCGCAAACTATTTTTAATGAGCTTGGACTGAACTGTTAAATTACACTTATATGCTATTTCAATAACCAACACTTGCTTAACACTTTTACATTTTCTAAACTATTGTTAGACAAACCAAAATTTACCTTATTCTCTTACATCAGTTACAGTTCTTAGTACATAACATCTCCTCTCTCACTAAGGATATTTCACAATACTAAATTTTTCTTTTATTACATACTAAATATTTATATTATTCCATATTCCTTTTTATGAAATTAATGAGGATTGAAATTTTTGGAAATACTGAAAACAAATAGGCATGACTGTTAACTTGAGTAAGATTTCTATATGCACTAAGGCTAATGTCCTCTTAGTTTTCTAATAATTAAAATCTCTACGAATAAGTATTCCTTTGTTTTACTTCCCTTCAACTTCAAATATTGTGAACAGCACAAGATTCTTTAGCGACTGATAAAACTCAAGAAGTTCTGCACTAAATCAACTGGCCATAATAAGATGTCATCGTCATACCTGAACCAAACTAGATCTTATCTAGATACCAAGGAAAGTAACTCGAAACGTTGGTTATTTAAAACTGAATAAAATGGGGAAGCAGTTCCTATTACAATTTCGGATTAAAAAAATTGATTTGCAAAGTTTCAAAAATGCATTTACACCTACATTCACACATCAAAACCATGCAATTAATTTTGTTAAAAGGTTAAAACATCCTTAACTGGTACTTTCATATAGAGCGAGTACACTGCTAAACTCAAATTGTTTTATTTTGGAAGTGTAAGAGCTTTACCTTGTTAATAAACCCTGCTGGATTATAAAAGTGAGCTAGTAAATTCCCGAACAAAAGAAGCAAATTTAGGTGTGCAAGAATTTCTAGTTTATAGCAAAACGTACAAACCTGGGATATAGGTCACAAAGTATTATAATTTTCACTTATCTATCAAATTGTACCAAGGTGACAACCTCTAGTAAGACAAATTTTACACGTGGTATGAATGTATTTTACATGAATATATTCTAATTAAGAATTTGTCTATGATTTTAAATTTTCAGTTAAGCTTATAATGTAAACTAAAATTGCATACTTTAAAATTGCACTAGCATCCCACCCACACAGAGTTATTACAACGTCCAATTTAATTTATGAAGCTTCTCTCTTCCTCTCGCCATCAGTAACATGCGTTTATTTATCATTTAATGGGATTAGTATTAGCTGGTTCAAACCATTGATACAAATGACTGAGGCATGAATGATCATACGTGATGAGACAAATGAGGATGAATTAAAGGTTAAAAGATGCAAAACCTGCTACAAACATCCGCAAATAACCGGACAGTCAAGGAGGGACAGCTTTAGTTGTCTTTTAACTACTGATATTACCTCACTCGACCTATGCTTGAAGCCAGTTGTTTAAAACACAACCACTCTCCCTTTTGCATTATTATGAAAACTTGCAGCCTAGCAATTAAAATTACAGGAGTTAGTAAACACAAAATACTCAGTATAACCAATCTTCTCTGCCACGGAATTCATACAAGATTATCATAAGCAGGCAACATCAATACTGAGTTCCTTAATTATACAAGATTATCATAAGCAGGCAACATCAATACTGAGTTCCTTAATAGTTTTCAACAAGGCTTCTGGTGGAAAATATTTTGCTTTCACAAACATTAAAATTCCTTCCTGTTGTTACACCAAAATCCATCATGACTTCTAAGAGTGATAATAAATAACTGAAACAAAAAATCAGAACTATTTTCACTACACTACAATAAAAAAATACTATCTTCAATATAGGGTAATCAACTGAAAATTGGAATGGTGATGCAGCAAAGAAACTCATAATTCTAATTAAATAAATAAAAATCTCATTAGTTAACGCCTGATACTCGCAAATTCACTCCTAATAAGTCCTACTGAAAATATGGTCCATGTAACACACCAGGGTTTATAATTATGGAACATAAGGGAAATCTTACTAGTGCCAAAGAATGATACTTAGCTACATTGATATATGCACTTGCATTATACATCATTCATTAAAACATCTACTCACATCACAGTACAGTATTTAAGATAATTCATACCCATTCTTTACCATTAAATACAGTACTCACCTTATCTGTAGGACGAAGAGTGTTGAATATCTTAAGGACTGCCTCCTCAAGGAATTTTTTGTTGGTGCTCTGTCTTCTGTCAACAACTATGACCAACTCTCGAGCTCCTGGCGACTTTGTTTGAGTATAAAAATACCTAAGGAAAATAACCTGAATGAAATACAATGTGATTCCATGAAAAATAAGATACCACAGCAATAAACAAAACATCCTTTTTTTGCACTCTTGTCTCTACTCAATTATCAATACTAATGCAGTATCATCATTATCACCTTTAATGATAACACTGCCAATGATATCAACATTATCAATATCACTTTCACTGGTGTTCAAAATGCAATCATTGTCAAAATTACAATTATTTATTCCCGGATTTATCAGATTTCGTAAGCATAATATCAATTGAATGAAACCTGTTTCAACAATACAACTAGTTGTTTATTTAAACCAATCAATATTAAAATGGCCTTAAACTGTGTGGAATGCATCCAGGTGCACAAACTGAATTCCTTCACTCGTGCTTAGCCAACTTTAGAATCCTTGCAGATACTCTAAAAATACTCATTCTTCTGTGCCAAGCCACAACTAAATAGAGAAGGTACTGGAGTTTATAATCAATAATTTTGCATAAAAACTGGTTTTATTGTGAAAATAGTTTGTTGAAGCCAAGAAAAGAAGATAACCGCAAGAAGTTCAGTTCAGTCACAGGAAATGATGAGAATTGGCAAAGCCAAGGCTACAATGATTGTTTCAAAGGGTAATGTGTTTATTAGGGAAAAATCTGCAACCTGCAGAGGAGGAAGATCACAAAAATGTATATTCACAAAGCGTAAAAGGCATAAAGGCAGGTCCACCAAGAAATACATACTTCCAAAGTGTCAGACAGCTGATGAATGAATTATGAGAATGAGGAAATTGAGTGATTTAACCCTCTCATCACTGGAAAGTACATGCCTGCCACAACAATGGGACCCAACAAACACAAATCCAGTATCTTATGAGCAACATCGTGAATATAAAATTTGGCCAGGGGGTATTCACAGCACCAGGTGCCTACCCTGAGTATGGCAGACATCATGGACTTTAATCTTGAGTGAGGCAAGGTATTCCTATGATGCTGTAGAATTATAATAACTTGTTGCAGTCATGCAAGCTGATCCTTATGAAGCATATGAAGAGAATATTAACAAAGGACTAATGAACTCCATACGTTGAAGTTAGGATCAAAGGGCTCTTCCAGGACAGAGAAGGTTGTCATTATGAGTTTTGGAAGATAAAGTATGGATACCAAGCAGACTAAAACAAGTACTATATCTGATAGAGGACTGAGTCTAGGTTAGAAATTCCAGGACAAAAAAGAGATCAACTTTCATTAAATAACACAACATGCATTGACACAGTTTGAAAGAGCCAAGGGAGGAAAAACACAATATCAGGTGTCAAATCTAACAGATGCATCAAATGAGGTTCATAAAGTGATGTACAGTATTTGGGCTTAACAAACTAAGTCCCAAATCCAAGGTTTCATTGAAATTCTAGGGATTAGATTTACTGAAGTGACAGAAAAGGTAAAAAATACTTTTATTACTTCCTATCCCAAGACCATGTAGAATAAAGACCTGACAATGTTGAGCAATAACCATTAGTGGCTGAGAGAGAGAGAGAGAGAGAGAGAGAGAGAGAGAGAGAGAGAGAGAGAGAGAGAGAGAGAGAGAGAGAGAGAGGTTAGGTTAGGTTAGGTTAGGTTAGGTTAGGTTAGGTTAGGTTAGAGAGAGAGAGAGAGTTTCCTGTCACTTCTGAAGTAGTTAAGAAACAGTCCACTTGGACACACCAGACATTTTACCTGGTAAAGAGTTATGGATGCTGATTTGCAGGGAAAGTTTATAGCAGCTGCAGCACCTTCCATAAAACCTCTCTATCTCAGGCTTCATTTGATATAAGGCTGTGGGAAGAAACCTGAGAAAATCCTTAACGAGTTCTAGAAGATCCAGAAACCACTCATGCTGTGGCCAAAATGGAGCAATGAGCATCATCCAAGAGTTCACTGGTTAGAACTCTGCCAGTGCCTATCTCAACAGACAAACAGAGGGAATACAGTAAGTTCTAGGATTACATCGTACTCGACTTACGTCATACTCGACCTACGTCATTTCGTGGTTATGTCCTCAACATCTCCCATAGATTTATTAAAAAATTCTTGTTCCATCATCTCTCTCTCTCTCTCTCTCTCTCTCTCTTAGTATACACATCCTTTAATGAAACAACACAGCAAAATACCAATCAAACATTATTTCACTATACTATATTATGTAAAAAATATATCAGTCCTATTCTGCTTACGTCATTGGTAACATAACTACGGATAAAAGTCAAATACCATCAGTTGAGAAAGTAAAGGAGCTGCCAGTAGAAATGGCAGATGGTAGCCGAGGCAGAGAACTTCCCAAACCCAAGGCTCCCTGCCGACATACTCCCTAGAACTGCAAGTCTGCTGAAGACAGCTCCTGCTACCCTGGAGAGATGGCAGAATGGACAAACAAACTTTTCTCAGCTTTCTTAATGAAAGGGTGACTGAGAACTACATGGCTGGTAAGCAGGGGACATGAGTAAGCAGAGAGAGAGGGCAAATGAAGCCCATTGTCTGTGCAATATCATGGCACCATGTCCCAACTTGAAGATGAGTAATGGTGATAAGGAGACTTGGGATGAAAATTGGTAAATGCAGATGATGTGTGTTGAGGAGGTAGTGGCCCTCAGATTAACTATAGTATGGTGGTTCTGCTTGCAGCAGATATTGCTTTGTATCTCAACCACTATGGCCTACACAAGGAACTAGCCATGCTCATAACCAGTTCTGCCACAGGCTCTATTTTTCTGACACGTGCTATTCTTCATAACTCTCACACACCAATATATATCTGACAGCACAGATAGTGCCTCCCATGCTAACTCTCTCCCACACAATTCAAGATTGTCTTATGCTACTAGCCACTTGCATGACTTATCTGTTCCCAGTGTTTTACCCATCTCTGCCTACTCTCATAGTTTATAACGACCAAGTCGTACCAACCTATTCACACCTGACCCATGATTATTCACACACCTTCTCCTCGAATCACTCACTCTACCCAACTGTGCACGGGTCACACCACCACCTCTACATGTGGCCTAAAACTCATCTGCCACCAGCTAGTCTACTTTTTCTGCCAAGAGGTTCCTACTGATTAATGACAATTCAGGGATTATCCAACGCTAATGAAGCTCACATGCTCAAACCCATGAAACTGAGATCACCCCTGACTCATTTGCTGCTATTTTTTCTTAGCATTTTTACAGACTTTGGAGACTTCATGCAGCAGTTCCTAATATTTGAGTACTGCATACCCTGGATTCTTTTCATTACAAGAGAAGTTACTCCCTTTTGCCTGACTCTAGTGTGACTCCCGCTACTCCTGAGAAAAAATCATCTGCTCATTTTGCTTGGAAAGCTTTTGATATTATCTTTGCCTCAACGTGCATGATACTAGATAACAACTTTAAGGAAATACTTATTATGCAAAAAAAGGGGAAAAAGACTTCTGTTCCACAACAGTAAGTTCAAATAAGTTGGATCTGCAAGCCTTCATCTTGATGTTAGGTTAAGGCTCTTAGAGTAGCTTCAGCAGCTGAACCAAAATCAGAGTTCCAAGCAGAAGAACCTCGCATGGGCTTCGATTTTTGAACAGCAGTGGGCCTGAAGCAAATGATGTCTATTCTGTGGTGCATCAAATTTTTTCCTTCTTAGATGTTCAACATCAACAGTTCTATAAATTAGCATGATACTCAAGACATGATAGGCTACTGCCAATAGGAACTGAGGCACCTGCTACAAACATTGCCTTAACTCTTCCTCCACCCTTTATCATGGTTATATATATGCCATCGTTAAATAAAAGGAGATTTGGGCCTGAAGCAAATGAAGTCTATTCTGTGGTGCATCAAATTTTTTCCTTCTTAGATGATCAACATCAACAGTTCTGTAAATTAGCATGATACTCAAGACATGATAGGCTGCTGCCAATAGGAACTGAGGCACCTGCTACAAACATTGCCTTAACTCTTCCTCCACCCTTTATCATGGTTATATATGCCATCATTATATAAAAAGAGATTTTCACAAGAAATGCTTGTGACAACCAATTAGCACAATCAGTTTTGGGTATCTCACAAGTAGTCTTCAGTGCCTCCAAGATGCATCACCTCCCTAGGATGTGCTGTACCTTCATCTTAAAAATCTGAATATTGATCTAATCCACAGGTAGCACAATACCGAAAAATGAGGCAATCTTTTAAGCCTGTGTAATTTGCTTGCCTTCTCAGGTTCAAGAGACTGGACAACTGATCTGATAGACTAACATTTATTTTCAGCTGCTGTGGTCTGTGAAATGATTTAGAGGTTTCACACAAGAACAGGGGCTACCATGAGGTCATTAAGCAACATCACACCTACCCAACGCTCTCAGTCCTCTGGTAACCACAGGTGTTGGGACTTTTACAGAGCATTTATCACTTCTTACGTTATGGGCAAACCCATTTTTAACCCTTTACTGAAAACATGGTTTTTGGCTGACCAGTCAGGAAGTGTGGTGCCATCATGCCACATGTGATGTAGCCGCATTTGACTGGTCATTTGGCAGTAGGAGTGCAATAAGGAATCAGTTGCTCATTCGTTGCCATCAAAGGTAGCCTATATCAGTGCAAAAGTTCTCACTTTTTAGCTTCCATCATCAATGTTCTACAAGACTTCCTATATCATCTCCAAGAATGCCACCTACAGTCATATTGACCTTGAGCTTAAAGAGGAGAATCTGAACTTGACATACCTCTCCCCCTAAATAAGTTGAGAAACTTCCAGTGATGAGGACAAGTCCATTGCAATGCCAAGCACAAGTTTTGCTATAGCCAAGCAAAAACATCATAAAGTTGAGTATTTTGAACTTTGCTACATATGATGCACATAATTTCAGTCAATAAATTTATATAAATTGATATGAATCATATACTCGTACTTTGGAGACCTTCATATGTGAATTGTATATGATGTCTAACATGACAAGGTTATGGTTGGTTATAAAGGTAACATTTAAAGGTAATTTGTATTTTTTCTAACATACAAACCCTCGGTCTTTACATATGGGAGACATTAGTCTCCATTATTCCAGAACTCCTCACTGTTCACACTCTCTGCGTCCGTGAAGACACACACATACGTGCAATAAGTTCAATTCATTCAGCTATTCAGCCTCACTCTTCAGCGTCTCACCATCTCTCATGCTCTTGCTCTCCTAGGAGAAATCGGGTTTGTCGTTCAAGTTTGCCTAGCTGCAGACATGACACCACAGACATACAGCCGCATATTGAACCACAGCCGTTGCACAGGGGGTGTGGAAGTTGTCTCAGGATGGCGTGTCTGGGAACAGACCAACAACCAGATTCACATGAAGGTTCGGGAAGAGAACGGGATGGCCTACAGCCATGCCACATTGAAGCACCGATTCCCGTCCGATCACTGCCTCGTTCAGTTCTGTCAAGCAAAGAGCATTGACAGCACTTCTGTGGACATCTAGAAAGGCGACAACCCATGTTCGAGCGAATCAACAGCATACCCGTACAATGCCTTTTGATTGCGTACATGTTTTAGCTTGATTATCTGGCAACAGCCAATGGACGTTACCATACCTTCTACATACGGGCAAACAGGATCGTTCTGTCTGCCAACTTTTATGTCCTTCAACCCCATCAACGTAAGTTGATGGGGTCTTATTCATTGGTAGCGGTTGGCCTCCATTTTCAGTAAACATCCACATCACCGAACGAACGGCCACCGCATTCGAATGAATGGATCATTCTTCCAGACATTTCCGACATGTTATGACCTTCATCAGTCGTTTTCATCATAGTATCCAATGTCCATTTCAATAACTCCTACAACTGAATGAATGAATTCATTCTATCAGACCCATATGGCCGTCATTGCGTGAATTGACAGTCTTTCACTTGTGTTCAGCATTTTCAGGTAGGAAGAAATCTTTGTTTCATCTCTCACATTCGAACCTTAATTCTTGTTTGTTCCTACACTAATTTTAACCTTTGACTCCCTGAACAAAGGTAGTTACAGTCATCAGCATGGATTTCTTTGGATTCCTGTTCATTTTTGACTACAGGCTGGTTTTGTTTAGTGTTCTATAGAACCACACTGCCCTATGCTTTCAAAACAGGAGTCAATCAATATTGATTGTGCAAGTATTTTTCCTTATGCAATCGGAATTATATTCTAGCTCTGTAAATCTAAGGCTCAGGCCTACGCCTCAGTACAACAGCCTCAGTGTCCTCTCTGCAATGCTCTTCTTAGCACAAGAGTGAAGCCTAATTCTTGAAGATAGAAAGAGGGGTCCTGGTCTTCTACAAGGTCTCCCCATTCCTTCCCATTCTCTCTCAGAGAGATGAGAGGACTTGGCCTAAAGTGAGACAACAACTATCCTGAGGTGTTGTACACACTTCACCCCCAGAGATACTTCATGCCTCAAAGCACCAACCAAAGGGCATTCACCTACACTTCAAGAGGTTATGTTGGGTTAGGTAGGTAACACAACTTATCCAAGCCTTACTAGTTCTAGCCTAACCTTACCAGACTTGCATTTCAATATCCTAGAACTCCTGTCTCATGGCATCAACCAGGAAGTTGTCACCTCCTACTCAAGGGGCTAAGTTGGGTTAGGTTTGGTTAGGTACTTGACCTAACTTAGCTAACCTTACCAGTTCTAGCCTAACCTTACCAAACTTGCACTTCAGTATCCTGGAACTTCTTGTTTCATGGCTAGGTTGGGTGAGGTTAGGTTGGGTACTTAACCTAGCCTAAACTAAACCTAGCCTAGCCAAGCCTGACCCAATCTGTACCTCAATAACCTGGATATTCTTAGCTCTCCATGCCTCAAGATCTGAGGATAGGCATTCCATAGTGTTGTTAAGGAACAGTACCAAAGTAGTTTCTTAGTCAACAAGAGGGAGGGGGGGGCCAGTATCCTAGCATCCCCTCAATTGACACTGCAGGTGCATGTGTTTGCAGTAGCACACTCAGCACAGAGGTCAACCAGACACACTCCAGGATGATGAATGTATGACAGACAAGTTCGGTCACTAGGGTCAGTGTTAGCAACAGTTGGTCTTGACATCTTGACGTTTCAAAAAATTGTTCAACCTAAGAAGACAGTCAATTAGTCCTTCAATCTTAACACTCCAAAGCTGTTACTATTTGGCTCTATCTCTATGGACCATGGGCATAACAGCCATCAACCATGCCACGTTGAAAATATTGCTTTTCGTCTGATCAGCAAAGTTAGCAATGATTGGGTCAGGTCAGCACTTGGATAGGTGACCTTCTGGAGCACCGAATTCTGTTGACATCTAGGACACAACTTTCACATCCATGGTTAGAAATATTGGGATTAGTCAGTACTTGGAGAAGTGACCTCCTAGAAACTTCAGATGCTTGTTGACGCTTAGGAGACATCTTTTGTATCCATGATTCAAGTCTTGGGCTTACAACTTCCCGTTGTTCTGCCTGATCTAACAGGAGATCAACAGTACCTCCAAACTAAGTTCCGCTAGCTTGTTTTTGGTTCCTGCTTAGTCAAGAGGTGGTGTCTAGGAGCTCCATTTCTTTTGACTGGATGTAGTAACACTCCCCCTGTGAGGAGTGGGAGATGTAAGCAGTAGCTGTTGCTGCTGCAATTACTAGTTGACCCACAATCTGAGAGGGAGAGAATGTCATGCACATTACCATGGTTATACTATACTCCTCCAGAAATTTTTCATTCTTCGAAACGTTGACCAGGGCAGCAGGTTCCTGCTGTACACTTCTTTTCTTGGAACATAAGCACAGTTCTTGTTAGGCTTTCAAGAGTCTCAAGAACCAAAGACAGTCACTCCTCGTGTGACAGCAACAACACCAACTCCTCGTGTGACAGCAACAACACCATGTTAGTGCCATGCTCAACAAAAGGTCTTAGTGTCCTTTCATCTACTTTACTGAAGTGCAGGTACACAAGTAGAGAGAAGATATTCAGTACAGTGGCCAACCAGACACATCCCAAGTAAGATGGATGTAATTACAACAATTCATTCACTGAAGTCAGGAGATAAGGAAAGCTGATCTTGGCACCTTGACTTCCGGAAATTTGTTCAACCTCTGAAGGAGCTTGATCATAGTCCTTCTTTTCTAGACTTACTGAAGTTGGCGCTCTTCTGTTCTGTCTTTTTACACCCTTGAATAAGCAAGACATTTTTGGTATTCATATACATCTGGAAGTTTATGCCTTTCACCATTCTACATGTTTTGAAGGTGATCAGTGAGATGGATCATTCCACTTCTATGGTCCTGTGACTCCAATGACAGTATGACGTCTATGTTGCCTCCATAAAGACTGGAATTTCTGCCCAATGCCAACAAATCGTTCGATAGTCTCGAGTTGGCCAAGAAACGGTGTCCAAGTTGTCATTTCTCTGACTAGTGAGATGATCAAACAAGCATACTCCACAACTTTCTGGGGGACATCAGTACATTTTAGGCCAGATCTTTTGAGGCCAGGGGCATTGGTCTGTCCACTGCATTCAGGAAGAACCTGTCAGTCTAGTACTAGGATGGAATGTAATTGTGCAGATCACATTCATCTCCTTTTACCTTGGGATGTTACCCACAGGTCCTTGGACTTCTTTTCCTTGGATCCTATGGTGGATGCTCAGCAAGTCATATAGTTCACCCAGCTCTTGAGGGACAGGTTGCATCTCGCCCAAGGTGTATGGCTGCAAAGAGGTGTGTGTGGGACTGGTCTCCTCCCTTTCTTCTGTCTCCCTTCCTCTTCCAGTGGGCAGAGGAACAGTGAACAAGCCGTCACGTGCTGACAGACATACGTGCAGGTGATCTAGATGACTGAATATCCTATCTATAATCTAGCTCCAACTGGATTAGTAGATACAACTCCTTCCTTCTCTCTAGCAAGGGGAGAGAGGGACTGACTATGAGCAAACCATTTGGTTATTCTTAGCTTTATTTGCGCTGATACTGTGGCTTCATCCAAACTTTTTCGAATCAAGGATATTACATTCTTTTAATTCAAAATGCCCAAAAGTCTGGCAACTGAACATCTCTTTTGTTCAATAGATCAGACGTATGTTCTACTTCCTTTGCTCTTTCATGACCAGGAAGAGAATACCCAGGTGAGCCGAACTACCAGTCAGTTCAGAGATTTACTCAGACTCTTCCTTCCAAAAGTAAGTCTCCCATATGTAAAGACCGAGGGTTCGTATTTGTGTAGGAACAAATGACAAATTTTTTAATGTAATTTGTATTCTTCCTAACATACAAAAACCTGAGGTCTTTACATAAAGGACCCACCTCTTACCACCCCTCATTCTCTTACCTGGGCCAAAAGGTAAACTGGGTAGAATTGAATGTACAACGATTTGCTGGGTGATGCTTCTGCCCCTACCATCGGTAGCTATTACCATAACCTCCTTCCAAAAGTTTAACGGCCGGATCTCCAGCTCGCTGAAAGTTAATCCAGAAAGGCCAGGAGATATTATCGCTTTTGCTGGCCCCACTCTCTCGGGGGAGGAGGTTCTACCCCTTTGAAGAGAGGAGGCAGCTCCATCTTGTTCTGTTTCAGGATCGGAGGCTCAGAAGATGGCTGGCATCTGGGCTTCTCTAGGCCTTCCAGGAGTACCAACCTTGAATGGCCTGTTATCCCATTTTCTGTCCTCTTGCATTCCCATGTCAACCACCTTGGCAGTTGCCAAATCTGCAGCTCTCCCCTTACCTGTACCAGGAGTTTCGGTTCCAGTGTTGCCACATCAGCCTTTGGTGTACCCTGCCCAGTGTTGTGAGACAGCAGCTGCAGTGGCTACTCCTGCTATCGCTCCTAGCTCGTCCGCCTTGACAGTTCCCAGTTCAGCGTCTCTCCTTGCTCCTTTGAATAGACCTTCGGTTCCTGTTCAGTTTCAGGCCTTCTTCAGCAGTGGGGACTTCTATTCCTGCTCTGTCTTCTGACACTTTTTCAAGCAGTGGTCGACAAAGTTGGCATCCTTTCCCGAGAGAAGTACGGCTGTGTTATAAAGAAGCAGCGTCGCAGATTTCTGTCTCCCCCTTCTTCTTCATCATCTTCATCATCTTCCGTCCAGCCCTCCCCAACTAGACATTGGAGGGTTAAAGACTTCGTCGCTGCTCCTCATTTAAGAAGACCTAGAACCATCTTTAGCTCTTCGTCTTTGTCATTGTCTGACAGCGGATGTGGGTCTCCTGCTCCTGCTCACAGCCGTGTCTCTGTTGGGGGTGCATCACGTATAGCAGCTTCTTGTCCCTGGACAGATCTTTCCAAGCAAAAATCGTGGCAAAAAGGAAGTCTACAGCAATCTCATCTTCCTCCAGTCGCCCTGTTCGTAGGAAGGATGACAAGAAATCCAGTGTAAAGAAGTCTTCGGAAGTTCAGCCATTACCTTCTGGATCCTGCAATTCTATGGCGGATGTGAGGTGTTCTTCACGTAAGTAGACATGTATTCAGCGACGGCCGTCATTACCTTGTCTCTCTCCTTGTTCGGTTTCTCCTGCAAGAATCGTTGTTTCCTGCTGCAGCTCACACATCCATGACATTAAGCCCTGTAACTCAAGAAGCCCTTTCTGTTCACGTTCTCCCAGGAGGATCTCTGATTGTCGCTCCAGCTCCCAAGTCCATGTCCTTTCTCACATCCACGATGAAGATAAGCACGTACTTGCTAGCAGCCCAAGTCCTTCATCTTTACTGCCGACTTCAACTGCATCTCAACGTGTCTCTCGTTCACGATGTCCTGGAAGGAATCAAAATCATCATTCGAGTTTGTTCGGCTGTGGATGTGACGTCACGGATGCATGGCCGTGCATTGGCTCACGGCCATCACACGGGAATGGAGATTCTGCTTCTCACTCTTGTGAACGAGACGACCCTCAGGCAAGATTACCATCATCATCATCGGGCCACCAAGCCCCCAAAAGAGTTTTAGGACCCGAAAGGGCTTATGCCCCAGTTATTAATAAAGATGTCCCATGTTCGTCTGATCCGATATAGAATACAGTAGATCCTCGTGACCAAGAGGTAGAAGATGTAGAGAACCAAGAATTTGTTACTATGTCTGCTGAGGTTACTGAACTCATTCGTGAGTACAATAATCTTTCTTAGGAAGCAGCAATGACTTCTTTGGATGCCCCTACAGGTACAGAGGCTTTACTCAGTCCTAAGAAGGACTTAAAGGCTTCCATAGAGCTGCCGTGCTCGAATCATGCAGATTATGTCCCAGGCCATGTGAATTCTCTTGTCTATGGGCGTGATAATTTGCTTCGGTCTAGTAGATCTTTTAAGCTTCTAACCCCTCTGCTGCCTTGACACAGAAGGTTTTATGCAACACCTAATGTGACGTTGCAACCTAGACAGATTAACCCAGACCTGGTTCGTTGGGGTCCTGGATTGACCCTAGATCAAGTTACGTTGGAAAGTCCTTCCCTAACTCATCAAGAGGCTGCTACCTTGGAGTCAACTGCCTCTTCTGCTTTTCAGACGGTGTCTTGATTAGACTTATGGTCTATGGCGGTGGCCAAGATATCTTCCTCTGCATTAGGTGATTCAAAAGACAGTGCCTTTTTCATTAGGCTTCTACAGTCAGGTGGTTAAGTGAATTTTCACCGGACCCATTTTAATGCTAATATTTGGGTTAAACTTTTGCTGAAAAGAAGAGATGCAGCCCTCTCCAAGGTTTCAAAATATATCAGCACAGATTTGTTACTAGCCTTGAGAAATGGGGATGTTTTGAACTCCCCTTCTCTCTTCGCTGCAGAACAACTAGACATAACAATTGATAGATGTTGCACGGACAATAACGGCCAGCTAGTTCGTCAAGTAGTGTCAAAGACGGCTGGCAATCTGAAGTAATGCATCAAAATAAAGCCAGATAAGTGAGGTTTCAAATTGTTTGCCCATTCAAGTGATGATAGTTATACGCACGACTTTCTGCATAAGGAAGCCACAACTTGTGATGCACATCCAGTAGCTCTTAATGATAATCAAAGAGGGATATGGTTTCCAATACACAGCTACTGCTTAGGAGAACTGTATAGGAAAGACTCCATTTACAGCTAAAAAGGTCATGCATGGTAAAAGAAAAACACTAAGGTGGGGCTTTTGAGTATTACTCAACTTCTGACTTTGTAGTCTATAGGTGGAAGGATAACGAAATAGTGTGTTCAGTGATGAAACTGGTGCCCTTCTTGTACAAAAGGTCCTCAGATAACAAAGAAAAGGGGGAGGCATCATTCCCAAATCTGATGCTTGAGTACAATGCACATAAGGGGGCCGTTGACAAGAGCGACGTGTTGGTGCATCTATATCAGACCACCATTAAATCTTTGTGTACATCTTGGGCCTGTGTATTGTAAACAGTGGCTCCTCTACAGAAGATTGTTTTGCTCTTGAACAGGCCTACATGACCTTGAAATGCTTTAGATTTGATGTGGCGAAGTTTGCAGAGTGCACAAAGCCTTCACTTAGAGAACTCTCACGAATGCCATTGTCTTTGACTTGGCCTTGGCAGTGCCTGATCCATCAAGGGATCAATAGTAAGCCATGCCTGATGATAGTATCAGGTTTGACACACACAAAACCCATCTGACCATCTATGCTGATAGGCAATATTATAAGACTGCACATAGCCTGTTCAGTGAGCAAGATTCATTTGTGCCTAAGACCAAACAAGAATTGTTTCATGGAGTTTCACATGCAGTAAATGCATTTGTAATATATCTTTGTCCCCAAATGTATACATGTTTACATATTCGAGTAGCTGATTGATAATTATCATTGTTCTGGCTTGTATTCCCTTGTACTTTCATGTAAGAAGTGATTAAAGTTATGTGGATTTTTCTATTTCTATAGTTTAAGTAAAAGGCAAATTTCATTATTTTGTGTATTTTTGTATTTTCTCATAAAATTAATGTTTTAAAGTAAGTTTATACTAAATATTTTTAGTTTGTGTTGTAATACAAATTTCCATCCTGGAAGACTTACAGTAAACACCCGGTATTTGCGTTCTCGCAATTTGCAGACTCAGCGATTCGTGGATTTTCTGTGGATCTATCTATAAATTGTTCTTGGGAAACTCACCCAATCATGGATTTTTTTGTAGAGCAATATTCTGTATTTTCATATTATTTTCGTGACTAAATACTGTACTGTATCTACATATACATTTTTTGATAAAATGAGGATTTACAATACTAATTTTCAAATGTTAAGTTTAATACGATTAAATAATAACAAATAGTAAAAATAATAATTCTTTCTCTCTCTCTCTCTCTCTCTCTCTCTCTCTCTCTCTCTTCTCTCTCTGAGGTGTATGTTTATTTGTTTTGTTTTCAAATATTATTATAAATGTAAACAGCGATAATATCAATTCATTAAAGAAAATACTACAGTGAATCTGTAGGATTCTAGTATATAAATTAATAAATTATGTAAAATTCTACAGGAATACATATTGACCCCTAATATTTTTCTTAAGACTCAGAGAGAGGAGGAAGAGTGAACCTGTCAGATATGTCAAGTAACCTGACAACAAGGGTTGGGTGGTCAGTGTCGTCAACTTAGTGAGTCAGTGTTACCGACTTGCTAGTCAAATACCACTACAAGGATATATAGAAATCTCTCTCTCTCTCTCTCTCTCTCTCTCTCTCTCTCTCTCTCTCTCTCTCTCTCTCTCTCTCTCTCTCTCTCTTAGGAAACGATAGAATTTTTATGGTATCTTTATTTGTTTTATATGATAAATAAATGACTTACCTAATAATAAGTACTATTTTTCAAATCAATTTCTCTTTTTTTTTTCTTCCTTCCTTTCTCCCTCGCCAAAGGGTAGAATGTGAGAAATAAATAGATAGATAGATAAACAGATAGTTCAGCCTTTTCTTTCTCTCTCTCTCTCTCTCTCTCTCTCTCTCTCTCTCTCTCTCTCTCTCTCTTCTCTCTCTCTCTCTCTTGCCTTGCCAGCACAAGGCTGGCTGAATTTGTCATAGTGGTAATTCTCTCTCTCTCTCTTCCTGATTTGGCTGGAAGGGTTAGAAGTAGTATGTACATATTTTTAAGGGTGCTAATGTTTAAGATGACTTTGAAATTATATTAATAATATAATTTCAGAGATTAGTACAGTAGTATGATAATAATTTAAGGTATACTTGATGTAGGATGATACTTTAAGTATACATTTGGTATTTGAACTTTCAAGATAGACAGTTATAAGCGTTTTTAGAGGGGGGGTTCTAAGTATTTGCGGATTTTAACTACTTGCGGGGGTCTGGAGCGCATCCCCAGCAAATACGGGGTTTACTTATGCCCACAAATGGCCCAAGAGACCTTTAATGGTCATGCATAAATCCTGGTGTTGCTGGGAGGGGACTGAAAACGGCCACTTTAAAAAATCAACACGACTCTTTTATACGATAGTTTTAAAAAAAGTTATATGAACAAAAGCATTGTAGATTTGTGCCTTTTCATAATATGATGGGCCCCCGCCTATTCGCGGTTCTGGATTCTCGGCTTCATGTAGTTGCAGATTTCTCTGTAGAGCACATGTACACATTATTCTCAGAAAATTTGCCTATTCGCAGTATTTTTCATAAAGAAATATTCACAAATTGCTGTATTTTCATATCATTTTTGTGACTAAATGCACTTTTTGTGATAAAAATATTAAAATATTCAGGTATAAGGATTTTTAGAGGGTATTTTGGTGTTTTGAACTATTAAAATAGGCAGTTATAAGCATTTTTTGAGGGGGTATTAATTATTTGTGGATTTGAGCTATTCGTGGTGGGTAGTGGTACGCATCCTCCCCCCCCAACCCCCACCCGCACGGTTTTTTTTAATCATCGCCACGATTTTTAGGAGTGTCCAGTACAGGGTTGTCTCCTGGAAGACCAGTTAAAGAGATCATACCCAACAAAACCAAATAGAAATAGACTTTCACCCCTAAGATTTCAGTGCTGTCACTTTTGTGCTTCTTGAGGAAAAAGGTCTAACACCAAGTCATTTTCCAGAGGTTATAAGAGGAAATGACTTTCCCCTCCTCCCCAAAAAATCATTATATTGTTAGGGCTTATCTCCAGAGTTTTTGGATCCAATGGCAAAAGATTGGTAAAGCTCTATGGATGGTTACAATCTTAAAAGAGTTACCAGTCGGTTTTTGGGAGGCAAATCCATTCCCATTAGCACTAGAATCTCTTTCATTTTTTATGTCTACAAAGGACCCCGAAAGAGACCTAACACTTGAAAATGAGGTGAGATGAACGGTGGATAAAGGGGATGAAGTGGAACTTATGGGCAATATGAGGAATTTACAAAAAAAATAAAATTTATTTCCACACTCTGTGGGATGGAGCCCCATCATTGACCTCAGCCCACTGAACCAGTATCTTCATCTGATGCCTTTCCATGGACCTGAAAGTTATGTACTTTCAGGTCCTTGTCCATCAGTTTTCTATATTAATCCAGTTCCCATTGTAGGGGAATATATCCAAATTACAACCTCTCTGCTTTGATTCAGTCACAGTATTTGCACACATCCTGGCCCCAATAACTATTTAGCAACACAGGTAAGGTTTGAGACTGTTAAGGTACCACGAGACCCAAAATTATCCTGGCATCTTCAGAACCTATCTACTATCATCCTACAATTAGGTCTAACAAGATTCAACAAGGACAACTAATTACTTAGGATGCACCACACATTATAGCTAGTCCCACAAGAGTTTTTATGCATTCTAGGTCTTTCTGCCCACTGATAGCAAAGAAAAAAAAATATGGTCATGGCCACTTTTGGACGTGATCTTTGCAAGCCCAGTTGAACATGATGTGGTCTGACTTAATCATAGACCGTTCCCATGCTCATGCTAACCTCTGAGGAAGTTCTGGAGAATATTGGTTGTTGGCAAATTCCTCTTGTGCCACCATCTTCAGAATTATTACTCTACACAGACACTTCCATAGAAGTAATGAGCTCCCATACATTACATCTACAAGCCTCAGGCAGGTAGTTCCTGAGAGAATGGAACCTACACATCAACCTCCTAAACTGAAAGGATAACAAAATAGTCTTGTATGCTTTCACTTACCATTAAATTTTGTCCAACAAAGTTAAGGCATCATGTTGGACAATATCAGTTACACTGAGGAAGAGAGTTTCAGAGTGTTACTAGAAATCCAGATTTTTTTTTTTTTTGGGGCGAGCAAAGGAAAGCAATATGACACAAAATTCCCATGTTTGTTCCAGCAAAGTACGATATCAAGGTGGAGGCACTCTAACAGGCAGAATAAAGGTCTTCCCAGCAAATAGTTATTTCATCCAAAGATTTGCACATCAGTGATGGATCTGTTTGTGACACAATTGGCCTAGATGCCATAAAAATGATATTTTAATAATAAAATAAAGTTTGTTCATACTTACCTGGCAGATATATATATAGCTGTATTCTCCGAAGGACCGACAGAAATTCAAAAACTTACGACACACGCAGTGGGGCCAGGTGGTTAGTACCCATTCCCGCCGCTGGGAGGCGGGTATCAGCAACCATTCCCATTTTCTATTCAGATTTTCTAGTGCCACTGTCTCCTGAGGGGAGGTGGGTGGGCACTATGATTATATATATCTGCCAGGTAAGTATGAACAAACTTTATTTTATTATTAAAATATCATTTTGTTCATGAGACTTACCTGTCAGATATATATATAGCTGAATCCCACCATTGGAGGTGGGAAGAGACAGAATAGGATTTAGGAAAACAAATATATGTAGGCGATTGACGCCTTGGTTCCTTACCTGTTAGCATAGCTGACTTCATGATTACTGTCACCCAAGCCTGCTTCTGCTTTACCAGAGTCTCCAGCAAAGTAGTGACCTATACAGCTGGTGAGTTCTAGATGATCTGTCAACGGGGGCGAGACCACAATGTGACTAGACCATATGACCATACTATGAGGGCAAACGACACAAAAACAACCACCTGACCAAGCCTAGCTACGTCATGATGCCATAACATAAGCTAAGGACTGGGACGTCCACCCCCGGTGGCCGATCCAACAACCATAAAAAAACACCATAACCAAAATAAAAAACACTCCAAACCATTATCTACAGGATAGGATGAGCGTCGCTCTCTGCCCCCAAAATCGCATCTGCAGAAACGTAAGGCCCTAGCGCACAGCAATTCTCGTAAGACGTCTTCACATCAGTAAGGTAGTGCGAAGCGAACACCGAATTGCTTCACCAAAAAGTGGCCCCCAGAATGTCATTGAGAGACATATTCCTCTGGAAAGCCACTGAGGTAGCAATGGCTCTCACTTCGTGAGCCTTGACTTTCAAAAGACTCATGTCACTGTCTTGAACGTCGGAATGTGCGTCTAAAATGGTGCTTCTTAAAAAGAACGCCAGTGCATTCTTAGACAGAGGCAAAACTGGCCTCTTGACAGAGCACCACAGATTGTCCGAAGGACCTCGACTTTCCTGAGTCTTCTGCAAGTAAAATTTGAGAGCTCTGACAGGACACAGGATTCTCTCTGGTTCTTGTCCAAGAATTTCCATCATACCCTTAATCTCGAAGGTCCTGGGCCAAGGGGTAGACGGGTTCTCGTTTTTAGCAAGAAACATAGGGCTTAGAGAACATACTGCATTATGGCCTCTAAAACCTATATGCTTACTGATAGCTTGAAATTCACTAACTCTCTTCGCCGTCGCCAGAGCAGTTAGGAAAATAGTCTTTCTAGTCACGTCTTTCAAGGTTGCAGAATGTAGAGGCTCGAACCGACTGGACATAAGGAATTTCAGAACTACGTCCAAATTCCAGGAAGGCAGCCTTGGCTGAGCCACCTTAGTGGTTTCGAAAGACCTTAAAAGATCGTGAAGGTCCTTGTTGTCTGTTAGGTCGAGGCCTCTATGCCTAAAGACCGCTGACAGCATACTTCTATAACCTTTGATGGTAGGTACTGCCAGCTTTTGTTCCTTCCTTAAATAAAAAAGGAAGTCGGTTATCTGGGACACAGAGGTTGTGGTTGAGGAAATCCCCTTGACCTTACACCATCTCCTGAAGATGGCCCACTTCGATTGGTACACCGCATTGGAGGAGGCTCTCCTGGCGCTGGCAATAGCCCTTGCCACTGGTCTTGAAAAACCCCTCGCTCTGACCAACTTTTCGATAGTCTGAATGCAGTCAGACTCAGAGCGGGGAGGTTTTTGTGGTACCTCTCGAAGTGGGGCTGTCTGAGAAGATCGACTCTCATGGGAAGCGTCCTTGGGAAGTCCACCAGGAATGTCATGACCTCTGTGAACCATTCTGTCGACGGCCAAAAGGGGGCGATTAACGTCATCCTTGACCCTTCTGAAGCCGCAAACTTCCTGATGACTTCCCCCAAGATCTTGAAGGGGGGAAAGGCATAAAGGTCCAGACCCTTCCAGTCCCAGAGGAGGGCATCTACTGCTACTGCCCCTGGGTCGAGCACGGGAGAGCAGTACAGAGGCAGCCTTTTCGTCCTCGACGTCGCGAACAGGTCTACCAAGGGACGTCCCCAAAGCTTCCAGAGCTCCTGACATACCTCTTCGTGAAGGGTCCACTCGGTCGGAAGAAGTTGTCGCTGCCAACTGAGAAGATCCGCGCGTACGTTCTCGACTCCTGCCACGAATCTTGTGAGCAGCGTAATCTGCCGAGCATGGGCCCACAGCAGGATCTCTCTTGCAAGCAAGAACAGGGATCGAAGTGAGTACCTCCCTGTTTCTTGAGGTACGCCAGGGCTGTGGTGTTGTCCGAGTTGATCTGAACCACTTGGCCTGAAACCTGATCTTCGAAGAATTGGAGGGCTAACTGAATCGCTCCCAATTCTTTTAGATTGATGTGCCAGGACACCTGTTCCCCTCTCCAGGTGCCTGACACTTCCTCCCCCCCTAGTGTTGCTCCCCATCCCGACGTGGACGCGTCGGAAAACAACACTAGGTCGGGGTTCTGAAGGTAGAGAGATCTTGAGAGTCCCCTCTAGGTCCTCCTTGTCTGCCCAGTTCTCCGCAAGGAAAAACTGGAGCGGTCTGAGATGCAGTCTCCCCAGGGAAACAAACTTCTCCAGCGATGAAATGGTCCCCAGCAGACTCATCCATTCCCTCACCGAGCATGTTTCTTTCCCCAGGAAGGTCGAAACTTTGTCTAAGCAGTGCTGCTGACGTTCCTGGGACGGAAAAGCTCGAAAAGCCACTGAATCCATCCGAATCCCGATATACAATGGACTGAGAAGGGATCAGATGTGACTTCTCGAAGTTCACCAGAAGTCCCAGGGACTTCGTCAACTCCAACGTCGTATGCAGGTCCTCCAGACACCTCTCCTCCGACGATGCTCAAATGAGCCAGTCGTCCAAATAGAGCGAGATCCTTATGCCCGCAAGGTGAAGCCATCGCGCCACGTTCCTCATCAGTACCGTGAAGACCATCGGTGCCGTACTTAGCCCGAAGCAAAGAGCTCTGAATTGGTAAACTTGTCCCCCCAGGACAAACCTCAAGTACTTCCTTGACTGAGGATGAATGGGGACGTGTAAGTAGGCGTCCTGGAGGTCCAGCGCAACCATCCAATCACCTGGTCTTAAAGCTCCTAATACCGACTGAGACGTCTCCATCCTGAACTTTTCCTTCACTACAAAATGGTTCAGTCTGCTGACGTCCAGGACTGGTCTCCACCCTCCCGACTGCTTCGACACCAGGAAGAACCGATTGTAGAATCCTGGGGAATCCAACTCCAGGACTTGCTCTATGGCTCTCTTCACGAGCATCTGGTCGAGCAGATCGAAAAGGATCTGTTGCTTCTCTGGGTGGTAGGAGGCGACAGATCTCTGGGCATTGAGCACAGTGGTGGAAACTCGAGGAACGGGATCTTGTAGCCTTTCAAGATGACTTTGAGGGACCAGGTGTCCGTCCCTCTTGCTCTCCAGGCTTTCGCAAATGAAAGAAGCCTGGCTCCTACTGGTGTCTGGAGGTCCGGTACATCATTTCTTGCCCCCTGGATTAGAAGGGGCTCCGCCTCTGGAAAGCCCTCTTCCTCGAGGAAACGACCTTGAGGAGGAAGCTCTACCACGAAAGGGCTTCTGCCTCTTAGAAGCTTGTCCCTGAGAGGAAGTGGACGGGACATCTGAACGTCTGGAAGACTGGGCTAGGAGGTCTTGAGTAGCCTTCTCCTTAAGGCTGGAGGCGAGATCCTTGATCAAGGACCGGGGGAAGAGATGGCTAGATAGAGGGGCGAAAAGCAATTCTGCCCTTTGCAAAGGAGAAACTGACTTAGCTGTGTAGTTACAATACAAGGCCCTCTTCTTCAAGAGGCCGGAGCAGAAATGAGCAGCCAGTTCATCCGCGCCATCCCTGACGGCCTTGTCCATGCACGCCAACACGCTGGACAGCTCCCCCAGACTGATCGAGTCAGGACTTCGAGTCTTCAAGTCCAAGGCCCCCAAGCACCAATCCAAAAAGTTAAAAACTTCCATCGTGCGGAAAAGTCCTTTGAGGTGATGGTCCCTCTCTGAAAGTGTCCAATCCACCTTTGCGGAAGAAAGGAGGGCCCTCCTTGGAGCATCGACCAAACTAGCGAAGTCTCCTTGGGAAGAGGAAGGAACTCTGGAACCGATTTCTTCTCCTGTCTCATACCACATTCCCGCCTTTCCGCACAATTTAGATGGAGGCAGGGCAAAGGAAGTCTTGCCTTGTGTCTTCCGATCGTCCATCCAAGAGTTGACCTTCTTAAACGCTCTCTTGGTAGCAAGCGACGTCTTCATTTGAAGGAATCCCGACGATTTTCTCACCTTCGAAAAGGCTAACTGTGATGGGGGATAGAGAGGGGCAGAAGGCTTAAACTTATCCGCAAACAAGTCCCTTAGCAGGCTGGCCAAAACCTGGTAGTCCGTAGAAGACGACTTAGGAGGCTGCTCCTGCTCTGCAGACTCCGACTCACTAGACACCTCTCCCTCTTCGACGGGAGCGACAGGAGAGTCTTCCGGAACCTGTGGAAATCTAAGGCCTTGTGGTCCAATCCGCAAAAGGGACCTCTTCTTCCGCGAATCTAATGTAGAAAGCTCTGGAGCGTCCCGCAATACTGAGAAAGGAGTGTCCTGCTGAGCATCCTGACGAGCGTCCTGCCGAGAAAGCTGCCGAGCGTCTTGCCGAGCGTCCTGACGAGCGTGCTGAGGAGCGTCCAGTCGAGCGTCGTGCAGAACGTCCTGCCGCGCGTCCATCCAAGCGTCTTGCCGAGTTGCGAGAGGGGCGTCCTGACAAGCATGGGAAACATCAGATCCAGCAGCTTGAGGAACATCAAGTCGATGCAGAGCGTCACGACGGCGATCCAACGAACAATGAGGGCGATCGGGAGAACTCGCCGGCGAAGGAGACGAACGAGGAGCAGGAGAGGATGACTTCTTCAACCTCTTAACAGGCAGCCTCAAGTCCTTACGGCGTCGACGCGGCTCAGACTCCTTTGCAGCAAGGAGGGACACCAATTGCCGCTGCATGTCAAGCAGAAGTCGCTTAGAAGGAGAAGACTCCCTCTCCGGCGAAGGGCTGCTCCTGTGAGAAGACGAAAGGCGAGGGGACGCCCTCGCCCTTCTCCCAGGGGTGACAACAGCTCTTTTCTTGGAGCGACTGGGACGCTCAAAAGCGTCCTCCTCGGAAGAAGTCCTGGTCCTCTTCTGCGGCGGCAACTCGTCGAACCATTCAGGCGAAGAAACAAGCGCACTCCGAGAAAGAGGACGTGAAGCGTCCTCCTCTCCGAAGCTTCTCTTCCAAGCACAAGAGTCCCTCTGAGAGCTTGACCCTTTGCGCGGGGAGGGCGCCTCGGAGGATGAGAAGCAATCCTTAAGGATGCGTGCGTGAGCACGATCCTTGGCAGCCTGGGAATCGACAACAGGTCCTGCCGAAGGGACGCCAGATCGGTGGGGAGCCCCCGTAACCCTCTTGCGGCTTTCGACTTTCCCACTCCCTGAGTCCTGGGAGTCCGACAGAGGTCCAGGCCTAGAGGCATTATAGGGCCGATCTGACGCCCCCTCCACAACACTAGGGGGATCACTGCACTTCACAACACTTTCTATAGCAAGCACTTTCGACTCCAAGGCACGGATGGAGTTCAAAATCTCCGCCAGGGCATTACCTTCCGCAGACGCAACCTCAGGGCCCGAAGGCAACACTACAGGGATAGGTGGAGCAAAGTCTACAGAAGGGTTAACAGGAGACAAAATATTACCCTGACTCCCACCAGCCGACACACTCCTGGAGGAAGACCTCCTGATCCTGTCACGCTCTAACTTGCGCACATACGAATCATAAATCTTCCAATCGGCATCAGGCAAAGTCTCACACTCCTTACAGCGATCATCAATCAAACAAGCATGCCCTCTACACCTCATGCATACTGTGTGAGGATCTACCGAAGCTTTCGGTAGCCTCACCTTACACTCCTTCACACCACATACCCTGAAACTAGCAGGACTAGATCCAGACATCGTAACCAAAGAAAAGTCAAAGCCAAAATCAAAACGGTTCACAAAAGCGTATGCCTATCCACAAATCCAAAGTCAAAAAACCAAAAGACAATCAGAATACTCTAGTGGCAAAAAGTTTTCGTAATCCAACGACGGAGGTATTGACAACGGGTGTTGACAGTACCGGCGACAGAGAAAATCTGAATAGAAAATGGGAATAGTTCCTGATACCCGCCTCCCAGCGGCGGGAATGGGTACTAACCACCTGGCCCCACTGCGTGTGTCGTAAGTTTTTGAATTTCTGTCGGTCCTTCGGAGAACACAGCTATATATATATCTGACAGGTAAGTCTCATGAACAAATTTCCACATCATTCCAGATCCAGCAATATGGTTCCTCTGGGACAACCTGGAAGTTTATGAATTTCAACCACTCAGAATAATATACCTAGCCATCATTATCACCACCAGATTGTCAACATCTTGACATTAGTGGTTCCACTCTGGCCTCAGCAAGAGTGATTCCCAGGCCTGTTAAATTTGCTTGTAGAAGTCCAAAGGAACCTTTCAAGTTGAGTTAAACTACTGCACTAACCTGACTAAAAAAAAGTTTCTCTTAAATCCTAGACCTCAACCTCCATGCTTGAGGCTAGCAAGCGATACATCATTATCTGAGGCTTTCTGAAAGGCAGCCACAGTCATTCCTACCAAGGTAAAAAAATCAGTTGCTAACCTGTACCAATCAAAGAGGTAGATCTTCAGTGACTGGTGCCATAGAAAGACTATTGATCAACAATCAAGCCTCTATACCTAGAATGGCACATTTCTACTATTCTTATGTGCCTCAAGGAAATTTTCTGCATTAACCAGGGCTATAGATTTGCTCTGACTCAGGCATCTGACAGCAAAGTCACAGATTCTGGTTTGCCTAAGGAACTGAAGAGAATGTGCCAGAGCCATGAGGAAAGATCATCAAATAACTGGGTAGCCACATTGTGGGGGCCTGGTCCTGGTCCTGATACCTTTAATCTGCCAATTGTACAAAGCCATGGACCTAGCTTCATGAAAGGATATGACTCTGAGGATGATAATTTTTGTGGCTTCATTTCTGCCCAGCATGTAAATGAAATCAAAGCTATATCCATTTGATTAACATGCTCAGAAAATTGGAATAATATTGGCCTGTCTTACATAACAGATTTCACTGCAAAGCACAGACTTTGGCAGCTTTTGGTCAACTCGCCAGTTAGACCTTCAGATAACATAAACATCTTTTAGAAAGGCTCTAATAGGTTCAAGTAAAACCTCCTCATCTCTTGACATGAAATTTCAAGCGAAGGCCATACTTAATCCTACTACTTATAAAACCAGAAGTGGTGCACCAGAATATGCTCAACTGTCGGTGTGCACACGTGGCACAGTGCTACCATCTAGAATAAAGGGGTGCAAGAGATAGATCTGACTAATCCCCAGTCGAGTTAAAACCACTTTAATCTTTTAGATGCTATTGAAATTTGTAGGCCAAGGCTCACTGTTTTAACATTTTTTATTATTAGCAAGAAGGGGGGACAGCCATGTTTCCCTTCACTTTCTTAAAATGTATGACCTAATTGGTATTTTCATATCAGGATTGGGACACTTCCTTGTAAGCTACCTCATTACTACAAATTTCCACATGGAGAACCCAGCACCAATGGACAGTTCTGTGCTGACAAGAAACATGAAAGTATCACACTACCATTTTGGACTAGGGGGTACAGACTAATTTAGATTTTTAAGAGGACAATCCATTCTTAGAGTTACCACCTGTTTCTGATAACCAGCTGTAAATAGCCTCCAATGATCCTTATCAATAGCATCATGTTCAAGGAATTTAGAGTTCACTTCTAAGCATGTTCTGTGAGAACGATTTTCTGCACAGGTAAATTTCTGGTTGATCTATGGTGGAATATGAAGATAATTAAGTTCCTGGATCTTTTGCTCATTTAATCTAATTTGAAAAGGTATCGATGATCTTGGCCCAATCAGCCTCAAAGAGTGACCAGCTTCTTTTCAAACATCAAAGGAAGGGACTAAATGCATTTTTAATTTTACACAAGTACAACAGACCCAACTCCTCCCTTCACAAATAAACTGGTAATTCATTATTATCCCCTTACATTCTCAAAAGGCGAGGTTCTAAATGCACAAAAATACATTCAAAAGTAACAACACTGATTTCTTTAATTTGTTTTACATACAGAATATACTTAACAACCATACTCAAACTGATATTTACACAGCGCATCAGATCAGGATTTCTTAACAGTTTAATTTCAGGCCATCAATGTGACTAGATAACGTGACTTTAGAGTTAAATCAGAGACTATGCACTTCACCACTGCCATTTTGGATCATGGATAGTGGCATCTCATAAGGATGCAGGCTACCACACATGCAGTTAATGTGGTTGGTGCATACTGTAGAACCTTTGGCTGCTAAAACAGGAAGACATGTCAGTAGCATTCCTTTTATCCACTTTCCAAAAATAAAAAAAGGTGGGGTATATTGTTAGTAAAAAAATAAACTTTATTCCAGCTGGACAACTGGTACATTATCTGACCTCCTCACAATTTCTGAGGATGAATGTTTACAGATTTGGCAAATACTAGTTACTACTTAAAACAAGTTCCAGGGCCTTAACTAATGCTGGCAACTCTACAGTAAATATAGAGCCCAGTCCGGCACTGATCAATCCTTATCCAACACCAGTTTCTGATTTTGAATCAACAGGTACTCTGGTTGTTTCACTCAGCAATTCACCATGTTTTGTCTAGACACTACAATGGTTACCGAGTATTGTTGTAACGAATCAGGCATTCTCTTATTGCTCAAGCTATTTCATATAGCAGTGTTTGTTTGTTTAATTGGACTTCCCCGGAAACTCTCCCAGTCATAATCGCTTAAATTTCTTCTTTCTTGATTCTTCTTTGGGTGGTCTTTCTTGAGTTTTCTTTCTTGTCTCTTCTTTTGTTGTCTTCTTTCTTGCATTGTTACATTATTCTTCTTATACTCCTGTGTCACACAAACTTTCCTGTAGAAACTGAGCACTGGTGATGTAGCATAGTATGAGGAGAAATGTGCTAAGTAAAAGTTTGTTTAAATTATTTAATTATTATATATCTAATTAATTAATTAATTTGGTTGATATGACACCCTTTCACAAACTGTCAGATGCTCATGATGACGAATTTATTGTGTTGATTTAAGAGTACACAGACTTTGTTGAGAAGATGGACCAATTGTTCAACTGTTTCAATAGTGGAACCTGTACCAGTAATGCAAAAATGAGACATGCCATGAGTATGAAATCAGGTCACAAGGAATTTCTATTTAACTGCCTCACATGGTTGGATGGTATCAAATCACTTGGTCCACTCGACGAAAGCTGCCTTGCCTCTCTGGAAGGCAGATGGCAATCAAAGGTCTGTTACAGTTGTGGGATGAGTTGCATTCAAAGTACAAGCTGTCTTATCTATTAACCAACAGACTCAATCAAGATTGTTTGGAGAATTTATTTTCAATAATTCGGGGGGAAAGTTGGGCACAGGGACAACCCAGATGCATTTCAGTTCAGGAGTGCATTCTGCCAAGTCATGGTGGATGCTATTATGGTTCCAAGTGCTGGTGCTAACTGGCAAGAAGACCTTCTTGGTAACTCTGAACAATATAGGGACAGTAGGCTACAGCTAGTAATGACCCTCCCTGGAGAAGACCTACCATTCGAGGAATGCAATGTGTTAGCATATATCACAGACTTCATTGTGTGTAAGATTCATTACAAGGTTTGTAGAGAATGCAGGACAAAGCTTCAAAGTACTCTTGATCTACACAACCCTGTTCATATTTTCCTTCCCAAGAAGACTTATGGTAACACACTAGGAGAGGAGCTAATTGTGCCAAGTACAGTCCTTTATGGCATGGTTACTCAGATGGAAAACGAGTATAGAAAGATGGTTTCTGACATTTACTACACAAGCAGAGTTCACCACAGACTTGTGACGGGCTTGGAGGAGAAGATGCAGGGAAAGTTTTTAGCTTGTTCTGTGTGCAACGGCAGGTTCTTCATTGCCATCCTCTTTATATGCATCCACCATCATTACACATTAAAAGATGCAAACAAAAATCTTTTAGTTGCAGGTCAAAAGAACCAAAAACTCATGAAGTTCAGTCATCTGTAATACTGAAGATGAATACTTGCAGTGTAGGGCCCAGATGTACTAAACATACTTGCGATGTCTTAAGTTACGATGCGCCCTTCGTTGGGTGAGTCTGTAGAGCTTCGGACTGTCACAACTCGATGGGCTAGAGTTCAATTCCCCGACCGCCTGATGAAGAGTTAGAGGAATTTATTTCTGGTGATAGAAATTCATTTCTCGCTATAATGTGGTTCGGATTCCACAATAAGCTGTAGGTCCCGTTGCTAAGTAACCAATTGGTTCTTAGCCACGTAAAATAAGTCTAATCCTTCAGGCCAGCCCTCTCTAGGAGAGCTGTTAATCAGCTCAGTGGTCTGGTAAAACTAAGGTATACTTAACTTAAGTTACGATGGTGTTTGTATCCTCATTTTTCTGGCTTTCCTTGTGATAATATTCCTGTTTTCCATTTAATTTCTGAATAATATGGTTAGAAACATATTTGTATTTGTCAATAGTCGCAGAAAAAAAGTTTGAAAAAAGTTTATTACGATCTGGTATGTGACTACGTAATGTTGAAAAAACCTTAAAGAACCCAAAAATGTAATGTAACGAACAAAAACTTAACATTACACCATCGTAAATGTTAGTGCATCCGGGCCCAGTATAATTAAATAAAGATATCAATTTCAGTATGATAAACTAAAGGTATCAGTTTACAATGGAGGAGCTTGTTTGTTTATAGTTTGGCCTGGTATATCTTATAAATTTATTTATTTACTTATTTATTTCCTTTCATCCATAATTTTCAACCTTTTGAATGAAACCTGGTTTATCACCAGTAGTTATAGATAAAGAGAGAATAAGCTGTATGTATTTACTAATTTTTTACCAATAAAATATTTAAATGATCACTCCAGATTAGTGCATTGCTATATGAATAATAATAAAAGATCAGAAGATAGTGTTACAACCCACAAAAGTGCTAACATTCGTTTTAAACAGTAGTGTGGTGTATGCCAGCACAAACAAATGCTATCACAGTTTATGCTCTCACCGTTGGATGATGCCACCGGTCCCGCGGTTACAATATTCCCATAAGGCCTCGTGCAACTGTCCACTCTTTACTTCTCTATACTCTTTGAAAATACCACAAGGAAAGCTGCCAATAATAGATGAGCCAGTCAAGAGGTTAGCAGTAAACCTGACTGGTCACATATCGCTGGTGATGGAGAGGGCAATAGGGACATCCTGACAGTGGCAGACTTTATTATAAGATACCCATAAGCAGTGCTCCCTAGAGTAGAAACCAATTGTATAGCAGTGGCACTACTTAGAGTTTTCAGCAGGGTAGGATTTCCTAAGGAAATGCTCAACGAATGAGGTACCCATTTTACTTCTGAAATCAGATGTTGCAAGGATGACATGTGTAAGACCTACCAATACATGATGGAGCTGAGGAATAGCCAGAGAGAGTTTATATGCAGCCCAGGGATGCTGCATGCATCACTGTAACAAGAGGACCAGACACTGTCCGTTCAAGGTAGGACAAAAAGTGGTAAGTGCTATTATCAATTAAGCAAATAAGCTGATGTTTGCAGTGGATGTGTCATATGAACTCAAGGAAGTGGTTTATCAAATGGACTACAAGACTGGTGTTGGTGGAGAACTGGAGGCTCTTCATGTGAACATCCTGACCAAGAACTGTCATCGAAGAAGTGATATGCCTGAGTGAGACCATCATCTAAGAGGAAACAGATGAGGATCAGATAATTCCAGATTAGGGATGGTTAGAACTTCGACCACAGAAGGACAAAGGGATATACCAAGATGTCACCATCAGCAATGACCAGAAAAAAGAGCAGAAGACAGGTAGTGGCATAGCGTGGGCAGGGACTTCTGGTGGTTGCCCCGGGTGCAAAATTTTTAAGGGTGCAAAACTTCATAAAAAAAAATCAAGAAAGGGGTAATAAAGTGGTGTGCCTTCCCCTCACACAAAAAATTCTTTGCACAACCACTAATTAATGGGTTTTGAGTGCTGTACTTTACAATAATATTGCAAAATTATTGCTTTAGTAATAAAACAAGAGAGAATAACAGAATAACAGTACAAAAATTATTTTTATTATGATATAGCATTATTACCATTATTTTAGATTCTGGGCTGATAATAAAGAATCATAAACTGTTCATTAGACACCAAAGATAGTCAACCCTCCTCACCAAGAGGCCTTCGTAGTCAAGCATTTAAGATTCATCATGTTTCGAATTTTTTTAAATCTCCCTGATTTGATATTAAATGTTTTGCTCTTTCCTCAATTCTAAGTCCAGTGGATAGTGTTTTTTGCCTCTGAGTAATAATGACATAATTAATCTCTGTAAGAAATTAAACCTGTCTATTTCTCCAAAGATCAGTAAAATATATAAAATAATAAATTTAAGCATCAGCACAAACAACCAAAACCTGTCCTAATGCTTTACATTGCTTATGCAAAGCTATAGTTCTTGATCGTGTATTATCTGAAGGAAATGATAATTTTAATTTATGAGCCTTTCGCAATTAGTGGTGCAACTAAGACTACAAGGAACACGAAAATGTTACCACACCTCATAGTAAAAGAGATTATGTATAGCAAGCAACACAATGGGAATCATGTGAATGATTAAGTATTAAAAACACTTGATAAAACATATATCACTGGCTGATGTGATGGTGTCATTACAAAATAAATGGAAGACCTGGAAATTAACTCTATTTTTCCCTAAAACCAAAGCGTGGGTACTAGTCATGTGACGACTGATCAGTACCTTCTATTGATTCCAGGTCTAACCACAATATGTTCATGTATGGTACTGTACTGCATTCAACACCTAATTTCAGGTTTCCACAGACAATACTTTATTGGCAATCACGTTCATAACTTCTTATCTTTTATACTTATCGTGAGTATCGTATTGTATACTTTGTTGTGTTAAAAATTCTCATTTTTTTTACAGTAGTGTATAGGCTGCTTTTTAAAAACTCCTCATTTGCTCTTTCATTGCCCTCAGTACTGACTTGATTCTTCTTTAGCCTTGCATGGTATTCCATTTTTGTGAAGCAAATAAAAAATTTACCTATGACTTAATTATTCACATTTGGCTTCTCTTCCAGTCCCACTATACCGAAGGCGCTCTGTGGAACCCCCATTTTGTTTTTTCTTATTCACAAAAGTGGTGAAACACTTCTGAAAGTCATGAAGCATACTCCACATTAATTGTTACATCCACACTTTCTTAACACTAAGAGAATAAGGAAGCCTATTGTTTTTCGTGAGAGACTTGATATTTTCAGTCACCCTGACGTCAGGTGGGAGATTACTGTACAATCTTGGGATTGCAAATTTGAAGTTCCCTGTATTATTTATGGCAAGTCTCTCAAATTTTTGAACATCCAGTCTTGACAGCTTGCTGAGTCATAACACATACCGTTTTCTATCATAAATGATGCCACTTCTTTATAAAATCCCTTTTCTTGACATTTTGCAAAATCTTTGAAGAAAGTAAAAACAGGTTTTTTTACGTGATATTCATTGATATGGTAAATGTCATAAAATAAATCTCAACTTCTTACTTACTACTGAATTTAGCAACTCAAAGGTATTCTAAGGGAAAAGATATCAGTGTGATTATTAAGATGAAATAAGTCAATAAGATTTGATCCTATTGCAAGGCGCAAAACAGAGCAAAATGTTGCCACATTAAAAGAATCTGTCATCCGTTACTTTTGGAAAGTTCTTCATTTATACCTACTGCAATGATGAGTCTCAAAGAATACAAATCATGGTTCTTATGAATGGTATATCACAAAGATAAAACTTCAATGAGGTGTTCTAACAATGCCAGGCGCCTACTCTATGGATGGATGAGAGTTCCAAATTATACTTAAAGCCTATGGAGATCAGAGAGCACGAACTTCTTGAGCCTTAATCCTGTAAACAGCCAGGTCTTATCGGGCTATATCAGAATAATCATGAGGAATAACTTGTCATAACACTAAAAAAGGAGTGGGGGGAGGGGGGCGCATCAGTATGTGAGGCAGCAACCAACTCTGATACCTTAAAATCGACCATAGCAAGGAGCTTATGGAACTTATCCTGAAGAGCAGATGCAACCTTCATCATAAGCCTGCCAAAATCCAACACTAACAGAGTGAACAACAGAGGCAGCTGAAGAAGAGGCAGATGAGTGACACAAAAGTAGATGCAACAGAAGATGAGACGCGCAGATCTTTTCCAAGGACAGATTGGAGACGCCCCTGCGAGGGAGACATCCACTGAGGGGGAAGTTCCTCTGCAGGGTAGACAGTAGTTATTCATAACAATGATGGCCAACTATGTCGGAGAGAGGTTTCGATGGCAAAAGAAAGCAAAATTGAGAAGGTAGATACTTCGTCTAAAGAAACTCAAAACTTGACACTTGTGGTTGTGGTGGGACCAGACGAATCCAACAACTCGCCAGCAGAGGAAGCAGAATGTAGGTTGTAGCCATGCATGCCACTACCCCAAACCTTGATTAACAGACCAAGCCTCACAAACCTTGCAAGTGAGGTCAGGTGAGCACACTTTGCCCATACATGAAGGGCACTACAAATGGAAGTCCTTCTAAAAGTACAACATACAGGCACTACAAGACTCGCCATTCCCACGCAAAGTGTGCTGAGGCAGTAAAGCTATCACAGTTAAAGCGGTACTTGACAAAAAAAGAATGCACTGCATTCAATATCAAATCATAAGACTAAAATGGCATGATAACCTGAGACAAAATGGAGCGAACTGGGGAGGGAAACGGTTATCAAATATTCAGAGCAATCATTACTCTGCAAACAAGAAAACATAAGATCAAAGAAAGGGAAAAAGTCATATTAACAGACCATCACAATCAGCAAAGCAAAATTTCTAACTAGAATACAGAACTGAACTGAGTGAAAAAAGCAGGTGGAAATAACTGACTTAAGAAGGCTAATCTAATGCTCCACTTATTATAAGATAAAAGCAAAAAGACAGCAAAAACAGGAAACAGGAGCAGTAAGTTATTACAGTAACACTGAAGCTACAAATTGGTTGCTGCTAGAAAGCAAACATAAAACAAAATCTCACAAAATAACAGAAATCGCTGGAGAAAATAGATAAATATACGAAGATCCACAGAAAATGGAATTTTGCCAATAGCCTACCACAAAAAAAAAAAAAAAAAAAATTGGACAAGACAGTAACACATCCACTTTCAATGTAGATGCAAAGAAAAATGAAAACGGTGTCACTTCAAGGTCCGGGGGTTTGGTGGCTTATTGTGCTTTGGGATCTTCCATATTATGTGGAAGACTGAACTCCACGTCAATGTCCCCAACCAGCTTGTTCCAAATGAAGAGGGGTTTGTCTTCTGAATTACTTTCTTTGTTCCGCACATAGAAAGTCTATTTATGATTAATGGGTTTATAATAATAAACACTAATTAACCAATATATGAAATGCACAACTCTGTAAACAGTGAACCGAAGGCAATTAATTACTAAGTGAATTACATCAATGATTAGCCGAGTAAGTGAATTACATCAATGATTAGGTGAAACATATTAAAATGAACACAACAATGCAAAAAAGCCCACATAAAATTAAATGAATGATGGAGAATGAAGGCACTTTGGATTAAATACTTTTGAAGTTATCTCCTGGGAGAGTGCCACATAAGCAGCGTTTGCTTCAAGTAGAATGAAATAAATGAAGTGATATTGTGGCCACTGACGGACACGGCATGAGCAGTGGGGTACTTCTTGGTCCTGACTGGTATCAGTCGGTGCAACTTCCTTTGCATGGTAGCACGGCAATACAGCATATCGTTAATGAGGTTACAATCATCAAATCTATTTTGAAGAGGCTGCTCTCAAAGTATTACATGTATAACAGTTAGATTTGATGAAGGGTTACAGGGCTACATGCCTACCACATAAGCAAGAACACTATGGCCAAGTACCATATATATGCATGATCATTACTGACCCAGTTGATGACAACACTTGCTCTCCTTTTTTTAGAACTTTTGTATATCCATCACAGGAAGCACCTATGTTTAATAATACAGGGTGCAAATTATTTTAACAACCATAATTAAAATCTAATTCTTTCTATGAATTCACTCACGATATCTTTCCTTACCTACTTCTTGGATCATAATTATTCATACATGCAATTTTCGTTGACAAGTTGATTGGAGTGGGGTGAAGGTAAACACTGCCATCACTAAAAGCAGCATAATGAACTACCATTCCTTTTGTAAATCTTGCAGACCGCTTGAATTCATTAATAACACGGTTTGGAACAAAAGGAGCTCTTACTAGATCACTATTATTCACTCCTGGATGTGGCAAGAGAGCACAGCCTTCATTAACCTAGAAAGGATGCAAAAAGATTGACTGAGACCGAACGTTAGATTATGAGACTTAAGTGATAATACATGAAGACGACAAAACGACAAAAAATTCATCACTTTTAAAGGAATGGAGTCACAAAAATAGTCTGGTAATGGAAATTACATAACTCTCAGTATATTATAAATATGTAAACACCAGATTTTAAAAAAATTAATGTTAGTAAAATTAAATTGAGCAACATCAAAATCATGAAAGGGAAATACAAATCATAAAAATACACCACCACGATCTCATACAAACACATGAATAAAGAATAACATTTTTATACGAGGTCAAGTGAAGTTAATTTATGTTAAATGTGTGCTACATGTCTTTTAGATCCAAAGAAACTAACAATTTCCACACAAACCTCCAGGAGGTTTAATTTTGCAAAACAGTCAATAAACTACAAACTGAAGATATGAAATAAATGACTTGCCTTGTCTCCTGATTCACAGCACAGAACACTGCTGGTAGCCTGCAAAAGACAGATAAACATATGAAATACACCAAAACAATATAGGAAAACGGCAATGAGTGGATATGAGCAATGATCTTGATATTACAATATCCCCAAAGACAAAAATATAACTGAAATTATTTCAGGTTTTGTGGTGAAGTAAAAATTTAAGTACTCTGGAAAGAGAACTTTTGTCACAAAATACCTGTTCATTTAGCTCCTACCATATGCATTTTTAATATACATAGTCTCTTAATTCTGCATAACATTATATAACATAGATGAAAACTTTTATAATCATATCAACATTTCATTTTGGACGACGAACCTAATACATAACAGAGGAGGTATGGGTTTAGTATGTTTATATCATGTGGTCTCATTCAGATATTTTTTCAAAGCCTGTGAGGAACTCTCAACAGAACACAACACAGAACCAGTATATGGGAAGCTACTTTACAGGATATGCCATCCTTTATTTTCTTTATTTTTACCTAGTAATTTTCACTACTTATCTAATCTTGATGTTTTGTCTACTTCAATACTTGTTAATGTTAACAGATTACACAATGCTCATTGTAAAATTAATTTCTTCCCCAAAATCGGCCAACATTCATTTTCAGAGATGCTTTGAAGAACAAATTCTCAATTGACAACATATAAACCCAAACGAAAGCAATTCTCACAACACAGAGAACATGCCATCCTTTATTTTCTTTATTTTTACTAGTAATTTTCACTATTTATCTAATCTTGATGTTCAATCTATTTCAGCACTAGTTAATTTTACCAGTTTATACAATGCTCACTGTAGAATTCATGTCTTCCCCAAAATCGGTCAACATTCATATTCAGGTATGCTTTGTACACCAGATTCTCCACTGACAACATATAGACCTAAATGAAGGCAGACTTATCAGCATGGAGGTCACCCAATGGGAACTGAGGAACTTCAGGAGATATCAGTTAATGGATGACAGTTATCTTCCACAACATCCCAGGAATTAGTGAGGGTCATTCTTTGTTGGACGTCATCTTGTGAGATCAAGTTGTTTCTCTTCTTTTAATTCAAAGTCTAAAGGTCGTAATGAGCAGCATAAGTAAGGCATACGTCATTCCACTATTTCACCTGCTCTTGAGACCACACACATGTATGCATTATGGTCAGCAACCAAGCATACTCTCAACCCAATTTAAGACCAGGGGGAACTAGGCAGAGGCTGCTGATGTAGACCTATCGGGGCCCCCAAATGCCAATACCAGCTTACAGAGGCAGTAAGGTTGTGTTGCTAGTTAAATTTATCAAGCTATAAGCATTCCTTGAACTGGGGCCACCACTCTGTGAAGCGCAGACAAAATCACTAAGCTATCAACAGGCTTTTATCTTCTGAGGCAGATTTATTTTGTATTAAACTAAAACTAAATCAATTGTATTCCAAGTTACCCAGACTACCTCAGGATACGAGTTACCTTTGAGGTTTTTGGTTAATGACTTTTTATTAGAAATCTGGACAGTGTCATATTGCTCTCCATGCTAAGTTATCTCATGCATAACATCCTTGAAGCTGATTGCATACATATTTCACGTGTCACAGTTTGGCCCCTGGCTGAGCTTGCTTTACATCTAGGTTACCTATCTTGAGGAGCATTTTCTCATTTCTTACATTTATATAGTTTTCCATCCGATGCATAAGTTGTATGTTGCGTCTGCTACATGTACTTGCAAAGTCATTTTACCTGATAAAGGTAAAAGAATCATCTCCCCACTTTTTAAACTTCTACAGTTATGAACAGATAAGATCCCCAGCGTAGACATTCCATAAAATATTAAAATTACATGGCTTTAATAGCACTATTGTTCCCTTGCATATCTGAATATTCTACAACATTAATGGTATATGAAAACATCGATATACAATATAATCAAAAGACATTTAAACAATATGAAAACCACACATAATATAACTTCTCAATTTGCCTACCCAAATATCAAATAATTCTACCTTATAAGTTATCTTACCTGATAAAGGTTGAAGAATCATCTCTCCATTTTTTAGACTTCTACAGTTATAAACATATAAGACTACAATAGCCTCCTCAGCACAGACATAGCATAAAATATTAAAATTACAGAAGGGCTGTAGTAAAATTACTGTTGGAAAAATACAGTCCGCAGTAGTATGTATGTATATTGCTATATGCAGGAAGCTTTCGCCAACTTGATCAGTTGGCCTCTTCAGCCTGAATGAACATGGAAATAATATTACATATATAATATCTTTGAAAAATGGAATTTATAAAACTTCTTGTTATTCTTTCAGGTAACTCCAGAATTGCTCAATAGTCTATTAGCAATTCTCTGGGAACGTCGTGGCACAGTAGAGGCTGGCATATTGGTTGTTTGTCTTACTGCTTGTTGGGTCTCCAAAACTGGTGAATTTGTGGTTCTTTGGTTGTTCCAGAAATTGCTCTTCCGTTGTTAAATACATCTGCAGGGCATCACGAGGAAGCAGAAGCAGGTGGAGCAGTCAAAAGAGAATATAAATTTATTTTGGCAGCCAGACAGACTACCTTATTCGTGAAGAAATCTTCCTGAGTGAATGATTTATCATTCTCAAAAGTACTCATTAAATTTATAAGAGCCCCTTCTACAACCCTACGCTTGCCAATATGCAATATATCACCATTTAACCAATCTATCCTTTGGTCCAGTTCTAAACTATGTTCTGCTACCATACTTTTCAGGAATCCTGTTTTGCAATCTCAATGATGTTCCTCTAAAAGGATAGAAAGTCCTCTTCCTGTTTCGCCATAATATCTTCTATTGCAGTCTTTGCATGGCATTGAATAAACACCAACTTTCTTGTTAGTGGCACCATTTTCCTGTCCGTTTCTTATAACCTGACTGTATACAGAATTCTTATAACTAATGGCTAATTTCACACTTTTGAATGATATGGTATTATGTTGCATGAATTTCTTTGCAGCAGATAATGATTGGCGATATGGTAAGAATAAAGTGTTAGTGACATCGAATTTTTCCTTATTTTTGGGATTATACATAGTAATTACGTTGTGCTCTGGCAAATTCTTTAATTTTTTTTTCTTTTATTGATAAAATTTACAATAGAATCATTACAATGACTTCATATACATTCATATATACAACATACACAATAATAATTTACAACCCTTACAAATAACAAAGTATGTAAGCTTTATATCGTAACAGTAACTTTTTTTTTATTTCATGAAATTTATTTTATAATAGCATTAAGTACATATTCTTTGGTAAAAAGGTTGTCTAATTTATTTACATAAACTTTACTCAATATAAACTTGGTTTTTGACATTCTATTCCCTATATAAGCAATCAAGTTTGGGTCGTCTGTCAATAGAGCCAAGGATCGACCAAACCATACGGACTCCTGCTACGAAATCTGATAGTAGCACCATTGCTGTGTTTTCGTCTTTCTTAGATGGTGTCTTGAAATCCAATTTAAGTATCTTTAGTAATCAGTTTCAAATTTACAATAGCTTTTTAGTATTGACCTTAACCAAATCAGAATGTTTTTTGACGAGGGACTAAAATAAAATATGTGCATATTGTTTTCAATATAACCACAAAAGAGACATTTATCTTCATTCGAGATTTTCATCATATGCAGTTTCTCTTTGGTATTAAGTATTTCATGAACATATCTATAAACTACATCTCTGCTTTTCTTATCAATGTACTTATTATTTACATACTTTCAAATCTGGGTCCAATTAAAAAGCGGGTACAATAAGTCTATCTTTGGTTTACAGTCTTTACAGTTCATAAGCAACCAGTATATTTCTTTAACAGACACCTTAGGATAATTCTTTAAACGATATACTTTCCTTAAAACATCGATCAACTCACTATAATATGATGTGATAAAAACAGTACAGTCTCTATCATTTTTTTCAGTTTCCATCAAAACACGAGCTTTTATTTTACAATAGAAATACATAATTTCAAAACCATAACACTTATTTATAGAAATCTTGTTAAAAGTACGGAACATAATGGCTTTCGATTTATATAGAATATCCATCATGCCTAGCCCACCTTCTGTCTTTGGCAAAAATACAGTATTTCTTGCAATTGGTTCACAGCTTCCATTCCATAGGTATCTAAATAAACTTCTCTGTATTCGTTTTGCACAATCCTGTGGAACTGCATACACATGTGACACATACCATGTTTTTGCTAAAATTTTACAATTAATTATAATACATTTTTGGAACACTGTCAGCTTCCTATTCCTAAATATACCTATCATTTTGTTTATCTTACTCTCTAGATTACTCCAATTTAGATTAACACTATCGTGATAATTATTACTATGATAAACACCTAGTATTTTACAGGAATCATGAAGGTAATGACAGCCATTTATTGGCCATGCTGATTTGTTTCTCCATTTCCCAATGCCTAAAATTGAAGTTTTATTTCTGTTCAGATTTGCACCACTTGCCTTTTCATAATCTGTGATTATATTAAACATTCTAATATTCCTTTGTCACTAGTAACTATGATAACAGAGTCATCAGCATATCCTAGAACAGAAACCTTTAAATTATTTGGCAAACTCAATGACATGTCCACAAGCTTCTTTTTCATCATCCTGTAAAAGGGTTCCTGGTAGATAATAAATAAAATCATGGATAATGGACATCCTTGCCTTACTGATTTCTTTATGGGGAATGGATCAGAAATATTGCCATTTATGCATAGTACACTTTCAGCATCTGAATAAAGCATTTGTATTAGCTGAATGAAGCTAGGGCCAAAATCAAAGTTGCACAATATAGCATATAAAAGATCATGATCCACACGATCGAAAGCTTTAGACCAGTCTAGATTTATTAAAGCAGCTTGTTTATCGTTATTATTTGCGTAAAACATAATATCTCTCATAATGGAATTCAAGTTGATAATTGACCTATCATCTACACAACAAAACTGCTCGCGGGAAATGATTAAATGTAACACATTCTTCAATCTATTAGTTATTATTTTCGCTATTATCTTAAAATCCACGTTTAACATCGTTATTGGCCGCCAGTTTGCAATAAAACCTAAGTCTCCTTCCTTCGGCGTAAGCGTTATTATTCCTTTACTCATTTTGGAGATAGTCTTATATTCAAAAATAAACTTTACTAGGCTTACAAATTCGATTTTTATTTCCTTCCAAAACATTTTGTAAAACTCAACAGTGAGACCATCTATTCTATTCCCGGACTTTTACCGTTCTTCATCCCCCTCAATGCTTTCAATACTTCAGACTCAGTCACTTCTGAGGTTAAAATATCATTCTCGTTCCTATCAATAACTTTATCTACTAAATTTTAAAACAAGTCTTGATAAGACTTATCACATTTCTCTTTTTTAAAAAGCTTTTCAAAATATTCCCTTATATTTAAAGTAATAGCCTTAGGGTTTACTATTTCGCTACCATCGTCTCTCTTTATCTATTTACATACGATTTAGAGTTTTTCTCCTTTCCTAACAGGTATGCTGAAACTTGTTCACCCTTTAATTTATCATCCACCTTTTCTCTAATTTTGACTCATTCGCAAATCTCATCTTGAATACTATTTATTCTTAATTTCCAAGAGTTCACTAACGAAAACTTGTCTTTACCTAACACACCTCCTCCTATTTCTTCTTTTAACTGGTAGTTCAGTCATTTCAGTAAGCCATATTTTACTTGGTTAATTTGCTTTGAACATGTGACAAAGAAAGAATTAAGCTGGGCTTTCGCATATTCCCACCAACATAGAATATTTCCAAATCTGTCTTTGCTCCTCTTAATATTATTCCAAGTCATAAGAAAATTGTCTTTCACAATATCTTTATCTAGAATGTTACTGTTAAGTTTCCAATACCCTTTCCCTGGCGAAGCTACATTTTCTAATTTCAAGGCTAATACTATAATGCAGTGGTCAGTCCAGCTAACAGGAATATTTTGAATACTTGCCACGTGGTTATGCAAATCTTTTAAATAAAATCTATCCAGCCTTGAGCCATAATTCTCCCTAACATAAGTATACTCCACCTGGTGATGACATGAAAACCAAGCATCTATAAGTTTCAAATTGCTTTTCAAGCTTACAAATGATTTTGATAGAAGTTCACTATCTGAGTTTGAGCAATCCCTGTTACAGGTAATAGAATTCCAGTCACCACCCATTATGATATTGCTTAGCCTATATTGTTCCTTAAGAAATATAAAATATCTGTATTAAATAATTTCTCCCTCTCTTTTTTCTTACTATTCCCAGCAAGCATACACATTTAATAATTGAATATTAACATTTGAGTAACGACAATTAACGCTCATAACATAACCATCTATATCATTTTCAAAACTTCCACATTAGATGTTTTATTAAAAAAGATAGCTATTCCACCCTTAAGCATTTGTGTATAATTAATCAAAACTTTGCAATATTTTTCAACATATTCCATTTTCCCTCCCCCTTTTATATTGTGCTCTTGAACGAAAATTATGTCAAGTCTAAAAAGAAACAAAGTTTATTATTTTAATTTGCTTATTCAAAGTATTAAGTCCATTTACGTTTATTGTAGCTACATTTAATGTGGATGAAGTGAATTTTGTATGTTATGTAAAAAAACATATACAATACTAGGTTAAAGCATAATACAATACTACGTTAATTTGCTTTAAGCTTCTTAGTACACTTTCCTGTTTCATCATCTGATGATAAATTCGGGTTCATCCTTTCCATGTTTTGATGGTGGTCTTTCTTCAGCGTTATCTTCAGTTTATTGCTAGAGTCTGTTTTTGTATGCCATGTTCCAACTTCTATATCAGTACTGGAAAATTCTGTTTGGGACGCTGGTCTCTCATAATCTGTTTCCTCACTATCCGTTTTTTCCTCTTCTTTTCCTTCTACTATATTTGCTGCTTCGTTTTCTGTAAATATCTCGTTTTCTTTACCATCCTTATGAATCTCAACGTTTGTTGTAGACGTATGCAAGTCACTGACACCTGTTAGTTGGGAAACCATAATTCCTGGCCTTCCTTCATCGTCATCATCCTGCTCGTATTCAAGACTGTCCTCTAAAAGATCCTTTTCGTCCTCATAGTATGGCCGACCAATGATTACCCCTCTCTCCAGTTTGCCATGAACATTTTCTTCCCTCATACAAAGATTCCACTGAGACATGATCTTCCTTCGTTTCTTTCCCTAGATCACTTCCAGCATTCCTTGTTGTTGTGCCTTCCCCAAGGTTTATCGAGTCGTCTTCATCCTTTTCTTGCTCAGAATCATTTTGTAAATTATCCTTAACAATTTCTTCTGTTGTGCAATCTAATACCTGCTCTTCCATTGAATTAGGTTCCTCATCTCTGCCCTTTCCTTCGGTTACTATATCTGTAGTTTGATTTCCTTGGGTATCTCCGCTTTCCTCAACTGTTTCATTTTTACATTGTCTTTATGCAACTCATTTGCGTTTACGTTGGTTTCGTCCTTTCCTTCCGTAGGCATCTGAGGGAACTCTCCTTGTTTAAACTTAGACCTTACATCTTCGTATTTGCAGTCTTTAGCCACGTGACCTATTTCCCCGCACCTAAAGCATGTACGTTGCTGTCCATTATACAAGATAGTTAATGTAATTCCGAAAACTGTAATAGACGAAGGAACATTCTCTTTTAGTCTCATGCTAGTTGTCCTGACTCCCGTCAATAGCCCTTTGAACGGTCCGTAAGCATATTTGTTTTGCCTGATTCCTTCCACTTTGCCATATTTCGATAATACCTCGATCAGCTTTTCATCTGAGAGTTCGAAAGGAGCATTCCTTATTGAAACATACGTAATGGATGTACTAAGGTTCACAATCTTTACATTTCCCAACCGTTCAGAACATACCTCTTTGCCTTCGTATTTTTCCATGAGATCATTAAACACATTTGGTACTACTTTAACAATTACTCTATTCCTATTTATAAAATGAACTCCTATAATCGAGTCATGAACCAATTTCATGTTTGAAAATAACATTCTACTAACAGCATCCATAGAAGGGTATGCAGAAAACTGTAACCCAAAGGAGTCCTTTCTCCTAAACGGTGTTGAGTATGACGTCATACTGTTACACTGAAACTGGTCACTGAAAGACTCAATAGATGGCAGCACCGTCGCCACCGTCTCGCGCAGACTCGCCGCCTATTACTAGGCAATGCTAGGGGGAGAGGAGCCACTATTCAAAATAAGAGAACTTAACGAAGTTTTCAAGGTTTATAACTACACTATCACTTAAACCACCTTCACTATGCTTACTTCAGCATTAACAGCACATATTCACCGATCCATCACAACATTTTCTCGGCGAAACTGCGTCTATGGTCCCAGAAATAAGCAAAAATGAGCAGAAGCAGCAACAAAAGTTGTTTACCTTATGCCTTCTTCTTCTTCTCCGTAAATTCTTTAATTATTATGAAATGCTTTGGATAACCCAAATCAAGAAAACTTTATTTGTATGTTCAAATTCCTTATCAATATAACAAAGGTCACAAATTCTAAGAGCTCGAGTAACTAAATTCACTACGACATTAGACTACACTTGAACTATGGTAGGAAAAATATGTAATATACATTTCTGAATTAGTTGGCTTACGGCATACTTCAAAAGAGAAGGAAGGGGTATCTGGATTGTGGTTAAAGTTAAGTATCTCTTAGTTGAACTAGACCACTAAGCTGATTAACAGCTCTCCCAAGGATTAGATTTATTTTACGTAGCTAAGAACCACCTGGTTACCTAGCAACTGGACCTACAGCTTATTGTGGAATCCGAACCACATTATGACGAGAAATTAAGTTCTAGCACCAGAAATAAATTCCTCTAATTCTTCAATGGCTGGTAGGAGAGTTGAACGCTGGGCCAACAGCGTGCTAACCGAGAGCTTTACCTCCCCTCCAACTCTGGATTGTGGTGAACTATTACATCTAGAAAAGGTAAACTATTATTATGTTCATATTCCACAATGAACTTTATTGAGGGAAATAAACTGTTTACATAAAAGTTCGTTGAATTTATCTTCCCCTCTCTGATAAATAATAGACATCATCAACATACCTATGTTTAATTTTGCATGGGAGTTCGTGGGAGATGAGAGGGTCGGAGCCCGTGAAAAACTTGACTCTCTCTACTATGGCGTCTAGCTGTGAATCACAACGCGACATCTCTCCTCAGGTTTCGGGCAAGGTGATTCACGAGTGTTGGGCTTCGGTCCAACGGACAATTGAGATGTTCTTTTCTTTTTTCTACTTGTTTGTGTCTGCCAGCCCCCATTCCCCTCATGATCATTCACATCCTATCCATGACGGGGGGTTTGCGTGGGAGAGATAGGGTTGGAAGACTCACGAGATCTGGTGATCCTCACTGAAGATCTATCTTCCACCAGAGGCACTGGGGCGGGAGAGGAGGTTGGGGGTCTATCAGTCCCCTCCAATAGGTCTATAGGTGATGCGGGCACTTCATCCATGGGAGAGAGGGCGGTTCTCTCATGGGAGGGCATGGCCATCTCAACTTCTCGTCACACCTTCACTTCTCTCGTGTTGTTGGGAGATGAGGAAATAATAGATACCTCACTCAAAGGAGTCTGGTGGCTTGCTGTGCGATTGTCTAATGATCCCTGCACTCCTTTGATCGCATCCCAGATCCTTGAAAGATTGTTATTTGTTTCCACAGTTTTAAAACTGGCGAATGATTCCTGTAGTCTTTTGATCACGTCCCAGATTTGTGAAAATTTGTCTTGTGCTTCCTCAGTTTTTTCTGAGGTTTTGTCAATTTTTTTCTGAGAGAGATTTTGCTTTTAGAAAGGCATTCTCTGCTGTATGGTACACTGCAGGTAGGCTTAGATCAGCAGACCTCTTTGGAGGCAGATTATAAGGGTCATAGGCGTAGATTTCCACCAAGCAGGTCCTTAGCCAATTTGTGATATATGATATTTTCTTGAGAGAGGATAAGTTTTTCATGGGTCACTCCTGGAGAATGGTTTCTGGTACCAGGTCTTTGTATTTTGTATATGCAGTGTTAATTTCCTCACCGGAGAAGGCTGCAATGACAGACTGTATAGTAGACTCGACGTCGGAATGGTTCGATTGGTATCATATAAAGTAAAGACAATTGTTTGCGAGTATAGAACTTGTGTGTGGGGCACAGGTATTGTTAGGTGCCAGGGTCACTGGCACGATGGTTGGACTTCGGTCAGGTGACATTTTTATGGTAAAGGGAGGGCCAAGCACTAAAGGGCCGTACACACGATCAGTATTACTGTCATTATTTTGTGTACTGTCAGTAATACTGACGGTGTGTGCGTCATACTGAAGTACCATTAGTACCACAAAATGGTGGTTACTGACTTCAAAATCCAGCCATCAGTATTTGGGCGGGCCTTATACTACTGATGGTGTGTTTGCCGTGCTGTCATTCCCATCAGTACTATCCAAGCTGCTGTGGTAGTTACAATGGCAGGAAACAATTCCATGATGCAATTACAACCATTGACTCAATATTTCCATGACTTTCTAGGTGAAGGGGACAACGATAATTAATGAAATGTATTACCATTAAGTAAATAATATCTACAATATGCTGAATTAATATATTCATGCTTACTTTACACAATGTAATCAGAGGACAATTATAACTTCACATGTTTCATGTGCTATTCCGCTCACTGTTGATTTTCCCATGACTCCTGAATAACGTAGGTCAGAAAAGCTTCGTCCAGTTGTCAGATAACAGAGAGTAATAGCCAGTCTTTCATTGGCAGATATGCTTTCCCTCATAACTGTATTCTTCTTGGCTATATATGGTCTCAAAATCTCTAAAAGTTTGTTGTAACTTATTTCGTCCATCCGAAAATAATGCAAAAGTCTTCCATACCTGCAGTTTTTATCTCACAAACAGGTTTAAATGAGAGTAATTCTTATGTTTTTGCAAGCCAGTCTTTGACCCACTTTTTGCGGTTCCACTTTCTCTTTGATCAGAAAGCCAAAATAATAGCAATACATGCTTTCCTCTTTTGCTCCCCATTTTACTAGAACGCAATAGCGACAACCTCCCGATATCGGTCACTGAATGTACCCACTTCACTCAGTAATAATAGGCTTCGAGAAATTGAAACTTGAAAATTTCTGAAGGCATTGATTAAAGGCACAATGTAGATTAATATATCTGCAATGACACAACACTAACCGGTCTTACATGCCTTGTATTTAGTAGAGACACTGTTAACACACTGCCTTCTATAAGAGGCATAATTACCAAGAGCGAAAAACCTTCTTTTTTTTGTAAAAATGCGAAAGGAACTCTAACACACTTGCCCCTGACACATGCCACAATGAAGTTTTTTTAGCTTCCAAAAATGAGTCGTACTTTTGCAATGCAGTTAACTAAAATGACCTACCTAACTGTTAGGAGGATACTAGTTTTACTAACTTATTTACTACAGCAGAGCCTAACGCTATACAAAGGTATCTACAGACTTCTACTAGCTGTCTCTGACGACAGGGGAACTCTATTCCTAGGCAAAGGATACATGGAAAATGTGTCTTGTTGAGATGGTTTACACTCCTACAGCCCGGCACTGAAATAAATGACACTGACCTAACTAAATGCATTTATTTACAGATTACACACTCCTTTATGGAATAACACATGCAATATTTTTGGACATGAGCAACCCAAGAATTATGTTAAGCAGTCCGGTGTGCACCAGCTTGAGTATTGGGCAGTTTTATCATGAGTTGATTACAGGTTAATACTACAAGATTGCTTTAGGATGTTAGGTGTTAGTCTACTTGGGCAGAGATCACGCCGGTTACCTCTTTTGGAGGTGCCAGGATCACTCTGAGGTGGAAATGGCACTGTGCCAATGGGACACAAGTGCCAAGGAGAGCTTGCGACGCTTATGGGTTAATTAGATCTCTTCCACCCCTTCTTCTTCTTCTTCAGGTTCCTCCAAGGTCTGGCTATGCCATTCCTAGGAGGTGACGAGGGCACCAACTCTGTGGAAAGGCCAATGGGCCATCAGGGAGTAGAATCAGAGGGTAGCCCTTGGAGCTACTAGAGAGCTCCCTACTTTGGCTGCTATATTTAATATTTAAAGAACACAACAATCACCCAAGTTACGTTAAGAAGCAAGAAAACATTAACACATTACTGCAAAAATTAACAAAACGTTACGTTACTTCGATAGAGGAAAACATAAATGGCCAAAAAAAAGGGATTTCAGAATATCCTTATGAAGAAATTACTGCAATGGCGACGACAGTTCACGAGCGATGGGCTGGATTCTACAAGAACTTCTTCCTGTGCCGCAGCTTCCTGGAGTTTGCTGCTAAACAGGCAGAGCTTCACGTTCACACCCTAGAAGAAAACTCAGGAAGAGTATATCGCATAACGCAGTTGTCACACCTACAAAATTACAGGGTTACGTAACAAAACATCAGTTTAAAAACAAACATTAAGTGCTTTAATCGTAACCCAACATACAAAAAAAAGGGGTTTCATCCAGAAGGCAAGCTTAAATCACAGCATGCTTGCCCATACAATAGAAAAAAAGCTAACATATATTCTCCACGAAGAAGTTTGACAACACTAATCATACGTCATCTAATTTTATAGAGATGGACAAATTGTAAAAAAATTGTTTTATTGCTTTGAATATCAATGTACTAATTTATACCAACTCATTGCTATAGTTAATATAATAAAAACTGTTTGTGGAGCAAAAACAATCATATCAACGTATTTTTCATAGAAACTTCAGGAAATACATCCAAAATAAGAATACAAGAGAAAACTAGGAAATTTTATTCAAGGGAGTAAATAGCGAATTTTGACATTCTCCCAAGAAAATCATAATTAAGTAATCTACAACTGCACCCAGGAGCAGATTCAATTGAATAACGCTAACTGCAGCTGTGACCATTTCTTTATCAAAATTTAAATCAAATATACATTTAGAGTACATCATGAAATTAAATCCTTTCTTGATCACAGCGGATTGCTGCTGCACTTCGAGGTCTAGTACCAGTCAGAGGCACACTATCTGGCTCCTGAGTTACAACACTATCAAATTCCCTCTCAGGTAATTCCAGAAGTACGAGCTTTGTGATTGATCTCATGTATAGTTTATTATTCACTCTCACTTCTACAGACCTAATCACACCATCAGACGATGGAAACAGCTGGGTAACCTTACCCAATGAGAGGGGGGATCTATAGCCTTTCCCCAGATGATCTTCTAAGTCTACCATCCACTATGTCCCCAACTTTCACATTTGGAGATTATCACTAAGTGAATTATTATGTCTCCTCTCACAGGACACTAAATAGTCTCTCTTCCAAGAGTTCTCAAATTTTCTTGCACTGATGATAATCTAAAATGTTGTTCTCTAAGATCATGAACTCATGAAATCTGGGTCATCAGTTGCTGAATTGATAGAGGAGGGGAAATACAAACATTTCATATAAAAAGTAACATGGAGAGTCAAGCCTCCCACAATCTCGATCAGAGGAGAGATAAGTCAGTGGTCGAGAATTTATCACAGCTTGAAATTTCAACAAGTAGAGTTCTCAACTCTTCAGGATACACGTTTGTGATATAAGGCTTTGGACAAACATCCCTTTAGAACACCAACAAGGCGTTCATAAAGCCTCCAGACCAGGGGCTCGCGGTGTAATGAACTTCCAGTTAACACACCATTTCCTTCAGTGTAGCTTTACCTCTGGTTCATCCATAATTTCCTTCAGGAAATTATTAAAATCAACAGAATTCCACCATTGTCAGATATAATCAGACTCGGCAGAATGATATGCTACAAAGCGATGAAAAGCCAGTGAAATCTAAAGCAGTCATGGAATGAGTCAATTCAAAGTAGACCGCCCTGTCATGGTACAGGTAAATGAACATACAAAAAGACCTTCTCCTCCCAAGCCAGTCTCTTGATCAAAGGCATTAATGGCACCAGTATAATCAACTCCTACTGATTGGAAGATCTATCATATCTCACTCTTTCTGTGGGCAAGGTGGAGGAGAGCCATAAACAACAGTTTCTTGGTTAACTTCTGACACAAAACACACTTTGATAGGAGAATTGATTTGATAACGTCGTGCTTTAGGTACCCAAAGTTTCTCTCAACAATACCAGTACAAATTGACACCACAATGGTGATGATATTACTAATACCAATGTTCAACTATCCAACACTGTTAAATAACTTCTGGAAGGCAATAACATTGGGCACTGAGTATCATAAGACATGGAAGCGTTTTCATGCGACCCTGAGACCTAATTAGATTTTCCTCATCAACAAATAAAGCTCAACTGATTACAAAGTGTAATATCCATGGACACTACATGTGAATTCTTATCACAGAGGTACATTCTGGTAGTAGAAAAATGTTGCTTGCTTCTGTTCAAGGAGGACAAGTGCTTTCATTTCGTTAACAACAAACTTAGAACCTTTACTGCATTTATTAAGAAAGAAAGCAATATTGACCTCATGATACGTTTTAAGCTTACTTAAATTACTGTAACGTGGGATGTCAATTAATGGGGTTGGAGGTTAACAAACTTAGGTTCTGAAAAAAATTTCATTAGCATGCACAGTTTCTGTAGCTAAAGATTGGGGATAATTACCAATTTTAAAAACCATTTGGGCCATTCCACCATGGGAATTTTTGCGCTAAATCTTTACTAATACTACCTCTGGATAGAATATCAGCTGGATTATCCTTAGAGGGGTATACCGTGGAGAAACGATTCATTAATTTCAGTGACTCTGTTTCGTACATAGAATTTTACTATTATTGTTCTTACCCAACAAATAGAAACCATGATTCATCAGAGAATTACAAGAACTCCAATCTTAAATCATCATTTCTGCATTAATCACTTCCAACAAGTTTCCTTTTGAGACAGGCTGTATCAATTCAAACATGAAATAATATATTTAGGGTTTTGATTGCAACTTTGCACTTACTGACCAAATGAAATTGCCCTTCTCTGAAATCAATCACATGAGCAGCAACTCCTTTGCATATGCCTTGTTAGAGCACCACAAAATACATGTAAGTGGGAACATTCAGGATGTACAACAAACCTAGGAAACTTTAAACTTTCTACATTTCTAAAACACTTGCAAATTTCATCAAACCTTGAACATAATGATTCTGGCAAAGGGGTCATCCACCCGTAGTTACTCACAAACATTTAGAAAATATTTACCCCTCTCACCTGTATTGTTGACAATAATCCTAGAGAGGATCAAACATTAGAAATACTACTGATAAAACCTTTCGTTTGGTTAAGGTCCTTTGCTCTCTAATTTACTTCCTTCAGTGACATCTCATCTTGTGCTAGATACCATCTAAACCCAAAACGTTACTCTTTTCTTTGATAACATCTATGGTTCTGTTAAACTCTGAATCGTACTGTATTCTTGAGAGGCATATTAGCATCTTAAGAATCGCATTTATACTGGATACTCATCCCATCAAGACTGACACATCCTTGTAAGTTTTACTAAAATTATCTACATAGAAATTCTTCCTTCAGAGATGGTACAGGGGATTATCATGTAAAGATAAATGATACAGAGGGTTTTGCTGCAAGAAGGGGAGCAGGTAGCTCAGAGCAAACTACACAAAACCGGTAAAGTTACAGTAGACTTCCAAATCGGAGGGATCAGTTATCCATAGAAATCTGCAATGTCGACCAGTCAGGTGAAATGCCTATCCTTAAAAGGCTTTGATATCTGAAATCCACAGCTACTGGGTTTGTGCGGAAGCACTCAACAGGGCATCAAAAGTTTAGTAGTTAATGAGGACCAGTTGTAAACAATCATTTAAGGAAAAGTTCTCCTTTGCTTGAGAAGCATTAAAAAACTGTTCGAATGGGAGTTGTTTCTGAATCCTTCAATACACAGCATGGTGGGGTAAATAATGCCCTATAATAGGGGAGCCCTGAGGAATTAATTCTATAACCCCAGACTGAACGTAATCTTTGATAATCTTATCATAATGAGCATACAAGGAGGGTCAGATTCGAATCTATGTAACGAGGAATTTAATTGACCAATGGCTATTCTATAGTTAACAGGCGGCTTACTTTCATCTTTAAATGGCAAGGACACTTCATGCTTATTGTCAACCCCTTTTTACTTTATCCTTAAAACACTTAACTGATTCTCTTTCTTGGGACTATTTAGATTGACGAATACCAACACTTTCTAAATCCCATGAATTTTTCTAACTACAACAAAATTAATGAGGTTTCACTACTTCTATTCTTGAACAACATACATTTGATGTATTAATCACGCATTAGATTCTACATCGTCATAAGACATCCAACTAGAGTGGTCCAAAAATTAAGTGCACCTGAACTATTCAATATCATATTCAGAGCAAATTTATTTGTTCTGGTTAAGATTTTCCATAGTGTTAGCTCCAATGAATTCTATACCATTTAAATTTAAATCATTATCCTGCTAATTTTTATGCCTTTACTCGTCAAGAGCATGGCCTGACTTACTTAAGCCTGGAGAATAAATTCTGGAATTAACTCTATGAATGCAATGGCATTAATGACAGTACGAATCTTACTAGTCTACCACAACTCTTACTATATTACAATTAACTTCCATGGCATCACCAAGTGGTTTTTTACCTTTAAGGCTACTGTTTGTATGGACGGTAGACTAAGCTTATGAACTAATTCCGTTGCAATAAGTTCTTTGTGCACCAGAATCAAAGAGTGCTCTCAAAGGAACGATGTCCATTCTGACACAATTACATTGCAGTGGAAGAGCGGTCAAACAAATCTTATTAGTCTGAGAATGATCAATACCCAAAGCAGTCATAACTACTAGGAATCACCTCTACTTACAGCACCGCTAGAATCATTATGAGTTTCCCAAATTAACATTGACTTTAACATTGGTACTATTTACACTCAACTTTGGTGAGCAGGATTAACAGGGTTTTCTGTTTTCTTACAAATCTCATCAGGTACTGAGGCCCATCACATATATTACATTTCGGTTTGTTCTACCACATTCAGAGAATAAATGACCTCTTTTGAGGCAAAGCACAATCTTAAATATTTAACTCTGTCCTTCTACTATCAATGGTTTCTGAAAAGTCTTACAATCGCAGAGCATGGTTCGATGAGCAAACACAATTAGTGAGGACTACTATTACTAGGTCTACTGTTACTTGGTTGTGCTCTCTGCGTTTTGCACATTTGGGGAATCACTTTAGAATGGATTACCCTGATCCCGTTTTCTCTTGTGGAATTCTCACCTTCGTAACAAAATTCCATTGAATTCAAACATATTTCAAACCTGAGAATTTGCTTTAATCAAGAGACATACTATTATGTTTATTATAGCTGCTAGCCTTACGTGTTTCAGGTGATGTTCTCGCATATTATACTAGAGAAAATGGGGTTCATGGCCTCTACATCTAAATTCAATGTGTTCATTTGTAAAATAATCTTCTCATGTTCCAATTTGAACGTGTTCAAATCCTCTATTGTCATGACTGGGAGGGACTACGTCGTTGGAGAAATTTGGACATAGAGTCGTTTCAATTTTCCTTATTATCATACTTCTCCTTGGGGTCTGAATAGCTACTCTGAATAATTGGCATTAGTGTGAGCAAACCTTCTATGGTTTTAAAGCGTTATCCACTAAACTAACTCTGAGTGTAGCTTTTAATCACATTGGGAAATAGCCCTACGATCGTGAACTAAACTGTTAAATATATCCCAAATGCAAGCCATTGTTCTTCCCCACCGCTAAATTCAGGTATGCTTAATTGGGAGTTTAGAGGGGAGGGAGAGGGTTAATGGGAGCCGAAGGAGGAGGCAAAGCTGGCCGTTGATTTATATCTCCCGTGTCAATCTCGCTCTTAGTTTTCTGTGCAGTAGCAATAACTTTCCTTACACATCTAGTTATTGCTCTATAACTTCACCATAAACTATCATATTACTATCTGTGAAATAATCGTCACACTCTGTGACCAACTATCTTCAAGCGTCATTAGACACTAATAAGACAACGTTCATACATCACATGGGTCGATTTTGGTGTAACTCAGTATCACCAAGCAGTTACCTGTCTCATCAAGCAAATCTTGTGAAATAATTTTTTTCCAATAACTACCCTAATCTTGAATCCATTATCTTGTTAATGGATCAATAACAACTTGCTCAAATATCAAAATGTATGGCAAATTATCTAAGCCTGATTGAAATATAACTAATCTTATTCATAGGACGAATAACATTCACTGAATGATAGATAATTTGACCACGTGCTCTTCATCACTTTCTAGAAATACATCTAGTCTAAAATATAAGTTCAAGAGAAAAATGGCTACGAAATTCCAACAAGGTACATTTTCTTTGCAAGTAATCACTAAATACAAGACAAGCCAATGTTCCATAAACAATGAATTACTTGGCAAAACACTCCATGTAATTTAATACCTTACCCTGCTCACCAAATAACTTTGGTTGATACCAACTACACTATAATGACTTTAAAGCCATCCATCACCAACGTGAACTTTATCGCAAATTATCTTTTAACATCCAAAAAATCCTTTGTGAATCGTTATGGCATCCGGTTCGTTCGAAGGACTAAAACCAAATTACTACTATAACTAGCAAAGAATGTGGTGAAACTTTAAAGTTTTGAGCCCATTCAGTACGATTTCATTCAATGCTTGGCCTCCTGCCCTAGCTTTGAATGAGACCAAGTTACAGTTAACTGAGGTTTACTAACTTACTTGACTATACCCAAAGCAGAGTCAAGAAGCATTGCATTCTTTCCAGCAAAGTGCAGTTGAGAAACAATCAACTATGTTTCTGCACTTGAATTTCCTTTTGGGTGATACCACACGGAGTTCCTAAATACGCATTTAAAAGTTTAACACATATAATTAATATTTAAGAACACAACAATCATCAAGTTACGTTAAGAAGCAAAGAAAACATTAACACATTGCAAAAAATTAACAAAACGTTACGTTACTTCGATGAGGAAAACATAAATGGCCAAAAAAAGGATTTAGAATATCCTTATGAAGGGGTGTTCACTGCAATGAAACTTGACAGTTCACGAGGCGATGAGGCTGGATTCTACAAGAACTTCTTCTATTACCTTCCTGGGTTGCTAAACAGGCAGAGCTTCACGTTCACACCCTAGAGAAACTCAGGAAAGAGTATATCTATCTTCCTGATTGTCCTGTCTACAAAATTACACAGGGTTACGTAACAAAACATCAGTTTAAAAACAAACATTAAGTGCTTTAATCGTAACCCAACATACAAAAATAGGGTTTCGTCCAGAAAGGGGCAGAAAGCTTAAATCACTGGCATGTGCCCGCCTGTCAAGAAATAACATATATATTCTCCACACGAAGAAGTTTGACAACACACTGTAATCATACGTCATCTAATTTTATAAAGATGGACAAAATTGGCAAAAGGTGTTTTGTTACTTTGGATATCAATGTACTAATTTATACCAACTCATTACTTTATAGTTAATATAATAAAAACTTCTTCTGTGGGACAAAACAATCCTTATCAACGCTATTTTCATGAAACCGATACATCAAAATAAGTATTCAAAGAAAACTAGGAAATTTTGTTAGGGAATAAATGGCAATTTTTGACAATGGTACAGAGTTTGTGTCCATGAAATTGTATGTTAACGATTGTTATATACATACATATATATATATATATATATATATATATATATATATATATATACTATATATATATATATATATATATATATATATATATAATATATATATATATACTCTGCTATATATATATAATATATATATATATATATATATATATATATATATATAATATATATATATATATATATATATATATATATATATATATTTTCTCTCTATATATATATATATATACTATATATATATATATATATATATTATTAATGTGTATGTTCATAGTGATATGCTAGACATTTGAAAGTTTGCCTGTATTTTTGAAGAAAAGTGTTTTCTGGGCGATCTCAATGCCCGGCATAAAAATTTCGAAATAATGGGGGTTCAAATAAAAATGGGTTTGTCATGTATTGTTGATTCTTTTGATCACATTTGTGTTTTGGGGAATAGAGACCCCGCTCGTGTGAGGGCTGGGAGAATTGACTATGTTTTGCTATTTAATATGACTGAGTATGAAGCTTCTGCTTCAGTTGCTGTTAACTTAGTAAGAAGTGATCATTTTACTGTGAAGGGTGAGTCTGGGGATACAAAGGACAACTTACAGTCAAAAGCGGAAAGATTAACTATCAGAATGTTGAGAAAGTTACATTTGTAATGGTTGCTGGTGGTATAAGGACTACAAAATATGTAAATGGACATGTAATGACAGAGTATGTGTTTCTGGATATTGATTTGCTTAAAGTAATAGATTCCATATTGCATGTAAAGGTGAACAAGGAGAACTTTCCTCTCATGAATTCCAAAAAAGTAAAGTATATTGATGACAAAATAATAAAGGGTTGTGTTACGAACCGAGTGGCTCGGCCCGTAAGAAAAAAAAAAAAACAGGATCTTTATAGATGGAAAAACTATTGGGGCTGCTCTGGCTAATCGACAGCTCGCACACACAAAGAAGGAGGAATAACAAAAAATTCAGGAAATTTTTATAAAAATAGATTTATTAATATTAAACTTAATAAAAATCTATAACGAAAACCATAAAAATGAGCCAGGTCAGACCTGAAACACAAAAATAAAGCAATATTACTTTATATCAAATAAAAAGAAGTACCAGCAGCAGTCGATACAAAACAAAAAAAAAAAAAAGCCATCCAGCGAGTCCACCAGCCCCAACGACAACGGGCTTGTTATTGTCGACGTCCTGCCGTCTCGCCAAATACCAAGGACACGGGGCCACTGCACCCGAGCCAAAACCGCCGACAGGGTCTCCACCTGCGGCCAACAAACAACCATCTTCGTTGGTGCGCTGCTCCAGCCTGGGCCCAAACACCGGCTGCCCAAACGTCCTCAAGTCGAACTGCTGCTGGTCTCAAGTTCTCATCCCAAAGAGAGAACAACCTGTTCGCTACCTGCCCGAACCTGCCTAAAAGTTGGCGCCACGCCACCACAGACGTCAATCCTGTGAAAATAAGAGGAGGGAGAGGGATTAGCCAAACAAACAAACAGGTAACTACCATTACCTTATGAACCACAAAGATCTAACAGGTTGGAACAATCTTTTCAGAAAAGCACAAAGGAAGTGAAATATGGGTCCCAATGATGCAAATAGTAGAGGCAATGATGCAAAATAGCAGAAGGTACTTCTGAGATACGAAAAAAAGTCAGAGGAAAGAAATACACGGGACCGCTTTTTAGAGGAGGTATCTTTTATGAAGTCTCTAAGTGGGGTATGGAACGCTGTAAATAAAGTCAGAGGGATCAGAAGGAAAAATGTTGCGCATCATGACCCAAAAGGAATGGCAAATGAACTCGTGAAGAAATGGGCATCTGCCTCTAGTAGTAATTTACCAAACAATGTTCGGAGACTGGTTTACACAAACGTCGTTGTTCAAAGAGACGACAGTTAATAGAGAATACAAATAGATATGGTGGATGAGACTAGTTTGCAGCACTTTACAAAATAATTATTATTGTTTGATTAAAAAGGTGGGTCACGACTGCTCCGGGGAAGATGGGATAACACATAAAGTGGTTAATTGTCTTACTCTTCAGTGGAAGATAGCCTACTTCGATTTTGATCAATCTTGTTTTGAAAATGTAAATTACCACATTAATGGAAATTGGCATTGATTATTCACTATCACCTAAGAGTAATGCGGAATATCGACCCATATCATTAACATCCTGCATATGCAAATTAAATGGAAAGGATGATTCTTAATAGATTACTTTTATTATTTAGTGATCAATTCTCTCTCAAAATCTGTATGGTTTATCAGGAAAGAGTACAACAGATTGTGTTCTAAGAGTGCTGTGTAATAGCAATGTAAAATGCAGGCCATTTATTGATCTCAAAGGAGCATTTGACAAGGCAAATAGAGATGTCATACTTGCTTACATTCAACAAGAAAGATCCGTTAAGGCTTGATTCACACTATAGGTTCGGTCGCGCTCCGCTCTCGTTCCGGTCTCGGTCCGGTCCAATAATGTTACGTGAATTTCAATGGAGCATTCACACTGGTGCTCACGGTCCGCTCGCTCCAGTCACGGTCCCTTCAAAGATATTTTGACTGGAGCGAGAGGCGGATATGAAGCGCCAGTGTGAACACAATTGCCACGATCCTGCCAACCCCTGCCCCACTCAAGTCGAGACTCAGCCTTCATATAAGCAAATAGTATTTACCTTTTGTTCTATAAAAACATGGATAATCAAAGAAAACACCACAATGGGATCGTGCAAAAAGGTAGGTAAATTATTAAAACAGTTTTCCTTTTATTTATCACAGATATAAGGACAATGCATAGACCTAGCATAAACATAACAAACTGAACAAAATTAATCTACAAAACTTACTTTGACTTGGTGGTTTCACTGAGCTGAAATGTTAATTAGAATTAGTGAAAAGAAAACCAGAACTATACGACCTGACTTCGCTGCACTATATATAGTGATAATATAATGAACTCTGGCCCATCGAAAAGAAGAACTGGTGGAAGTCAGCAGTGGCAGCTGGGTTGCTGCAAGGTAAGAAATTCAATGTATATAACAGTATCCTAATGTCCTCTGTATAACAGTATCGAATGTATTTCCTAGCCTCACTAAACAATATTCTATACAATTATCTTTGCATACTTATACTTTATCACTTTGCCAAGGCACTGAAAGACAAGAAATTACATATACTTAATAATAGAAGAAAAGAAATTCAATATGTATAATAATAGCTTAACGTCACTGCGGAAAATGTATTTCCTAGCCTCACTAAACAATATTCTTATACAATTTATGTTTGTTTATTTATATTTTATCATTTGCAAGGCACTGAACCAACTGGGAGCTGAAATAATCTTTAAGTGTTTCTCTCACGCAAAAAAGCCTCCTTTGTAGCATTTCCCCTCTTCATTTGATGGAGGCATGACAACAGTATCTGGTATTGCAACAATATTTGGGTGTATCAGATTGTGAAGTATGCATGTTGTTGTAATAATTGCATTAGCATTAGAAGGCATAGCTTTAAGTTTCCTTAAATATATTCTGAAGGTCTGCACTAGACTCAACTATCCTCCTGGCTCTAGATAATCTAGAGTTAAAAATCCTTTTTTCTACATTATGTTCAGTCTGTGAACCTGGGTAGGCCTCATTAAATTTCTCTTCAGAGGAAAGCCTCATCTCACACTATAACATATGGTGCAAGCACATCAGTGCCAGGAAGTGCAACATCTTCTGGTACATGCAGTTGTTCATCATCCAGGTATTTGCAAAGTTTGGAATTGGTAAAAATTCCACAGTTACTATTCCTATCTTGCAACATAGGATGAACCCACAATCTCGTTCTTTTTCCGACTTTGCTTTCTTTCTTCTTCTTCTTCTTCATCATCAAGTGCAATGGCGATTATTGCCAAATTAGCTACAGAAAAGTCACATCCTCCCAGTCGGTGGTGAGACTTCCACTGGGTGTTGAGAGAGAGGAAATGATGGGACCGAGAGCGGAGCGAGACCAGACCGGAGAGTGTGAATGCACCAGGACCAGAGGCGGAGCGAGAGCGGAAGCGCGACCGGACCTGTGGGTGAATCAACCCTAAAGGTGTTTATTTGAATTTCATTCCTCGGTTCGTGTGTTCTGGTGGTGCTTATTATTGAAATGCTCCATCCCACAGATATTTAAGTGTTCTTCGGAGGAGGCAGCGTTAAAGACAGAATTAATTTACGGATCAAAAACCTGGTGGCGTCGAGAAGGGGAAGTATCCCACACAGCAGAAAGTAAGTTCTGTCATTTCACGTTTTCAAATGATGTTTCTTTATTTCGGTGCCATTCTGAATTTCAGTGAGACTAGGGAGTAGGCTAAGTTGAAAATATAATGGTTCGTATAGAAATGTTAAAATTAAATACGGTATTTCTAAGTATTAGCTCCACGCCGCCTGTTTTTAGGGCTTTGATATTGGCGGTGCATTTGTTTGTTGTCGGCCAAATGGAATGTCCCTTCTCCGTGTTTAGTACTGGCCCGGGGGTGGCGGTACCCCTACCTTAAGAAGTTATTGCACTTGCCGGACGGGATATGAATCGTTCCAAACAGACGTATATATATATATACCCGTGCTCTGTCTCGTGAAGATCGCGTATGGAAACCGCTTGTTGGGTGGACTTCAGGGGTTAATTACAGGTTAATTACTTTCGACCCCCAAAAATAACGTTAAATTGTAAATAAACAGCCAAAATACTATAAGAAACTGCCATTTCTCGTTGTTTGTATCTATTACTTAGATATGCATTTAAAGACAGTTATCATATAATAAACAGCAAATGTCGTTTCATGCCTAATTTAGGGTAAAATTTGACTTGAAACTCGCATCACACCTTGGACATGAAAATATTTTCCTGTTTTATTGTGTGCTTTGAATGCTTCTGAAGTTCGTTTATTTATCTGTAATGTTTTATATAATAATAGTACCACAACCATAATGTCGTGTTCAGTAAAACGTAAACAAAAGTCGGTAAATATCTCGGCAACGGTAAATTCGCGATAGATTTGAGCGTGAGTTTCATACAGATCATATCAAGGAGACTTTCGATCACAGCATAAAAAAAATCCAGTATCAAATAATGGTTTAGCGAAAATAATACTGAATTTACTATACATTGTGACTAATATAAACCCAAAGGCCACTCGGTTATCCCATACACACAAAAACACTTAAATATGAAAGTTACTCATATTTAAGTAGTTAGTTCGAAAGGTCGATTCTGAACGAGGAAAGATTCGACAGAACAGCCTCAGAAACTCAGAGGCTGAATGACAGCAGTTGTCGGAGTCGTTAAATTGGAATTGTGTCTTTGCTGAGCGCTGGCCTGGAAAGTACGGTACAGTACGGTACGGTATTTCTATTAAAGTATGGTACGAAATTTATCAGGCACGGTACGGTATGTCTGGTCGTGTACTGTACGACATTTTTCAGGTACGGTGTGGTATTTTAGTGTACGGTACGCCAGTACGGCACAGTATTTGTTACGGTACAGTATTTGTTAGTGTAAGGTACGAAAGTTTTAGGTACGGCACAGTACAGTATTTCGGTCAGTGTAGGGTACGACATTTTTGAGGTGTGGTGCGGTACGGCATTTCTGCTCTAGTACGCTACGACATTTTTGAGGTGTTGTGCGGTACGGCATTTCTGCTCTAGTACGCTACGACATTTTTGAGGTGTGGTGCGGTACGGCATTTCTGCTCTAGTACGCTACGACATTTTTGAGGTGTGGTGCGGTACGGCATTTCTGCTCTAGTACGCTACGACATTTTTGAGGTGTGGTGCGGTACGGCATTTCTGCTTGCCACGACATTTTTGGTGTGGTGCGGTACGGCATTTCTCCTCAGACATTTTTGAGGTGTGGGTACGGCATTTCTGCTCTAGTGGTACGACATTTTTCAGATATGGTGCGGTATTTAGCTAGTGTAGGGGGTATGATAGTTTTATTAATTTGGTATGATATTTTCAGGTACGATACAGTATTGGTACATGATATTTCGGTTAGTTTACGTTACGACTTTTCCCAGGTACAGGAAAGAATAAATAGACCGTACGGTACTTTTAACCATTATTTCTAGTTGATATCCGGCAATTTTGTTCGATGATTGTTCTTTACCTTATTTGATGATTGCTGTCTGTGTTGCAATGATTTGCTTTGTTAAGATAACTGCGATTTTTATGATAATGTCTCTAAAAGTTGCTTTCCTTTGTCGACAGACTCTTTGTCGTTCTTGTAACTTTGTATTTATATAAGTGTTGATAGTTACAGTTACCCTGATATTGGAATATATCATCAAAAATGAGTGTTCATATTTCCTCCCATAAATTGAAATTATATATATATATATATATGTCATATTTCATTTATGCCACATTTAAATAAACTACGTTTCTTAGTAAATCTAAGATAATTCCCAATATGTATATCTGTACTGATCATGAAAGGAAGGCTATTGTGAAATCTCCGTTTGGTCAACCCAGACGCAGACGTCATCAATAAGTACCTGTGTAGTGCTTTAAGACAGTGCGTCATCATACATTAGCATGCGTTTGCATAAACTCAGCGTTCTCCTTTTGATCAGAGCTGGGGCAAAAGTCACGTATAAATTAGAAGTCCTGGGAACGAGGTCATATGTTTGTTGTGTGTGAATCTTGGTCTTGCTATGTAAAAAGTGTGAAAGCTTAGATATTAGATCGACATGGGGAGATCATCTGTACAGAACAATTGTATTCTTTTTGTATATAGTCTTTATACTAAATACAAAAAAACCACTATGGAGTTGTCTAAAATCCTGCAGTTATTGGTCTGATCTTCCAAAAAACAGTCTTATTCTGCCATGGAGAAAATGAAGATGTCAACCAAACTCTGACTGAGTTCCAAACACAGTCTTATAACTTAAACACCAGGGGAATTTCTGATGAAATACCTTCCTATAACAGTGGTGGCAGCACACAACAGCGGTCAGCAGCGATCAACAGCGTACAACAGCGTACAACAGTATACACAACAGCAGTCACAACAGAGCTTTCTGGCGGCACCTCTACATGGCGTCTACATTTGGTAAACAGAAGCTCCGATACGGCGAGATGCCCAAAAACCATAGACAATTGTCATCTTCATAAACGACCTTGGTTACAAAAAGGACGGACAACTCGATGCATCAAAACGTCTTTGACCGGAAAAAACAATCAACAACAGCGAGGAAACATCGGCCTTCACAACATCTTCCCAACGCATGGCAGAGAGAGAAATCTACACAAATCTACGCAACATTGCACATCAACGCCTCCGATGTTTGTGAGGGTTTCTGCAATCAACATTCATCAACATAAGTTCCACATCCCACAATAACATCCCTTCGATGACGTGTATCTAGCCAGACGGAAGTTGGACAGCAGAGGAACCTCGTCGACCTACTTACCAGAATCAATAAAAGACTAAGTACAGCCATTTTTATAACAGTTGGTATATTCATTTTACAGTGTTCGGTCTCAGTGGCAGGTTGCTGATATAAGGTGAGCAGTGCCGTAGATTACTACCTTTGCCTTGCAGACATGGCAGTTCCCTGATACCTCATTTTTTCATACTTTTGTGTTTCTTTTATTTTTACCCCTGACACGTTGTTAACTCTGTTCTTTTCAGGAAAGTGCATTTATTACTTTTCATTATTGTATTTTATGATGCATTTTCATAGTGATGTTATTTTTAGCGGTTATGGATCTCGGTTGTTGTTGCGCGTTTCTGGTTTTTAGATTTATGAGTTGCATGGCAGCCGTGTTTATTCATATAGGTTTTCAAGATCATAGAGAGTAGGCGTGCGGATAGGAAACTTAGTAGGAAAATACTCCTCCAACCCCAAGTGGGAGTGCCCCACCACTTCCCCACAGAATCCTGTAGTTACGGTAGTTAATGCTAGATCGCCAATTGCTTACCATTCGCAGGTCGTGTCAATGGATTTTTGACGCAGGGTGTCGAATCTTGGATTTCGTCTATGAACGTACAGTCAGCCACAGGGAATAAGTATACACATTTCAGCCACACGGGCTGGTTGTGATCTGTAACACTGGAACTGTGCATCCAGACGACGATGAAATTCGCACCTCTACACCTCTTCCCCAAATTGTTTCCTCTATCCTTCACTCCCACCCCTTTCAAGCACACGTTTATATAACTTCTGCTCCCTCTCTCTAATTTCTCCTTTAAGGAAAATAATATAACTGAGTCTATTCTGTAGGTTTATTTTCTCATCATGGAGGCGAGAAAAACCCGTCTGTTCAACTTTTGTCGTAATAATATTATTACCTGCTGTTACTGACAGAAGAATTAACTCGGTTTTCGTGGAGCTCTCTTGTAATAATGGGATTTAGCTATCTACCAATAAAAGCCTTATCTATCAAATAACAGGATACCTACTACTCTTTAATTTTTTAATTGTAATATCAACAACCGCATTCCAAATTCTTATTATTACAAAGACAACTAGCATCAGATCTTGTAGGACCTTACGTAACTCAAATTAAGCATGAAGAAATAAAGAAGACACAGTTAAAGAGAAAAGACCTCCATAGGCCTAGAAGACACTGAAGGAGGAGGAAGAAAAGAGACAGTTATAATAGAGAGGACAACAGCAAGAAGGAGGCAGACGGAAAGGAGACACAGTGTAATAGAGCTGATAGAGTGTGGCTGGTGTTAGAAGGGCGCCATTACCCTCTTAAGTATAATGGGGAGCAAAGGTCTTGACTTAGTAAATGTCGTACGGGTTATTATGGCAGTCGATTCTTCCTTATGGTTGAACGTTTGTTTGGTCACAACCGACAATCACTGGATCTAATTCTCGTATTTTTGTGCATGATTTGAACTGCTCGGCATACGTTTACATTTATCTATCGATGGCAAGCATGTGCAGCTTTTTTGTTTGTTTGTTTGTGTTCGTTCTGCAGTTGAGAATTTCCACGTTAAGAATGTATCAAGTAATAATGGGATTATATCCTTGTATATATATATATATATATATATATATATATATATATATATATATATATATATATATATATTTATATATATATATATATATATATATATATATATATATATATATATATATATATATATATATATATATATATATATATATATATATATATATATATATATATATATACTACTATATATCATTTGACGTCCACCTGATATTAGTAACATTTTTAACGTATACATAATTAAGGGACAAATATTACAGTACCCTATTATTAAGGATACACAATAGATTGAAAAATAACCATTTATTATTAAATATGTTATATAATAAGACATGACCAAAAACAAACTATTACTTAGTCTCAATGAAAGCAGATACCCTTCAACCAACAACATTATCTTGGTTTTATTAGATTTTTCTCAACAAATTCATCCGCTACTAAAAAAGTTTCTCCCTTCTATTAGAGTATCAGTATTTAGTCCATCCACCATCGTTGGCGATGACATCTTGTAGTCTACTGGGGACGGAGGCTGCATGATTGTAGACGATGCGTTGATTTCTTCTGAATATCTCCCATTCGGGACATGGGTGTGCTGGAGGAGCTGCCTTGATGATCGCTCTTGGCCTGGGATCCAAGAGTTGACGATGGTCCCCAGCAATTTTCCAAGGGATTCATATCACACCCTTACTTGGCCAGTCCAGCAGGTCAATGTCTCGTTGCTCCTCAAACCATCGCCTAACTATCCTGGCTGTGTGAATGGGACAGTTATCCATATATAGTATATATTAATAATTTTTTACAAGAGGCGTCAAATTGTGAAGGGTGAGCTGGACATAACCTTTAATTTAAGGTTCTGCCTGTTTTTCCTGTTTAGATTTCTCCTTTCTCCTGGTTTGAAAAGCTGAGAGATATTCCACCTACGACCCCTCTCAAAGAGCTCGAAGCCATAAGCCACGTGGAGTTGAAGTCTATCGTGGAGAGGAAGAAGGTGGAATTTCACTTAGCTTTTCAAACCAGGAGGAAGAAGAGATCTGAACTGGGAGACAGAACCACGTTAAAGATTATGTCCACCTCACCCTTCCGACAAATGACACCTCATATGATGCTTGGCATATCATATATATATATATATATATATATATATATATATATATATATATATATATATATATATATATATATAAATATAAATTTCTGACTCATTTCTGGGATCGAACCCAGGTCTCTCAGGTGGAAAGCAAGGGCGTTATCCACCAGGCCACAAGTCTAAAGAAGTTGAACCTGAGAGCAACTGCACCCAAAGGAATTACCTGGGCAAGCTAACTGCTTGCATATCAGCAGAAGTTTTCCCCAACTTCCTGACTCAGCAATGACCCAATAGACAACATTTCATTTCGAATTATCCCTTCTGAGTGAATAAGATAGAAATCATCAACACACAATCACGTGTGGACCAGAAATAAGTTTCTGACTCACGTCGGGATCAACCCAGGTCTCAGGTGGAAAGCAAGGCGTTATCCACTGGGCCACACAAGTCTAAAAGAAATTGGAACCTGAGAGCAACTGCACCAAGGAATTACCTGGGCAAGCTAACTGCTTTGCATACCAGCGAGTTTTCCCCCAACTTCCTGACTCAGCAATGACCCAATAGACAACATTTCATTGAATTATCCCTTCTGAGTGAATAAGATAGAAATCATCAACACACAATCACGTGTGGGACAGAAATAAATTTCTGACTCACGTCGGGATCGAACCCAGGTCTCTCAGGTGGAAAGCAAGGGCGTTATCCACTGGGCCACACAAGTCTAAAAGAAGTTGGAACCTGAGAGCAACTGCACTCCAAGGAATTACCTGGGCAAGCTAACTCAGAAGGGATAATTGGAATGAAATGTTGATCCGACGTGAGTCACTGGGTCATTGCTGAGTCGAAAGAAGTTGGGAAAACTGCTGATATGCAAGCAGTTAGCTTGCCCAGGTAATTCCTTAGGTGCAGTTGCTCTCAGGTTCCAACTTCTTTTAGACTTGTGTGGCCCAGTGGATAACGCCCTTGCTTTCCACCTGAGACCTGGTTGTTCCAATCCCGACGTGAGTCAGAAATTTATATATATATGTATATATATATATATATATATAGAATATATATATATATATATATATATATATATATATATATATATATATATATATATGATATGCAAGCATCATATGAGGTGTATATATATTTGTCCAGAAGGGTGGTGAGGTGGACATAATCTTTAACGTAGAGTTCTGTCTCCCAGTTCAGATCTCTTCTTCCTCCTGGTTTGAAAAGCTAAGTGAAATTCCACCTTCTTCCTCTCCACGATAGACTTCAACTCCACGTGGCTTATGGCTTCGAGCTCTTTGAGAGGGGTCGTAGGTGGAATATCTCTCAGCTTTTCAAACCAGGAGAAAGGAGAAAATCTAAACAGGGAAAAACAGGCAGAACCTTAAATTAAAGGTTATGTCCAGCTCACCCCCTTCACAATTTGACGCCTCTTGTAAAAAAATTATTAATATATACTATATATGGATAACTGTCCCATTCACACAGCCAGGATAGTTAGGCGATGGTTTGAGGAGCAACGAGACATTGACCTGCTGGACTGGCCAAGTAAGGGGTGATATGAATCCCTTGGAAAATTGCTGGGGACCATCGTCAACTCTTGGATCCCAGGCCAAGAGCGATCAAGGCAGCTCCTCCAGCACACCATGTCCGAATGGGAGATATTCAGAAGAAATCAACGCATCGTCTACAATCATGTAGCCTCCGTCCCCAGTAGACTACAAGATGTCATCGCCAACGATGGTGGATGGACTAAATACTGATACTCTATTAGAAGGGAGGAAACTTTTTAGTAGCGGATGAATTTGTTGAGAAAATCTTAATAAAACCAAGATAATGTTGTTGGTTGAAGGGTAATCTGCTTTCATTGAGACTAAGTAATAGTTTGTTTTTGGTCATGTCTTATTATATAACATATCTAATAATAAATGGTTATTTTCAATCTATTGTGTATCCTTAATGATAGGGTACTGTAATATTTGTCCCTTAATTATGTATACGTTAAAAATGTTACTAATATCAGGTGTGGGTCAAATGATATATATAGTATATATATATATATATATATATATATATATATATATATATATATATATATATATATATATATACAAGGATATAATCCCATTATTACTTGATACATTCTTAACGTGGAAATTCTCAACTGCAGAACGAACACAAACAAACAAACAAAAGCTGCACATGCTTGCCATCGATAGATAAATGTAAACGTATGCCGAGCAGTTCAAATCATGCACAAAAATACGAGAATTAGATCCAGTGATTGTCGGTTGTGACCAAACAAACGTTCAACCATAAGGAAGAATCGACTGCCATAATAACCCGTACGACATTTACTAAGTCAAGACCTTTGCTCCCATTATTATACTTAAGAGGGTAATGGCGCCCCTTCTAACACCAGCCACACTCTATCAGCTCTATTACACTGTCTCCCTTTCCGTCTGCCTCCTTCTTGCTGTTGTCCTCTCTCTTATAACTGTCTCTTTCTTCCTCCTCCTTCAGTGTCTTCTAGGCCTTGGGAGGTCTTTTTTCTCTCTTTAACTGTGTCTTCTTTATTTCTTCATGCTTAATTTGAGTTACGTAAGGTCCTACACGATCTGATGCTAGTTGTCTTTGTAATAATAAGAATTTGGAATGCGGTTGTTGATATTACAATTAAAATTAAAGAGTAGTAGGTATCCTGTTATTTGATAGATAAGGCTTTTATTGGTAGATAGCTAAATCCCATTATTACAAGAGAGCTCCACGAAAACCGAGTTAATTCTTCTGTCAGTAACAGCAGGTAATAATATTATTACGACAAAAGTTGAACAGACGGGTTTTCTCGCCTCCATGATGAGAAAATAAACCTACAGAATAGACTCAGTTTATATTTTTCCTTAAAGGAGAAATTAGAGAGAGGAGCAGAAGTTATATAAACGTGTGCTTGAAAAGGGTGGGAGTGAAGGATAGAGGAAACAATTTGGGGGAAGAGGTGTAGAGGTGCGAATTTCATCGTGCGTCTGGATGCACAGTTCCAGTGTTACCAGATCACAACCAGCCCGTGTGGCTGAAATGTGTATACTTATTCCTGTGGCCGACTGTACCATTAGTACCACAAAATGGTGGTTACTGACTTCAAAATCCAGCCATCAGTATTTGGGCGGGCCTTATACTACTGATGGTGTGTTTGCCGTGCTGTCATTCCCATCAGTACTATCCAAGCTGCTGTGGTAGTTACAATTGCAGGAAACAATTCCATGATGCAATTACAACCATTGACTCAATATTTCCATGACTTTCTAGGTGAAGGGGACAACGATAATTAATGAAATGTATTACCATTAAGTAAATAATATCTACAATATGCTGAATTAATACCCTATTCATGCTTACTTTACCTTGATGTAATCCTTGAGGACAATTATAGCTTCACATGTTTCATGTGCTATTCCGCTCACTGTTGATTTTCCCATGACTCCTGAATAACGTAGGTCAGAAAAGCTTCGTCCAGTTGTCAGATAACAGAGAGTAATAGCCAGTCTTTCATTGGCAGATATGCTTTCCCTCATAACTGTATTCTTCTTGGCTATATATGGTCTCAAAATCTCTAAAAGTTTTTTGTAACTTATTTCGTCCATCCGAAAATAATGTGCAAAGTCTTCCATACCTGCAGTTTTTATCTCACTTAACAGGTTTAAATGAGAGTAATTCTTATGTTTTTGCAAGCCAGTCTTTGACCCACTTTTTGCGGTTCCGTTTTCTCTTTGACGAGAAAGCCAAAATAATAGCAATACATGTTTTCCTCTTTGCTCCCCATTTTACTATAACGCAATAGCGACAACCTCCCGATATCGGTCACTGAATGTACTGACACTTCACTCAGTAATAACAGGCTTCGAGAAATTGAAACTTGAAAATTTCGAAGGCATTGATTGGGACACAATGTAGATTAATATATCTGCAATGACACAACACTAACCGGCTTACATGCCTGGTATTTAGTAGAGACACTGTTAACACACTGCCTTCTATAAGAGGCATAATTACCAAGAGCGAAAAACCCTTCTTTTTTTTTTTTTGGTAAAAAATGCGAAAGGGAACTCTAACACACTTGCCCCTGACACATGCCACAATGAAGTTTTTTTTAGCTTCCAAAAATGAGTCGTACTTTTGCAATGCAGTTAACTAAAATGACCTACCTAACTGTTAGGAGGGGATACTAGTTTTACTAACTTACTTACTACAGCAGAGCCTAACGCTATACAAAGGTATCTACAGACTTCTACTAGCTGTCTCTGACGAAAGGGAACTCTATTCCTAGGCAAAGGATACATGGAAAATGTGTCTTGTTGAGATGGTTTACACTCCTACTGCCCCGGCACTAAAATAAATGACACTGACCTAACTAAATGCATTTATTTACAGATTACACACTCCTTTATGGAATAACACATGCAATATTTTTGGACATGAGCAACCCGAAGAATTATGTTAAGCAGTCCGGTGTGCACCAGCTTGAGTATTGGGCAGTTTTATCATGAGTTGATTACAGGTTAATACTACAAGATTGCTTAGGATGTTAGGTGTTAGTCTACTTGGGCAGAGATCACGCCGGTTACCTCTTTTGCGGAGGTGCCAGGATCACTCTGAGGTGGAAATGGCACTGTGCCAATGGGACACAAGTGCCAAGGAGAGCTTGCGACGCTTATGGGTTAATTAGATCTCTTCCACCCCTTCTTCTTCTTCTTCAGGTTCCTCCAAGGTCTGGCTATGCCATTCCTAGGAGGTGACGAGGGCACCAACTCTGTGGAAAGGCCAATGGGCCATCAGGAGCAGAATCAGAGGTAGCCCTTGGAGCTACTGGGAGGCTCCCTACTTTGGCTGCTGTGACAACCATCGTAAGGATAGAACCAGCTTCTGCATCCCGGCCGGACAGTTCCTGGTCGACCAGAGAAGGTGTTGTGTTAAGGTCTGCCAGAGGGTCATCCTCGGAAGATGAAGGTGATCGAGAAGAAGAATCACCATGGGTCAGAGGCTCACAATTGGCAATGATCAATGCCATGAGGTTTTGAGGATCTCCCGTAGAAGGATCTGTGACATGATTGGGATCCGGCACTAGCACTAACTCAGGGCCAGGCACAGAGATTAAGGTTAGTGAAGGCTTCACTTCCGAAATAGATGGAGCTTGGTACTGCTCAGGGCTCTCAAGTGGCACTGGTAGAGATCTGGAGTCAGGTGTGCCTGACAAATGACCTGAGATAGCACGCGACAGAGATTCCTGTCTCAGGTGGAGGGCAGAGCCTCTTGGAAGTGTGCTGGTTGTGGTGTCTGCTGCGCTTTGTTTGCTAGGGCACCTCTACCAATTCTTGAGTGCCCTGTTACATTACAGGTCTTGCAGCGGTATTTGGCGATTTCCCTGGTGTGAGGGAGGAAACTTTGGTGGCCATCCTTTTATGAGGAGTGAGGATTGGCAGTGTCCCAGTCAGGTGATTTTGGAGATAAGGCCTCCCTGGTGGAGGTAGCTAGGCAACAGAGTGGTGTTGTGGAAGGACATCCCTAGAGGAGGTCTCGTCCCAACAGGAATTCGACCCTGTGCCTGATTTTGCTCACCACACCAATGCAGTGAGGTTGCCTGCCCCAGTGGGTGTCACCTGAAGCTCGACTGTGGGAATGGTCTTAGTCTGCTCCTCTATCCAAGTCATTGTCCACCTGGTCTTTTTGTCTGCAGTGGCACTGGGTGGCATTTGGACCCGGTCAATCAGGCAAATATCTGAGCCAGTGTCTACCATAACAGGCAGGTTCACTGGTAGACTAGAGCCATCCAGGGGTGCAATCGAGATGAACTGAGTTCACACCCACTCGGGGTGAGACATATCTGGGGGCACGGCTGCAGAGGTCACGGCACTGATCAGGTTGAATTGCTTGGTAGAGGGGGTATGTTTTGGGCAACCAGGATATCCAGCAGTATAGTGCCCTGCAGTTCCACATTCTCGGCAGGGACCCTTTGAATGGGCTGATTTCCCTATGGCGACTATCAGTGGAGAAGATTGAGTGGTTGTAGATGGAGAGGAGTCATTGGAGTCCTTTTGAGGGCACAGCTGATTAACTCCTTTCTTTATGCGGCACTCAGATTCGGGGTGACCAACTCTCTTGCAGAAGTTGCACATTGGTGGCTTGCCATGGTGTCCATTCTTCAGGTGAGTTGATCCTGAGAGATGTCCAGGTGGTACTATGTGCTGGTGAGATGTGCTGTGAGACTGGTTAAAGATCTCCCAGTCGTCGGACATACAACAAGTTTCTGGGAGGATTTTAGGTTGCTTGTCGTTGAGGTGCACCGCGAGTGGTCCAGGAACACACTGGAAGAGATCCTCCCCCAGCATGATCCAGTCCTGGAACTCTGTGCACTCCATGGCGTCGAGCCAGCGTTGTCCTGATTGGGTCTTATGGTAGGCCCATTCAGCCCAGGCCCAACCAACTTCCTTGGTGAGATCTCTAAAACGCTGTCTCTATCTCTCCAGGGTAATTTTGTACACTGATGATCACTCGACGAACATCTACCATGTTCCCTCTCGTACCCCTGTCCAGAGAGCAGAGGGCAGTTTTGGCTTTGCCTTCCATGTGCTTAGCAAGGAGTGCGACCCTCTCCATCTCAGTGGTGGAGTAGTTCTCGAAGAGTGCTTCTACTTCCTCCAACCATGCCTCGAACTCATCCTCCGTCCATTTTGGAATCAGAGCACTAGTGCTAGATATTGGAGCATTAGGCACAGCAGGTATGAGGTTGGTGGCTTGTTGGGCAGCTAGAGCTTCGGCACTTTCTTTTTGAGCCTTCTCCAGTTCAAGCTCCTTGTCCTTGAGAGCTAGGTCTCTTGCTGCCTTAGCTTCTTTGTACCTCCTCAGATCTTCTCTATCTGCTCTTTCCTGCTGGAGTATGTCATCCAGCTGTTCTTTCACCCACTGGGTGAGTTCCTGTCCTGTGTTCATGTTCATGAGGGTTTGGCACTGCTCTTACGACATGGTTTCAGTCTTTTTGGATGTCTAGGCAAAGGGGTCTGTGACATTGGGGAAGTGTCCCATAACTTGGGGGCACTTTGTTGCAATGGCACCTTCTCAATAAGGTGGCACTGTGGCTGAGTGTGCCATGCAGAGGTTACACTGATGGAGCGATCCTGAAGGAGTAATGATCCTTATGGGCAGATACGCTGGCTTTGGCACTCTGTATCTCGGGTACAGGTGCAGTGGCTTATAGGTGGGGACTATGTCTTGGTGGCACTAGGGTGCCGGTGTGTTCCAGGAAACAACACAGAGAGGCAGTACAACCAAATTGCACTGAAGGAAATGACACTCTGTCTGAGGCAGAGCATGAGTAATGAGTGGAAGGGAAAGGGAAAGGTAAGTGCTTCAGTAACCTAGTCATTGGCAGTGCCTCAGACTAGTGGCACTGTGGAAGGGGAAACCCTTTGGCTTGCACTCGTTGGCAGCTAGTTCTAAGAGCTAATGGCTGCTCCCTGACATAAGGAAAGGAAGTCTCCTTCCTGACATGAGGAAAGGAAGGTTTTGGGGTTGCACTCACTGTGCGATTTGGTGCTTGCGGTATATGCAAGTCTTGGACAATGAAACTCATTCATGCACGACAGTTAATAACTGTTAGCACATGGTTGTACATTCTTTCTTCGAAATGCACGAGGCCTCACTCCGCTGGCTGAAGCACTTAATATGAAAACAGATATTGGTGAAAATTATAATCAACACAGGCGCATATACAAGTTCGCGCACTATGTGTGAATGAGTAAAAGGAAGAATTGATGGGGAATCTAAAATAATCAAGGTTTGGGGTATAAATGAAAAAAATTATTGCTCTTGGCTTTATAAATTAGTGGGTTTATTCTCCAATACTTGCTTGCTATTATTACTATGCCCTTATTAACTTTCTTGGGTGATGATGTAAGAATATTAGAGTTCTCTTTCTCTCTCTCTCTCTCTCTCTCTCTCTCTCTGAGGATATTTGTATGAAACATACTCGTTGCATTATTTAATTTGCTCTAATTCATTCTTTCAATAAATTAGGCTTTGAAAAATTATGCTAAGTTACTTTTTAAAATGTACTCTTGGCATTTACTTAATTTAATACCTAGCTCCCGCCATGATAAGTTATAAGGTGGAAAGGGTTTTCAAATTACTATCAAAATATTTCGTTAGGCTTTACATTAGGGTGCGAAAAGAAATGGAATTGCGTTTGGCGAGCAAACAATGAGAAGTGGAACGGGTGTGCAGGGTGGAACAGCTGCTACTTGTGACATCAATCACCTCATACAACGCCCAATCGGTGATCTAAAATTTAGGAAAAAGAACACTAAAATTTTCTGACCGAATGATTGGTGCAGATATGCAGGCTCGAATTATTTAACTTAAAACATCAATAATGCCTCTACTTTAAAAGAAAATCTGAACTGGATATGGCTCTTGGAATTGTGGGAGTGAGACGATGGAACACGCATGCACTGAGTTGCTAGGAGATGTCACACGTATTTTAACAAACACAAAGTTTCAGACTACACTTCACTGACACAGGAATTGTACACTTCCTCTGCTGTAACTCTTTTCGAACAACACACCTAGCTAATTGTTCACAGCTAACACATGCAATACATCCCTGGCAAAGCACTTCCTAATTCCTAAATATCAGTTCTTTGGTGTCAACAACACCGTTGTTACTCTGCTCCTCACAACGCAAAATCTCACTGGGCAGTTATTCTGCGTTGCTAACTTGAGAACTTTTTTGGCGCTCTCGCCTTTATCCTATGACATGATAACTAAAAAATCAGCTACAAATCACTTCTTTTAAAACGCTTCTCCCCTATCTGTTCCTAACGTGTCTTTATTATTATAATTATAATAATAACCCTTACCTTGTTATCTTCAGCTTTGATTCTGCCACCCTTTATTATTTTGCCTTGCGAATAATGGAATCGACTTATTTCATGAATTACATTATTTCTTGGTTTGTCTTCCTTCCTAGTCTAGTAATAGTGCGGCTAATTCTTGTTACTAATGTGACTAGGAGCCTGGCGAGATTGACACTTTTACGTTCTGAGTCCAGTTGGAAGGGTTAAACTGAATTTTGAATGTAATTTGCCTTAGGGGGCAACACTTAGAACTCAGAACATAAGTAACAAATGTAATTAATAGTATGACTTACCTTGAAATTACATCTATTCAAAGAAAATGGGAAGGTCACCTTTCATACCAGTCGGTTAGATTAAAGTAATTTATTTACAAATTTTGCAACTAGAAATTAATATGGATAGGCTGGCAGTCCAGCCATCAAGGCACATGCAATGTGCAATAAAAAGTGTAATTACAGTTAGCCAATAAATAAAAGGTTAACACGAATCTTATAAACTGCTTAAGACTGGCTGATAAATTATTTTACATTAGCACAACAATAACGTTGAGAGGCCTGTCACGTGGCCCTTGTGGGCAGCTTCTGCAAAAGTTTCTTGCACGTGGCAAGATGGAGATGAGTCTTCTAATTGTTTCTCAAGGGCAGGGGCAGAACTTCGAAGGGCCAGATAATAGGATTCTGGAAAGGAATTATAGGTCATATTCAGTGACACAAAGACTTTCTCTCACATGAAATTAATTAGTCACAATGAAGGGGATTATCAATAGCATTTAATTAGCACTATGGTGGGAATGCTGTAATTATTATCACAGAACAAACTTAATTTAAGCTTGGATCAAGTCATGAGGGGAAATGTGCGTGCTAGGCTGTGGGAAACAAAGGGAATTTGTTTGGGAAAATGAAAAATTGTAAATACTGAAAATGAAGAGAAATTCACAAGAAGGAAAAGAACACGGTGTTACTTGCAACTTCAAGACGTACCTTATTGCATCTGTGCATGGAGCTCTCTTGCAAAAGATGGATTCAGGCCGCAGAAGTCCCGACAAGTGGCCAGTGGTAAGAGGACAGAACAGCACCAGCTTAGCGCTGTTTTCAAGCAACCTTGCGCTGTAGAGGTCTGGTGTGGAGTGAGATGGAGAGAGGTCACCAAGACACCCCATTCAATCCCATTGGCTGGCACAGGACATCAGTAGATATCGAAGAAGCAACAACCACCATTACAAAGGTCGAAGGGAAATAGGTCTTATAGTTAAGACTAACTAACTAAGGGTCAGCTCAGCTGCTATCCTGACTGGTCCTTCTTCCCTAACAGCTTTCTGTTCTCTAATATCATACGATATTGGGATTAGGATGCCTACATTTGTCCCCCCTAGTGGGGTCTCCTCCAGCCACCATGGAATTTGATTTCCTAGCTAGCGGACTGGAGGGACGAATTTTTAAATACATGAATATATATATATATATATATATATATATATATATATATATATATATATATATATATATATATATATATATATGTATGTGTGTGTGTGTGTGTGTGTGTGTGTGTGTGTGCGTATGTACATTTAATGAGAGTTTATTTTTACTTATATATTTGTTAGAACAGGCATAGATAAAATGAAATATGATAGTGGTGAAATCTTTTGTATTTGAGAGAGAGAGAGAGAGAGAGAGAGAGAGAGAGAGAGAGAGAGACTGACTGACCCTGTACATGAAGTGTACAGGTCCATTGAAGTTTGTACGCATCCCAGTCCCACTCACTCACTCGATACACTATTGCCACGCTTGGCGTCATTTAGCGTGTGTCTCGCGGCATTCCTATGTTGCTCACTGTATAATTAAATTTCTAAGATGGAAAACTGGTTGAAATACCACACCTTACAGCCAAAGGTGCAAGATGATATACACAATACATCTACTGATTCTACTGAGCGCAGTGAGTGTGTTGAACAGACAGGTGCAGCTAATGATGTAACCATGTACCTCTACTTCTGTGATACAAGATTCAAGAGCTAAATCAGGTACTGGATATTCAAAGAATCACAAATTTGATGACAGTTTCATAAAATTTAGTGTCATGTCAGTTGGAGATTAAAATGCTTCTAATGGACAATGTCTTGAATGTAATCAAGTTTTGGCTAACAGTAGTTTGAATCCTGAAAAATTGAGGAGGTATCTTGAGGCCAAGCACCCACAGCTGGTTATTTTATAAGAAAACGAGATCAATTAAAAGGGAGTATTGCTTCCATCAAAAAATTTGCTTACTAAGACAACAGAAATGCATCTGAAGCCTTTTATCACGTAAGTTACCACATTGCTAAGGTTGGAGAAGCTCATACAACTGCAGAACAGGGGCGTCATTTAGGGGGGCAACTGCCCCCCAAGACTCAAGTCCCCCCCAACACCCCCAAGCCCCAAGAAGTGACAGCAGCGGGTTTTCAATTATTCCTGCCAAAATTCAAATGTGTCTCCACATTAAGTTTTAAGGTGCTAAATAATGAGTAGGAGAAAAGTTACTGCTGATTTATTCAGGAAACAGGCGGTTTATATAGCGGCGGACTGATGTCACGCCGAGGAATACAATTAGAACCAGGGTGACTTGAGGTCAATTACTCTTGACAATAATTACAATGAATAAATATGATTTGAGTTACAAAAATGGACAATGATCAAGCTAACAACAATCTGATGCATGTGCAAAAGAAACATATGCAATATAAGTTAGTAACAGGTAGAAATTTACATAGATCAGTTTGGTTGATTCAGCATGGATGCTCCCTCTTGACCCGCTACTATGGGAGCGGTATAGAAAACGGGTCGTCATCACAGAGGACCCGCTTAGTGGGGACTTTACAAATACTCCCCCACCAAGACGTGGGCAACGTCTGATCAATCCATGTATCTACTGGGGCGTTGAAGAGTGCCGCGGCTCCACCAAGTGAGCTGGGGGGTGCGGTGTGCATGGGAGCGGCTGGTTATGGGTGTGGGCGGATGTTTCTGGGGGTGGTTCCTTGGTCTCCTTTTGCGGCGGCCCAGCTGCAAAGGCGACTGCTCTGGCGGAGGGTGCGGCGTGGTGACATCTGCTGTTTCCTCCAGGAGGGCGGGCTTGAGGCGGTCGATCAACACCCAGTCATCCTTTCTGTGCAGGGCAAGGCAGAGAGGCTTGCTGTTCCTCTCAAGCACACGGAAGGGCCCCCTGTAGGGCCTGGTTAGCGAGGGGCGGACGGCGTCGTCCCTGACGAAGACGTGGGTGGTGGAGGACAAGCTGGGAGGCGTGAAGGCAACTGACCTGTCGGTGTACATCCACTTACAGGGGTGAACTTGCCGACTATGTTGCGAAGCCTCTGAACTGACGGGCTGTGCCGATCTTCCATGACTAGTTCGCCAGGGATGACGAGGGGCTTCCCGTAGATTTTCTCCACTGTGGACGGGTCGCCGTTGGCTCTGGAGGCGGTTCTCAACCTGAGGAGGACCCAAGGCAGTTGGTGCTTCCAATCTTCGGTGGTGCAGTGGGCCATGAGGGACATTTTCATGGACCTCTGGAACCTCTCCACCAAACCGTTGGCTGAGGGGTTGTAAGCGGTGGTGGTGTGGTGAGATGTCCCCTGCAGGCATGCCAGGGCGGACCACATCTCGGACAGGAAGGCAGGGCCCCTGTCGGTGGTTATGTGGTCCGGGATGCCGAACCGGCTGATCCAGCTGGAGAGGAGGGCCTCGGCGCACGCACTGGCGGTGGCTTCCTGCATGGGCGTCGCTTCAGGCCACCTGGTTGAGCGGTCGATGACCGTCAGGAGATATCTGGCCCTGTCTGACGGGGGAAGAGGGCCGACAACGTCGATGTGTATGTGACCAAACCTCCTACCCTCGACTCGGTGTGATCCCCTATCTTGCTGGTTTGGCACCGGATACACTGTCTCGCCCAGGTCCTCGCGTCCTTCTGCATCCTGTGCCAGACAAACTTTTCTGCCAGCAACTTGGCTGTTGTCCTGCTGGAGGGGTGGGACAGCCCGTGGATGATGTCGAATACCAGACGGCGGCGGGAGGCAGGCACCAGGGGGTGAGGCTGGCTGGTGCTGACATCGCACAGGAAGGCCATGCGTCCCCCTGCTTGGTGAAGGCGTGGACCAGCGGCTGGTGGTCCGTCGAGATTGTGAAGGGCGTACCCTCCAGGAGGAACTTGAAGTGCCGTACCTCCCGATACACTGCGCAGAGTTCCCTGTCGAAGGTGCTGTAGCGGGCCTCCGTGGGGGTGAACTTTTTGCTGAAGAAGGCGATGGGCTGGGGCGCCATCGACGATCTGCTCCAGGACAGCTCCGCAGGCGACACTGCTGGTGTCCGTCGTCAGTTGGAGGGGAGCGCTGGGGTCCTGGTGTGCCAAGGTGGTTGCCTCGGTGAGGGTGGCCTCCATCAGGGAGAAGGCCTGCTGCTGGCTGGGTCTCCACACTAAGGATTTCGGTCGGCCCTTCAGGATCTCCATCAGGGGAGCCATGGTGTGTGCGATCCCAGGGATGAATCTCCTGTAGTAATTTACCATCCCGAGGAACTCCTGGACGACCTTGACGGAGGTCGGGCTGGGGAACCTGGTGACGGCTGCGACCTTTGATGCGAGCGGGTGGACACCATCCGGGGATATCTCATGGCCCAGGAAGTCAGCTTTCTCGATGCCGAAGGTGCACTTGTCGAATCTGACGATGAGGCTGTTCTCCTGCAGGCGCTACAGGACCGCCCGGATGTGCCTCTGGTGCTCTTTGTGGGACCTGGAAAATATGAGGATATCATCCACGTAACAGATGCAAAAGTTCAGGTCCCCCAGGATGCTATCCATCAGCCTCTGGAAATCGCCCCCGCATTTCTCAGGCCGAAGGTGGAAGGTGGAGAAGGCGAACACGTAGGACCCGAAGGGCGTGATGATGGCGGTTTTCAGGATGTCCTCTGGAGCAACTGGAACTTGAAAGTAGGACTTTAAAAGGTCCAATTTAGAGAACATTTTGGCCCCGTGAAAGGAAGCCGTGAGATCCTGCGTGTTCGGCAGGGGGTAATGATCAGGTTCAGTTGCGAGGTTGAGCCACCTGTAGTCGCCGCAGGGTCTCCAGGAGCCATTCGGTTTCTGCACCATGTGGAGAGGAGAGGCCCACGGGCTGGAGGCCTTCTTGCATATACATCCGCTCCATCTCAGCGAAGGTGCCCTTGGCCTCCTGAAGGCGCCGAGGGGGAAGCCCCCGGAACTTTGCGTGCGCAGGGGGCCCCTTCATCTTGATGTAATGGTAGATGCCATGTTTTGCTGGGGCCCCGGGTACCTGACAGAGCTTGGGCTTGAACACGTCAGGGAACTCCTTCAGCAACTGGGCGTACTGGTGGGGGGCGACAGAGCAGATGGTAGGCACGCAGGGTCCTGGTGCCAGTGGGAGGGACTGGCAGGAGTCGGTGTCGAGGAGATGCTTGCGACCGACGTCGACTGCCAGCCCTAAGTGGGCGAGGAAATCCGCACCCAGGAGCGGGGTCCTTACATCTGGCCAAGGATGGAGATCGACAGGAGCCTGGTGCCGTGGGAGAGGATGGGGGGAATGGGTCAGTTCAGCGCCACCGTTTCAGCGCCGATGATTCAGCGCCGCCGTTTCAGCGCCAGAAAGTTCAGCGCTAAATAAATTTCAGCGCCAGACGATTCAGCGCCGCAAATCATTTCTATGCTTTTTGTGTGTGTGTGTGTGTGTGTTTCACATTCAAGTTTTCTTTTTCCGTGTTAATTGCTTCATCGATATTCCTACTGTATAATTATTGAAAAATTAACTTATACACTTGATGGTTGTTTATGGTAAGATATTTGTAAAATTGTTTGTTTTTCTTTTATAGTTGTTTTGTCATTTCTACTACTGTATAATTGCAGAGAAACTAGCTCATTCACTTGACGGTTGTTTATGGTAATATATTTGTAAGATTTCTTTTTTCTCAAGCATAAAATCTTTTTATTTTGAATTGTTAGTTTGTGTTTAGATTTTGGAACAACAACACCTTGAGTTTTTTCCTGGAAACCATGGCTGATTCCGTAAAAGTAAGAGAGGCAGAGAAAAGTTTTGTCATGAAGGCTATATTTATCGTTTCGACAAACACAGCAAAACACAAGATCTTGTTAAGTTTTGGCGATGCCATGAAGATGGTAGATGCAAAGCTCGTATTCACACGTTAGAGAGTGAGGTGATCAAAAGATTAACGGACATACTCATCCTCCTTCAGCAGTTGCCATCGAAGTAGAAAATGTCTTGACCGATGCCAGAGACCGAGCTGAAATGACTTGTGAGTTGCCAAGTACAATTATAAATAAGTGCATTGAGAAAATGTCTGTTGCAGGTATGGCACAGTTACCAAACAGGCACACAATGCAAAGAATTATTCGTAGGAAACATAACGCAGTTAACCAAGTCCCTGAAAACCCAAGGTCCATTGAAGAGCTTCAGTTACCAAAAAAGTATATGATGTATAATCCTACCCCAGATACCAGCGAAAATTTTTGTTTAATGGATAGAGGGACAGGCAGCGAACGGATTATTATATTTGGAAGAGAAAGTTGGTTGGAGCACATTGCAAATTCTACGATTTGGTATGCTGATGGAACATTTGCTGTAGCACCGCAGCTATTTTATCAAGTGTACATTATTCTGGTTAAAAAAAATAATGGAGTACACCCTGTATTGTATGCGCTTTTACAAAACAAGCAGTATGCAACATATGTGATGTTGTTTGAGATGATAAAGGAGATGAGCACAAACGCACGACCCGACGTAATCAATTGTGATTTTGAGCGAGCTGCTTTTACTGCCATGAAAGACACCTTCCCCAGTGTTGAAATCAGAGGCTGTCTATTTCATGTCTCAAAATCTACTAAAGAAGCTAAGTGGGTATGGTCTCATGAAGTTATACAACACTAATCCCGACTTTGCATTACATGCGAAAATGATAACTGCTTTATGCTTTGTGCCAGTTGCTGATCTAGACACTCACATAGATTCATTGGCAGGTAATTTACCGGAGGAATTCATTCCAGTTTTAAACTGGTTTGAAGACAACTATGTAGGCCGTCCAAACTGGCGTGGACCAGGCAGACGATGTCCTTTATTTCCAACGGAGATGTGGAATATGCATCAAAGAACATTAAATGGGCACGACAGGACAAATAACTATGCTGAGGCGGCTAATAGGAGATTGAAAAGTGAACTCGGAATGTTACACCCGACTATTTGGAAATTCATCGATGTCCTCAGGCAGGTTCAAAAGGGAAGGGACAAGTACTTTGAGAAACTTGCATGTGGCCATGAACCACAGTTGAAACTACGTAAATACAGAAAAGCAGATGAGAGAATTCTAAAGATTGTTTCTGAATATGGCACAAAAAATGAAATAGAGTACCTTCGTTCAATAGGACACAATTTAATGAATTAAATGAGTTGTTTCTTATATATAATTTTTTTCTAAAATATAAATAAATGATTTTTTCGGCTTTATTCTTTTCCTACATGTTTTATAAAGGTTTTAAAACTAATCAAATGATTTAAAAGAAACAAGATTATATTTCAGTGTCTAGATATATGAGACAGTCTCTTTCCAGCGCTGAAAACGTCTGGCGCCGAAATATTTAGCCGTGGCTGGTGACGAGGTTGAGGGCACGGGCGGCCCTCTCGGCGGTCGGCAGGGAGCAGGTCTCGACAAGGGATGCTTTCAGGTGGCAGTAGGTGACGGGGCATGCGGCAGACACCCACGGGATGAGTTTCCTGTAGACCTCCTCCGGCAGGGCGTTGATTACTGGCGTCAGCTTGCAGCACCTCATCCATGAGTCCCTCCAACCTGAATTGACCCTCGACCCTGTAAAGCCATAATGATGGGTTTCCTTGTGTGAAGGGCAGCAGCTTTATGGCGAGGGCGGCTTTTGTTTGTCCTGCCAGGCAGGGTAGCATGCGGGGCGTGGGTAGCGGCGTGGAGGAGCGCGTGATTCTAGGCGCGGGTGATATGAGCGGGAGGTAAAATCTGAGTCCGCAAGGTTCACGGTTAACTGAATGTGGGAGGGAATGTCTGCGTCCATGCTCACTATAGCACTCTTAATTGGGGTGGGGTACTCGCGTCAATACTCACTTGGGGCGCGCCGTGTGTCCGTTAATGACACTGGTGATTTGCCGACGAGAGTCAGCATGCCCGAACGCTGGTTACAGCGCCATGTTTAGTCCGTTAGGGGCGTGGGGTAGTTCATGGAGCTGAGACTAAGTCACCATATGAGTCTGCTAATGGCTCCGGGAACCACTCCGGGGTCACCACTTTAAGGCGCTAAATAATGAGCAGGGGAAAAGTTACTGCTGATTTATTCAGGACACAGGCGGTTCATATAGTGGTGGACTGACGTCACACCAAGGAATACAATGAGAATCAGGGTGACCTGAGGTCAATTACTCTTGACAGTAATTACAATGAATAAATACGATTTGAGTTACAAAAATAGACAATGATCAAGCTAACAACAATCTGATACATGTACAAAAGAAACATATGCAATATAAGTTAGTAACAGGTATAAATTTACATAGATCAGTTTGGTTGATTCAGCATGGCTGCTCCCTCTTGACCGGCTACTATGGGAGCAGTATAGAAAACGGGTCGTCATCATAGAAGACCCGCTTAGCGGGGACTTTACAAAGTTATATGTATCTATCTCTCTATCTACCTATCTATCTATCTATATATATCTATCTATCTGTCTATCTACCTGTCTGTCTGTCTGTCTGTCTATCTATCTATATTTCTCTATTACACACAATGTTTGTTTGTCCGCCTATTTTGCTGAAATACCTTGCTCATGTGGCTTCAAAAAGTTCATAAAATAGCTCAAAATAAAAAAAAATCCAGCTGGTTAGGCTCGCTTCGCTCGCCAAACCATCTTTGCCCCCTCCCCCAACAAAAATCTGAAATGGCATCCCTGTTGCAGAACCTCTACTGAAACTGTGCATGAAAGATGTGATTTCCTGTATGTTAGGAGAGAAACATAACAATATTCTTGAAACGGTATCATGCCAAATCAAGGAGATGGCAGAATTTTGTAAAACAGTGTTAAGGAATAACATAAAAACAAGTCCTGTGGGCTTTACCATTCAACTTGATGAATCTATAGGTGTTGCAGGTCTAGCTGTCCTCCTTGTGTTTGTGCTCATACTTACAGCCTTTCGTATCTCTGCCTCTTTCTCTTCTTGATGTACCTCACGGTAATTCCATTCAAGTTAAAATGGTGGGCTACCGCAGGGTAACTTTTGCCTTCCTTCTACAGATCCAGAAGTTTTACCTTTTCATCGAGCTTCATGACCGACTTCCTTCATTTATCCTCTTTGCCAGAAGCCTTAGAAGGAGCAGGGCATTTAGGAGGCATTTTAGGGCACGACTGACTGTGATACACAAAGATTTAAGATGACACACACAGATTCATGATTACATCCGATCAGAAGATGATATGTAGTACGCAGTGAACTGGGAGAGATGAGACTCCCACAATTCCATCTTCGCAAGATGGGATTGAGGATCCAGCCAATCAACGCCAAGTGTACAGCCAATGAGCGCCAAGGAAAATGAATAATGCTCCTGGATTGACTGCTTTGCAGATGACAGTCAATAGCGTGTCGAGTATCATTGCGCCTGGGTATACAGCATCCCAGCATGTATTTTCTTCCTCTGCCATTCACTGGCTTGTGTAAAACACTTTTTAAGAAAAAATACATGTTATTGAAATTTTGCTGTTTATATCAATATATTACAGTTCTGTAATATTTGAAAATTAGTAAATCTTGTTTCATAAAAGAAATCATAAAAAAAATTTACGTACACTAGTCACGAAAATATATTGTACAGTTAAATGAAAATAATCTGCACCAGACACCCTAGTAACGCAGTCCCTTCATTCTACAAACTACATACGTATTTTAAATACGCTCTATGTACTACGTATCATCCTAAAACACTTTGATATTTCAAAATCCTCTTACAACACAACAAAATATCTGTAAAATGTACAGTATGTGCAGAATATCAATGTTGTTATGCACATTACTGTGTATACCTATGTATGTATGTATTTGTACACTAGTACTGATATAGGCAAATGACCCAAGATCTCTACCCAGGCACGTGTCTCTCAGTTGGACACGTTTTGTGTAACGGTAATACAGATTAAGCATATTTTATGGAATCGTGCCCTATGATGCCTCCTACATGCCCTGCTTCTTCCAAGGCTTCTGATAAAGAGCCTAAGCACCAGAGGAAGATCATGACACTCGAGGAAAAGGCAGACATTATTGTAATATTAAGAGAGGGTAATAGTCATGGAGGAATATCAGCCCGTTATGACGTGACTTTAAGTGCCGCTGTTTTCGTCGAGAAGGAATATGAAAAGGGTAGAATAGTTCGGAAGGCTCTTGCTGGAGAAGAACTCGCCACCCTCTCTATTCAACTGATGGACCAGGATTTTGAAGAATTTCATGGTCAGTACAAAATTCTTAAGAAAGTCAGGCAGCTGCAGACAATGATAGAGGCATGGGATAATTTTGAGGAAAGAACCACAAATTTGTCCAGTGGCCCTAATGAACTAATGCAGCCCTATCGTAACACCTTTATGGACATGTTCAATTGCCTCAACAAGGTGGTGCCTCCCGACACCCCTGACGAAATGCCTCCTGAAGAAGGGGAAGAGGAGCTCTCAGAGGAGATGTAACTCCTCTACTTTGCTGTGCAGTCATATCTTCATCATTAATCAGACTGCACAGCTAATTCATCATCATTTATAATCAACAGTGGGTGCTCATATAATTTATTATTATTATTATTATTATTATTATTATTATTATTATTATTATTATTATTATTATTATGTAAATATCATTATTACAGGTGCCCAATGTATATTATGCATTATTATTTAATTTTATTTTATTTAATATTACTGTACTATTATTTAATCTAATCACTATTATGTACTGCAATATTATTATTCCTGTACATTATTATTTAATGTTATTACAGTAAATATGAAAATACAGAATATTGCTCTACAAAAAAACGAAAAAAATCCGTGAATAGCGAGTTTCCAGCAACTGATTTATAGACATGTTCCACAGAAAAATCTGCAAATGGGTGAGTTTCCTGCAAATAATTTATAGATAGGTTCCACTGAAAAATTCCGCAAACCGGTGAGTCCGCAAATAGTTGGGGTTGACTGTGTATGTATGTGTATGTATGTATGTATATATATATATATATATATATACAGTATATATATATATATATATATATATATATATATATATATATATATATATATATATATATATATATATATATATATATATATATATATATATATATATATATACTGTATATATATATTATATATATATACATACATACATATATATATATATATATATATATATATATATATATATATATATATATATATATATATATATATATATATATATATATATAACTTGGTGTAAGTCGGATTTCATCATAAGTCAGTTCTTAACATTAAACAATTTATAAAAATGAAAAAAAGTTCATTATTCCTTACCTTCAATCCTGTGGTTGGCTTGTGCACTGGAAGGGGCACTTTGAATGATGTACAGACAGACTTATAGGGATGAAGGAGCTGGAGATGCAGGAGGAGAACCTGAAGAAGATGCTGGAGATACAAGCGCATGGGAGTCTGGGTGATGTAAAGTTGCAGATGGAGCTGGAGATACAAATGCTGGGGAGTCGAGGTTAGGAGAAAGTACTGGGGTCACTGTCTGGAGTGGTAGATGGTGTTGGAGATTGCTTCTTGAAATAACATTCAAGGCTAGGGCTTGACAATTCTTTTTTTCTTGTCCTCCAGAGTTTCCTTGTAAAAACTGAGCCAATCACAAGGTTAATGTGGTTACAAAGACAGACTCCTTCCCTTTGCTTCAGGTGGAAGATATTATCAACCGTATTGGGTCTGCTAAATATATTAGCAAATTTGATTTGTTGAAGGGTTACTGGCAGGTTGGTCTTTCACCCAGGGCAAGGAAAATTTCTGCGTTTGTGATGGGTGACGGGCTGTATGAATGCAAGGTTATGCCATTCGGTGTGAAAAATGCAGCCGCCGCCTTTCAAAGACTCATGAATTTTATTACCTGTGATTTAGAAGGATGTGTAGTGCATACTGATGACTTAATAATTTATAGTGACAATTGGGAGATTCATCTAAAGAGAATTAGAGCTCTATTTGAGTTTCTGAGAAAGGCTGGTTTGGTAGTTAACTTGAGGAAGAGTGATTTTGCTCAGGCCAAGGTAGTTTATCTTGGGCACGAGATAGGCCTGGGTAAAACCTCTCCTAAGAAAGGAAATGTGGAGGCAATTTCAGACTTCCCTGCACCTCAAAATAGGAGAGGTGTAACACATTCTCTGGGCATGGTAGATTATTACCACAGGTTTGTGAAAAATTTTTCTGGCATTGCTTATCCCTTAACTAATCTTTTGAAGAAGGGTGTAAAATTTATTTGGGATAACCAGTGACAGGAATCATTTGAAAAGTTAAAAACTTCTATGATAAGTTTCCCTTTATTACGTTCACCGGACTTTTCTCTGCCCTTTTGTTTAGCGACAGATGCCAGTGATGTAACTTTAGGTGCTGTCCTTCTTCAGAGACTTCCTGATGGGGCGACTCATCCTGTGGCTTATTTCTCAAGGAAGTTGTTACCAGAAGAGACGAGGTACTCGATGGTAGAGAAGGAAGCCTTATGTTTAGTGAAAGCTCTTGTTCACTTTGAAGTATACCTATTGCCCTCTCCAACTTCAATAAATGTATTAACAGATCATAACCCGCTTATTTTTATAAGTAAATTAAAAAACAAGACTCAGCATATCTTACGCTGGAGTCTTATTCAGCAGGAGTATATCCCTAAAGAACCCCGAATTCAGGAATGCAGATTAACTGTAGTCGGATTATAAGTCAGGAAGCTTGGAAACGTGGCTAATGACACCCATATTGTGTGTACAGAGTTTCTATGTGCATACTGTAAATCTATATACTCATATATATATATATATATATATATATATATATATATATATATATATATATATATATATATATATATATATATATATATATATAATATATATATATATATATATATGTATAAATAAAGATAAAATCCACGGAGGAAAGGGAAACAGTTATATGTATGTATAAATAAAGATAAAATATATATAAAGGGAAACAGTTATACATGTATATATATATATATATATATATATATATATATATATATATATATATATATATATATATATATAACATCATGTCTCCGTTCATTGATCCGTATGCTAATTGTTCTTTTTATAGTTGTTAGAATTCTCGAACGTTATGAATTATCAATGCCAAAATTGTTAGGTTTGAATTACCCTGTATGACATCCAGTGTTCAAAGGAGGGTAAAGAACAATACAAAGAAAACAGTTATCTCTCTCTCTCTCTCTCTCTCTCTCTCTCTCTCTCTCTCTCTCTCTCTCTCTCTCTCTCTCTCTCTCTCTCTCTACGACTAAAAGATAATTTGATTAAGAAAATGGTAATAGAGATAAATTTCATCATCTATTTTTAAAGATTTTCCTTTATCGATGTAATGAAACTGCCACTGCTGTCAAATACGAAATCTTATGCCCGGAAATTACTGGCAACCCCTTCACAATCGTCAAATACAGACCTCATTTTCCTGTCTTTACCTTGTGAGCCTCTGCTGTCGTTTTCATCATAAAATCCTAACTATCCCTACCCCAGGCTGTCCAGGAGAAAGAGGCCGTTTCAGGACAAGGCCGAGTTAATTTACAATTCAGACATCACTTGAGTCAATAGTATAGTTTTTTTTTTTTTTATTTCGCACAGTATCATTTATTTTCATCAATGAGTCTGGGCTAGATATTGGGCATTAGTATAATTCATTTAGGTGATTAGAAAGTGGATCATCCTCACCCTACCTTTTGATCATAGCAGTTTGAGTTCAATTCTTCAGATTTCAGTTCATTTTACGTCTTCACGGTTAGATACGCAGAGCAAGTGTCTAGCTGTTTTCCGTTTCAGACCTAGCATGGAAAGGTGGGGCGACGTGTCTGCCATATCTACGCGATATCCATACTTAGGTCAAGGTTTTATTAATCAAATCTAGGAAAAGTGGCAACGTCTAAAACGTACATGTTCGTGGTCATTTGGGTTTGAGTATCATATTGATAACTGGCGAATATAGACACTGTGTAAGTTCGCGACGTAGGTGGTATTGACTGAATGACCGGTTGTTGTTTACCTCCCACCCACGGCGAATTTGATGGACTTGATATTAGGGCCTGGAATTATAACGAGTCCTTTTCAAAGATTCCGGTTCCTTCTTTCATTGATGATGGTCACTTCGGAATTCCCTTGTCGACGGTCTTTCATGGGGAACGTAAAAGTCGTTTAACTTACCTGTACAAAAGAGAAATCACTAAATCCGCCATTGTCCATGAAACAAGGAATCGGAATCGGTCAAAAGGACTGGGGATAATCCGAGGCATCATTCTCAAACTAATGTTTGAGTGGTTCCACCCACCAAACTCGATGCTGGTGTAAGGAAGGAAAGGAGATATGAAAACAAAAAACAACAACTGATCCTTACCTTCGAAGGAGACCTGAATATGCCTTTATATATATATATATATATATATATATATATATATATATATATATATATATATATATGACTTAGAAATTCCGTACAATTTACTTTTATTTAATCAGTCTGCCTCCGGCAACCGCAGGGGTAAGACGTGTTCTCTTGACTGCCTAGTATCCGAGGAAAGTAGCCCGTGAGGTTTTTCAAAATCTTTCCTCGATTCTAGGTCTTCGGCATCGTTCTGGCCTCTTATTTCAGTGCCAGCATAGCTAGGCTTATGTGTCACCCTTCTTTGTGGCAAAACTTCAAGAAAGTAGTAAATAACATGATTCAAAATGAAGATTAAGATACAAGACAATAGTCCTAAACCGCATGACGAGCCAAGTAGACGGCTCAAGTTATGGCAGTGTATAGGCGCCATCCAGGCTAGAGTCCAAAGAGTAATCCACGCCAACACAGCATTTCTTGTCAATGTTCACGAAGATGACTCAGAAAAGATTCTTAATTCAGAGAACAGGACAGTTTTTGCAAATGAAGAGTTTGAGGTAATAGACCCCCCAGAATATAATTCCATGAAAACTATAGTAGCAAAATACCTAGACGCTACAACGGTAGAATACGGAGAAGACGACCTTAAAGACAGTATCGAGAGGAAAAACGAATGGGCTGCAGTGGATGAGGTGATAAAAATCCAAAACAATTCCCACACCATGAAAATAAAGTTTGAAACACCGAAGATGGCAAAGAGAGCCATAGAAAGAGGATTATTTGTAGCCTACCAATACATTCCAAGTGAACACATTGAAGAGGATATATTTGTAAATTTGTCATTTTGCTACAGATGCTACTCTTATGAGCATCTGCTTAAGGAATGCCCTAAAGATAATAACTATAAAATATGCTCTGAATGTTCATCACATGATCATACATACAGAGAATGTAAAGAAAATACGAAAAAATGTGTTAACTGCAATCAACAACATAGAACTTTAGCAGCGAAATGCCCAGTGAGAAAGGCCCTAATAAAAAGAAAAATTCAAGAGATCAAAGCAAACAGAAATGCAACATCCACTACAAGCAACCGTACAAGTTACGCCAAAGTGACAGCCACTAATACAGGAAATTGCCAGGCTAATGCAAATAACATCCAAAATAATATAAGTAGAATACAAGAAGAGACAAGAATCACGATAATAACAAATTTAGCAATAAAACTGGGGCTGCGCCAAGAAGGATTCTACCCCTCAGTAATAAACAGCATATTAGCAGATAACAATTTACCTACAATACACTTCTCTAAAGAAACAATAAACATGATAGCAAGCACCATGGAAAGGAATAAAAGACAAGAAAACCATACAAGCAAAGCAGAAGATTTACAAGCAACTCAGGATATACAACAAGATATGCAAGACTGCACACAATATGAAGAAAACACAGCAGAGAGCTCAGAAGACGACTCATCAGAAGAAGACTTTACACTCGGAATTGAGCCCAGTTCGGACTCGAACTCACCAATCCATCCTCAGGACGCATAAGTAATTTGCAAGAAACGCAGCATCAATTAACAGAAGAAATACAAGCCTCACTACCAAGCTTCTCAGGTTTCTCCAACTCTCCCATCTTACAAAATCCACAGGGATCAACTTCAGCATCAAAAGTACTACGCCAGTAGCCAATAACACCAGAAAACGGAAAAGTGAAAGAAAAAGAACAAAATTACTAGACCACTGTAACTCGAATGGACCCAACTCTACGAAGAATTAAAATAATTCAGCACAACGTCAAATCCTGGAAAACAAAGAAATTTGAATTATACAATATATATAGAGAAGAAGACCCTGACATAATATTAATCAATGAACATGGTATGAAACGAAATGAAACTCTGAAAATGTTTGGATATAATACATATACGCAAAACTTTGCTGATGAACCTTTGCAGGAATTGCAATAGCAATCAAGAGTAATATTAGACATAAGATAATAGACGATTTCCAAGACGACTTTTTAGCAGTCCAAATTCAAACTAACAAAGGACCAATAGTGATCGCCACAGCTTATAAGCCGCCAAGAAGACATTATTTCCCACTTCCTGATGTCATGAAGTTAATGAACAGGAGAGAACCAACCTACCTCATTGCCGATCTAAATGCCAGACACCAAATATTTGGATATAGGCAATCTAATTACAGGACAAGAAATAGTCAGATTAATAAATAAAAATATATCATACACTTAGGACCTGATTTCGATACCTTTGTAGCAAATAACAGAAAAGGAAAGCCAGATATAATATTGGGAAATAATAAAATTCACCTCAAAATTACCGTTACAAGAGGACCAGCAACCTCCTCCGATCATATACCAATGGTAATTACATTGTCAACCAAGCCAATAATGATTCCATCCTTAGAAATACCAAATATAAAATGAGCAAGTTGGGAAAGCTTCAAAAATGAAATAGAAGAAAGAATAAGTAGACAACTAACAATAAATTCAAATGAAATAGAAATAACAAAAGAAATAGTAGTTGGCGAGCTTGAAGAATGGTACAAAAATGTAGAGGAAGCAATTAAAAATCATATACCCATAACTAAATACACCACACTTCCACATCCTATTAGTAGTGATAAGTTGAAATTGATACAATGGCACTACAACAACATCCAAAACACAGTACTTATAACAGGGTGGAACAACATATTAATGAGAAGATATGTGTCATTACAAGAACAGTTAGTACAAGAAAACTCAAGATTATATCATCAAAATTGGGAAGACCTAATAAAAAACACAGAAATACAGTACAGTAACCCAAAACAATTTTGGAACTCCGTTGCAAGACTGATGGGAAGCAAAACTAATACTTCGCCATACATAAAGCATGGGAATGAGAAAATATATGATGACAAAGAGAAGGAAGTACTGCACAAGGCCTACTGGCAGGAAATATTCCAGATAACGCAGGAGGATAACCAAAATTTCGACAACCAACATGAGACA
>NC_089796.1:39899163-39986663 GCF_040412425.1 Macrobrachium rosenbergii | reverse complement strand
CATACGCGTCCTGCACATGACAGGGCACAGGTACATCTGTTTTGAACGGTTCATATTTCGTCTAGCAAGTGCAATAACTTGTTAATCTGATATCCCTACACATGAAACTAACACACCCTGCATGCAATCCCCCCAAACTATATGTTAACAAAGCAAAGAAAAAACACATACGCTTTTGAGTTTATTCTTGTAAGTTTCAACATTCTTATTTGCACTTACCCGCAATTGTTGCAACACAGGTACCGCCCCGGACCAGTACTGAATGCGGCGCAGGGAGATTATATCCCCTCGAACCTACTGCTAAATACGGCGAAATGCATTTACCCCGCCAGCCCAGTACTAAACTCGGCGAAAGTGTATCTGTACCACAAAAAAAAATTTTCCCTGCACACATTTTTTGCACGGCAGCATCGTTTCTCTGCTTCTTTATCATAACCAGCGGGATTCCATTTCCCCGAACCCATTACTAAACACAGCAAAATGCATTTACCCCGCCAGCCCAGTACTATACTCGGCAAAAGTGTATCTGTACTCCCCCCCAAAAAAAAACTTTCCCTACACACATTTTTCGCACGACAGCAACGTTTCTCTGCTTCCTTATCATAACCAGCAGGATTCCATTTCCCCGAACCCATTACTAAACACGGCGAAGTGCATTTAACCCACCAACCCATTACTAAAAATGGCGAAAGCGTATCTGTACCACAAAAGATACATTTTGCCCAGCCACATTTTTCTCAAGCATTTATGGTTTCTTTGCTTTACTGTCATAACCAGCACAAAGCTTTTTCAACAAAACCATTCCTGTTACCGCTGTGTAAGTTTCTCCCTTCCCCTGCAAATACCTTGCGCAAACCCTTTCCCCCCAACACCCAATTGCGCCAAAACCCCCCATATCCCACCCACCCCTTGACCCACCACAGCCCTTATCTGCTACCCATTCCTATGTCTTAAAACATACACATTTTGCTTTTCTTGTTCAGTACAATGGCTGAGTCCCTTCCATCCACGTCACATTCGTCTGAGCCGATAACTTGGCACACCCTCCCAGTGTCTTGCGCTAACTGCTATATCAGTTGCCGCAACTTTTCTGCCTACTACTTAGGCAACTACAAACAGTTAATCAGACTTTGTCAAGATCACAGCCTGCTGAAAACACAGTGCTTTTGTCCCCGCTGCGGTAGGGACTGCCTCCTCGACCTGCAAAAGAGGGCGTTCAGGTGCAACAGGAAGGCCCGGAAGAGGTGGTTTTTACCAGTCGCTGTTCTGGAAATCCTGGTTTTCTGGTTCCCGCCTCGACATTGAGATGGTCCTTTTCTTTTGCTTTATATACGTGTCAAACTAGTTTTCTTACGCCGCTGCTAGATCAGAACTTAACTTGAGTGATGTTGCCATTAATGACTGGTCTAGTTTTGCACTTGAGGTAATAGTTAACTGGTGTATAAAGCAAAACAGGAGGATTGGTGGACCTGGGACGACTGTCGAAATTGATGAAGCCAAGTTCAGCAACAGAAAACACAACGTTGGCAGGGTAGTTGAGGACCACTGCGTGCTTGGCGCTATTTGTAGGGAAACACAGGACTTTTTCGTTGTGCCTGTTGAAGACAGGAGTGCCACCACTTTAGTGGCCATAATTAAAGAATTCATTTTGCCCGGCACAACTGTCGTCTCAGACTGCTGGAAGGCCTACGATTGCCTCGGGACCGAAGGCTACACCCACGTGACAGTCAACCACTCCTTCAACTTCGTTGACCCGGAAACCGGTCCCAACACCAACACCATTGAGAGGAAGTGGCGGGAACTCAGAGCCAGCACCCCTAGGTATGGCAGAAGGCAGTACAATTTTGTAGGCTACCTGGTTGTAGCCTATTTTAAGATTCACTTCCTCGACCCCAACACCAGGTTCCACGCATTTTTAAAAGCAGCGGCTGATCTCTACCCTCCCGGTCCCTAGGGTAAGGCCAGTTAGTTCTGTTGGTGTTAACTTTTTTTATCTGCAAATTGTTTTTTCATGCCAGGTTGCTCCTTCCACCCAGAGCTGAGTGCCTTCCTGCTCTTGTTTTTACCTTGGAACTGGTTTTTTCTCCACTTTTATGGCTTCTGCTAAAGTTGGTGAAGTTTGTTTTTTGTCGGCCGTACTCTTTGTCCCCGTCCCTGTTACCGGGCAGTGTTTCCTCTCTCCCCCCACCCCCAGTGTTACGCTTCTACCCGCACTCGTTCCCAACACGTTTCGTGCTTGTGCAACCTGTCTCCCACCCCCTTCTTGCACCGCTCCCCACTTACCCCTGCTTTTGGGGGACGTGAGGAAATTTCTCCCTCCCTGCCTCGTTACCCCGCACCCTTTCAGCCGCTCCCTCCCTTTTGCGTATGGCTCCCTCTCATTTTTCCCTCCAGCCAGTGCCCCTGTAATGTAAACATGTCCGCTCTTCTCTGTTTTCCCCCACCCAGAACTCTGGTTTCCCACAGTCCCCCTTTACTGTTGAGTAGAGTTAGGGGGCAAATGACACTTGGCCGCCAACAAACAAACTCGCTTCCATTATCAGAAGCCGTAAAAGTGGAGAAAAAACCAAATTCCGAGGTAAAAACAGGCGTGGAGCTAATACGTAGAATTACCATATATATGTATATATACTGTATATATATATATATATATATATATATATATATATATATATATATATATATATATATATATATAAATATAATCATGAAGCTACAAATGTCGACTGGAGTTGCTGGAAGGTAATTATGTCGAGGATCGAGACCCAGCAGTAGCGATCCATTTATCACTTGTAAATTCCCCTTCAGTGATAATTCACCATCAGGGATATTCCTGAAGTAGTGTGAACTGGATATTAAATGACATTTTTAGCTTCATGATTGTATATAAATCATGTTGTGATAAAAATTTCATACTAAGAGCTGCATGTTCCAAAAGTACCAATGAGCTATCATGGTGGAGATGGGTTAATGCTGAAGCTGAGTATAATTTCCCCACTCTTGATGGGTAAACAAGTACAGCAGATTTGGCATAAACTTATGCCTCTCTAGATGGCTCAGTGGGTAGACCATTGACTGGAGTCGTTGGAAGGTAATTGTGTTGAGGGATCGAGACCTGGCATTACCGATCCATTTATCACTTATAAATTCCCCTTCGGTGATAATTCCCCATCGGGGATATTCCTGAAGTAGCGTGAATTTGATATTAATCGACATTTGTAACTTCATGATTGTATATAGATCACGGTATGATAAAAATTTCATAATGAGAGCTGCATGTTCCAAACGTACCAATGAGCTATCATGGTGGAGGTGGGTTAATGCCAAAGCTGAGTATAATTTCCCCACTCTCGATGGGTAAACAAGTACAGCAGATTTGGCATTAACTTATACCTCCCTTGATGGCTCAGTGGGTAGACAATCGACTGGAGTTGTTGGAAGGTAAAGTGTGTCGAGGGATCGAGACCCGGCAGTACCAATCCATTTATCACTTATAAATTCCCCTTTGGTGATAATTCTCCATCGGGGATATTCCCAAAGTAGCATGAATTGGATATTAAACAACATTTGTAGCTTCCTGATTGTATATAAATCATGGTTTGATAAAAATTTCATAATAAGAGCAGCGTGTTCCAAACGTACCAATGAGCTATCATGGTGGAGGTGGGTTAATGCTGAAGCTAAGCATAATTTCCCCACTCTGGACGGGCAAACAAGTACAGCAGATTCGTCTACTGGAGTCAGAAGGTAATTGTGTCAAGGGATCAAGACCCTGCAGGACCGATCCATTTGTCACTTCAGTGATAATTTCCCATCGGGGATATTCCTGAAGTAGTGTGAATTGGGTATTAAACAACATTTGTAGCTTCATGAGTGTGTATAAATCATGGTGTGATAAAAATTTCATATACCAGATACTTGAAACCTCATAACAAAAATATTAAAACTGAATACTCTAAAGGTACAGTGATCCCATAAAACTTACTCATCACTTGAGAAAATCAATGTATCTTTATCAAGTTATGGGTGAGGTAACAACCAACAAGCTATAAACAGGCTAGTGGAAAATGGGCATCACTTCAACAAACACTATAACTGTTTCCCTGGTTCTATTTCACCTAGATATGTCTCAGGTGAACAAACAAATATATCACTTACCTTGTACACATTCATTAATTTCTCTAATTACTGGTGGTCAAAATGAAACACTGTGCTTTTAAAACTTTAAACAGACAAATTTATTTCTAAGTTCAAAAGTTATATGCAGAGTTCACAATCTCAAAAAGATTTACTATTAATTAATAACAGTGTAAGATTTAAGTATTTCTTAATCAAGTTTAATTCACAAAACTTTAATTTAAGAAAGCAATTTGGTTAAGTAAGATTCAAACCATTAACTTTCACTCAAGTTTTAAACATATACCTGATTAACTAAACTCAACACAAGTGTTCACCAAAATATTACAGCTAAGTAATCACCAGCACAAAACTCTGTAAAACACTAATTATAAAATTAGAGTAATATGACAACACAGACATATAAGAATGAAATATGCAAAAATGGAAATATACCAACAGCCATTTCACTAAGACAAAGATATGTTTAAAGAATATATCAATCTTTCAAAAGATTACCTTCACTTTTAAAAAAGGTTAAACTCACGTCTTTCTAAGACTTTCTCAAAGACAACACTGCCAAGTCACAATGACATACACAATGATATATAATTAGCAGCAAGACACATTAGAACTCACTATAAGAGATATTATCCACCTCTTATCAAAATAATAATTCTCTATCACAATAACAGCACAAAACATATCAAGTAAGAACCTTACCCTCTTCAACATAAAATAGTAAAATACATTTTCACAATGCTTGCACAATACAAATGCCTTAGATCACTCTTACAAAATAAATACACTTCTTGGGTGAGTTTAACAAAACTTTTACAAACAGGAGAGCAGCCAGTAAACATCACACCCTTATACATGAATGGTGTGATTGAGAGAGAGAGAGGGAGACAGCCTATTTCCAGCAGCCCCTGTTCCTAACTGCCTGTTTCTCATTCAGCACTCCTCTTTTATCTTCAAGCCCTCCCAGAATACTCAAGAATACATAAAGTGTACATACATTATACATACAGGTATACATGTACGGTATACATACAGGGCATTCTAAGGCTCAGAAGGAAATATGCCAGAGCTCTTATCAATGATTGACATCATCCGCTGTTCACTCAAACACCTGAACAAATAAAAGAAAGCATTTTTGGACCAAAACTGGCTCGCCTGTCAGCATGTCAACTTCACCTCTCTCACTTCCCCATCCTTTCTACTCAAGACTATGGAAACATAATAAGCATAGGGAAGGACAATGATTTCAGAATGGGCACACAGAACAAATGTGTAACAGGCAATTTACCAATTGGCTGTCAACTCGTCAGATAAGACAAGAGGGCCTCACCTGACTTCCTTCACACCAAACAACTGTGTAAATACAGGATGCATTAAGTGATAAGAATCTTACCCTTTCTCTCTACACGGCTAAGAATTCGAGTCCATAACACCCAGTATACAATTTTCATATACTTCACCATATATTAAAATGGAAAAAACATATCAAAACATTTTAAGATTACATGATACACAATTTATCTGTAAGAAAAAGACATTTTAAAATCACATCATCACAACAAATGACGAATCTGCAAACAAAACATCAAAATTTTCAGATACATATTACACTTGTAGAATGGTTTTATATATAACACCTTATAATATATATATATATATATATATATATATATATATATATATATATATATATATATATATATATATATATATATATATATATATATATATATATATATATATATATATATATATATATATATATATATATATATATATATATATATATATAATATATATATATATATATATATATATATATATATATATATATATATATATATATATATATATATATATATATATATATATATATATATATATATATATATATATATATATATATATATATATATTTATGTATAAAGAAAAGGGCAGTTGTTTCTTTTTGTGAACTATGGGATCTGATAGTTTCCTTATTTCCAGTTGTGCCTCCAGGTTGGGGGTTTTTGCCACATCAACATCTGAAGTGTTGTCAATGGTGGGTGGAGAGAGGGAGTCACAAATCCTCAGCCATCATAAGTAGTGGAGTCATTCGCACAGGTATTCTCTATCTGTTGGAGTACAACATGCTCGAGTATACTACATGGTCGGGAGTCTTCTGTTGAAGAATTACGTCCTTTCGTGGAGTACAACATGTCAAGTATATGGCATGGTTGGGGAGATGGATTTAATGTCAAGTGGTAATCAATATTGTTGAAGCAGTATGGTTTTCATCTGTTGGAGGATGACGTTCATTTCGTGGAGTACGACGTGGTCGAGTAAGGCATAGTTGGGAGCACAGCATGATTGTGCGGCATGGTGCTCGTCATACGAGTACGACATTATTGTCTGGCGTGGTGTTTGTCATACGAGCGTGAAGAGTGACATGGTGTTGAGCAATGTCTCAACGCCAGCAGAGAGCGGTGTTGGTGATGTGTGTGATAATCATTTTTTATTGCTGGTTTTAGGCAATGTTGATTGAGGATAACCTTCCTGGCAGTGGAGTACTGTTGTCGTGACTTGGTCTAAAGTCTTAAACCTTCAGTCTACTTTCAGTATGTCATGTTAATGCTTTACAACTATGGTTATTACCGTTTATTTTAGCTATTTTTGGGTTAAGTTTTTTATATGAGTCTTTCGCGACTCCAAGGTGTGTTACACATTGTTTTGAATACTGCTCATGCTTGACTGTTATTATTTCAAGTATTGTTATTTAAATTTTGAGACTGCCTTATTTTTATGTAATGGTTCAAGTGCTTTGTCCACTACTTTTGGCATTAAGTAATTTTGATTATTTTTGTAACCGGTGGTATTGAGTAATATTGAAGAAGTCTCTGTTTTGGTGAAGTAATTCTTTATTTAATAATTTGGTGTAAAGTGTTTTGCTGCTAATGATTTATATAATGATTTATTTGGACTGCTGTGACTCATTGTACAAATATGTATATAACTTTGGGTAATAAATTAGGTTAAGATACAGTTTTGTTTGCTTTGCTCTCTCCTCCTGAGCTGGTGCTAGTCTCTGTCAGGCCTCCTAGCCTCAAGCTATTATTTTTTATTTTTAAAAAGAATCTAATGGTCTCCTTAAATATATATATATATATATATATATATATATATATATATATATATATATATATATATATATATATACATACATACATATATATATATATATATATATATATATATATATATACATATATATATATATATATATATATATATATATATATATATATATATATATATATATATATATATGTGTGTGTGTGTGTATATATGTGTATATATATATATATATATATATATATATATATATATATATATATATATATATATATATATAAATTTCTGACTCATGTCAGGATCGAACCCAGGTCTCTCAGGTGGAAAGCAAGGGCGTTATCCACTGGGCCACACAAGTCTAAAAGAAGTTGGAACCTGAGAGCAACTGCACCCAAGGAATTACCTGGGCAAGCTAACTGCTTGCATACCAGCGAAGTTTTCCCCAACTTCCCGACTCAGCAATGACCCAATAGACAACATTTCATTCGAATTATCCCTTCTGGAGTGAATAAGATAGAAATCATCAACACACAATCACGTGTGGAACAGAAATAAATTTCTGACTCACGTCGGGATCGAACCCAGGTCTCTCAGGTGGAAAGCAAGGGCGTTATCCACTGGGCCACACAAGTCTAACCAGAACATCACAGTAATTATGGTAATAAATGATGTTTACAATGCCGTAAGCACCGATAAACCGCTTACTGACGCCAATAAACCGCTTACCGACGGCAATAAACCGCTTACCAGTGCCAAAAATCGTTTCCCGACGCCGATAAACTGCCTGATGACCCCGATAACCACCTTCCGACGCCGATAAAATCGCTTACCAGCGCCGAAAATCTGGTTAACGACGTCGTTAGCCAAGTGTCATAAAACCGAAATGCTGTTAACCAATGCCACCAATAAGCAGCGAATGCTTGTACATTATATATATATCCATTCTAAACTCATATCGAAGATGCATAATAGTACCCACTGTCACCCTGAAACCTACTTCAGTAGAAAGTTCTCTCAAACATAATATGGCACTGTAAATTACTTTTTCATGTCATGTTCTAAAATGCTACAGTAAAACCAAAATTACTAAGAACAAGGCTGTCATTAGCTACATTGGCAAACTTCTTCCTGACTTCTAATCTGACTACAGTTAATCTGTATCCCTCAATTCAGCATTCTTTAATCCTGTCGCGAATTTTCCCCCACGACTGGGAAGGTTCTAAGTCCCTGATGGTATGGGACTGGGATGGTCAGGCCTGAAGGGCATTACCAGCAAACATCAAAGTGAAGGTCCGTCAAGATCAGGCAGGGTTTTACAATTTTATTTAAGAAAATAGACTAATTAAATTTAACATACATTAACACACAAGGACCACGCGGTCGGGTACAAGACACAATGCTGAAAGCTATACAAAAACTCACAAAACTCAAAAAAACATGCCTCTAAAAGCTACAATTTTGCACAAAACCTATTTCCGAACAATCAGGCTACACTTTAAATGAACATTAACTATTTCAAGGCCCGGATGGCAAAAATGTGAAGGGATTAATTTAGCATACTAAATTTGGCTGGGGAGGTGACGACTTGGAAAGTGCTTAGCTTACCTCAATGGTATGCCCTCAAGAAAGACGCATATTGCCTCTCTGCATGACTCGTTGTCACCTCTGTTCCTCTTCAGAATTTATACATAGGTTATTTTACTAAAGGAGGTACTTGAATTATATAGAGAAAAGAGCCTCTCTGACATTCCCGACACAGACAACACAGGCAATTCGCCGGACACAAATAATAATCAAACATATTTACAGAAAAAGTGAACCATGAACTCAGCCACCTGCCCACCACGCCCCCTCGCTTATCCTGAACGTTGTGAAGGATTATCAAGAAAAAACGGATCCAATTTTTCACGACGTACTCCACACCAGAATTTCTGGCCGAATGGGAGAGCAACAGGAAGGTTACGCAGGTGAGGCTAGAAGATCGGAGGTTCGTCACAGCCTGCACTCAACTGCAGAGCTACAATTGAACGGCAGCTCGCGACTGACTTACAACAATCAAATCACGAGAGTAATCACTCTCACAAAACACAATGACACCTAGTTCATGTCGTATAAAGGGATTTATATTACATTTCATTCAATTCAAACACACTTGTGCACCACATTTCAGCAGCACGAAGCAATAACACCAATAACACTCATTTCCTATCACTTCAAATCCTCTCTAACCTCCCTACAACCTCCACAAGTCTTATCTTGGATTTTACATTACACTATACATCGCCATTCCTAAAACATTCCTGCATTCTAAGTCTTTAGGCTATTGCTGCCCTTCTTTTCGGTCTTGCTCGCTCACTCGTATCAGTGTCCAATTGTCTTGCACGTTCGCTTAACTCTCTCTGTGCGAGTTCACTATTTCTCCTTGTCAACTCCCCCAATCGGTGCGGTGTCCTCTTCCTCATTCACTTTGTAAAGTCAACACATCGGCGCCAGGATAGTGTTTCGGCGGCGCCATTAATTAAGTCTCCGCTGAGCTTGTTTTCTTTGGTGACTTCCCATTTTCTTCAAGCTCAATTAGTCACGCCTAAAACGTGCCAGGTCACGCATTTTAATCATTTTTACTTTATGGTATTTATACGAATGTCACACATTGTGTATCACATGTTTCTTCATTCACAGGCATCAAGACTGTATCCATATTGTAGCTCTGTATGTTTTGTATTGTAATTTGTACTCGTTCACTGCATATTATTGTTTATTGTTTCGACCTCAGGTCACAGTCAATTCCATTGTCTCTCGCGGCCCGGCGTCAGTCGGCCGCAATATAAGCTGCCTGGATCTGTAATAAAGTAGCAGTAACTTTTGCCTGCTCGTTTCTTTGACACCTTACAGTGGTGACTCCCGGAGTATCCCGGAGCCATTAGCGGACTCACACAGCGACTCAGTCTTGGCTCCAGGATTTCTCCAAAACGCTCTTAGCGGCCTAAACACGGGCGCTGTAACCAGCGTTTGAGCGTGCTGACTCTCGTCGGCGTACCCCACCAGCGTCACTAGCGGAACCACACGGCGCACGAAAGTGCGTACTTGACGCGAGTACCCCACTCCAGTAAGGGGTCAAAGGAGCGAGCATGGACGCGGATATCCTCCTTCATGCAGTTAAACGCGGACCCCACGGACTCGAGGTTTACCTACCTCCCATCACAGCCGCCCGCCCCCCGCATCGAGGCCCTCCCGCAACTCCACACCAGCGCCCGAACACACGACGGCCGGGCAACACAATCGCGGGCCGCCCTCACCGTAAAGCTGCCGCCGTTTACGCAGGGGAACCCATCGATGTGGCTGCGCGCAGGGTGGAGAGCCATTTCAGAATCGCGGACCTCACGGACGAAATCCTACAGGCCGACACAGTGCTCAACGCCCTTCCGAGGACGTGTACAGAAAACTCATCTCGCGAGTACCCAAACACACACCCTCACATACAGCACCACAAAAAAGTTCCTCCTCGAAGCTTGCTCCCTGCCCATCGCCGAGCGGGCCGCCCGTGCTATCGACCTTGCCATAAATCCACGCCACGACCTCAATTCAAGAGACGCTTGGGGCATGGTCGCAGATCTCCTGTCACTACCAGACTTGGGTGGCACAAAGAAGCGGCAGGAGATAAGCTTCACACGGGAAATCTACCTTCGCCAACTCCTCCCGGAGGTACGCAACCAGATCGCTCACCCCTACACCATGCCTGTCGAGGACCTCATAGAGACGGCGCAACACCTCACAGACTCCGTCAAGGCTTCACAGCGGCTAAAACCGGCCACACAGCCGGTCAACTCCGTCCAGCCTGAAGAGGACGTAGAGCAGCCCGTCAACGCCATCGCCAACAGACGTCCACCGAACCACAGCAGATGGAGGTCCCGGGCTTCTGTCGCTACCACAAGTGGTTCGGAAAGGACGCCCGAAACTGCCTGCTGCCCTGCTCGTTCACCCGTTCAAAAACGCGGTGGTGGCGGCGGCCAGCAGGACAGGCCGCCATGGCAGCCGAAGAACCCAGGGCCTCAAAACAGCAGGTTTTTACGTCCGCGACACCGTCTCCAGCAGGATGATGCTGGTCGACACAGGAGCCTTTAAATCGGTCTTCCCAGCATCCAGAGAGGACCGCAACCAGACACCAGACCCGGCCGCTTTCCTGACGGCCGCCAACGGAACCCCATCCTCTCCCCCACGGCACCAGGCTCCTGTCGATCTCCATCCTTGGCCAGAGTTACTCCTGGGACTTCATCGTCGCGGACGTAGGAACCCCACTCCTGGGGGCCGATTTTCTGGCGCACTTCGGCCTGCTAGTCGACGTGGGGCGCAAGCGCCTCCTCGATACCGACTCCTGCCGGTCTCTCCCGTTAACGGCGGGACCCAGACCCACCATCAGCGCCGTCGCCCCCCACCAGTATGCACACCTACTGTCGGAGTTCCCTGAGGTATTTAAGCCCGAGCTTCGCCAAGTCCCGGGGCCCCAGCCAAGCACGGCATATACCACCATATAGTGACTAAAGGGCCCCAACACATGCGAAGTTCCGCAGGCTTCCCCCTCAGCGCCTTCAGGAGGCGAAAAAAGCATTCGCGGAGATGGAACAGATGGGCATCTGCAGGAAAGCCTCCAGTCCATGGGCCTCCCCCCTCCACATGGTGCAGAAACCGGACGGCTCCTGGAGACCCTGCGGCGACTACAGGCGGCTCAACATTGCAACAGAGCCCGACCACTACCCTCTACCCAACATGCAAGACCTCACGGCCTCCTTTCACGGGGCCAAAATATTCACTAAATTGGACCTTCTTAAATCTTATTTCCAGGTACCTGTTGCGCCAGAGGACATACCAAAGACAGCCATCATCACGCCCTTCGGGTCCTATGTGTTCGCCTTCTCCACCTTCGGACTGAGGAACGCCGGGGCCACCTTCCAGCGGCTCATGGACAGCATCCTGGGGGACCTAAAATTCTGCGTCTGCTACGTCGACGACATTCTCATATTTTCCAGGTCTCACAGCGAACACCAGAGACACATCAAAGCAGTCCTCCAGCGCCTCCAAGAGAACGGCCTCGTCGTCCGTTTCGACAAGTGTACCTTCGGCGTCCAGAAAGCAGAATTCCTGGGTCACGAGGTGTCTCCGACAGGCGTCCGCCCTCTTACATCGAAAGTGGCAGCCGTAGCCAAGTTCCCGACACCCACCTCCATCAAGGCCGTCCAGGAGTTCCTTGGGATGGTAAACTTCTACAGGCGGTTCATCCCCGGGATCGCGCGACACCACAGCCCCTGACGGAAGTCCTAAAAGGTCAACCGAAGTCCCTGTCTTGGGGACCCAGCCAGCAGCAGGCCTTTTCCCTGACGAAGGCCGCCCTCACCAAGGCAACCGCCTTGGCACACCAGGATCCCAAGGCTCCCCTCCAGCTGACGACAGATGCCAGTAACGTCGCCTGCGGTGCTGTTCTGGAGCAAATCATCAACGGCGCCCCCCAGCCCATCGCCTTCTTCAGCAAGAAGTTCAGTCCCGCAGAGACCCGCTACAGCACCTTCGACAGGGAACTCTGCGCGATGTACCGCGCAGTTCGGCACTTCAAGTTCCTCCTGGAGGGGACGCCCTTCACAATCTTCACAGACCACCAGCCACTGGTTCACGCCTTCACGAAGCAGGGGACGCATGGTCTTCCAGACAGCAGCGCCACCTCTCAGCCATAGCCGAATTTACCTGTTCCGTCAGGTACCTCCCCGGCAAGAAAATCCCGTAGCAGACGCCCTCTCCAGAGTCGAGTTGAACGCAGTGCAGCTTGGTGTAGATTACCAGGACCTTGCCAGAGAACAGGCCGCTGACCCAGAAACCCCAGCATACCGCACCGCCATCACATCCCTCAAGTGGCGGGACGTGACCCTCGCCCCGAAGGCCCCAGCCTGCTCTGTGACATCAGCACAGGCCAGCCCCGCCCTTTGGTTCCAGCCTCACGCCGCCGCCAGGTATTCGACATAGTTCACGGCCTCTCACACCCCTCCGGCAGGACCACGGCCAAGCTGCTTTCAAAAAAGTTCGTCTGGCACGGGGTGCAAAAGGACGCCACGGCCTGGGCAAAACAGTGCCTGCAGTGCCAGACCAGTAAAGTGGGTCGTCACACGCAGTCGGGGTAGGCGAGTTCCCACAGCCAGGGCGCCGCCGCCACATCCACATCGACGTCGTCGGGCCCCTTCCCCATCAGGCGGTTCCAGATACCTCCTGTCGGTGGTAGACCGTTCGACGAGGTGGCCCGGCCACACCCATGCAAGAAGCCACCGCCAGCGCGCGTGCGCTGAGGCCCTGCTCTCCAGTTGGGTTAGCCGCCGGCGTCCCGGACCACATCACAACCGACAGGGCCCGCTTTCCTCTCCGAAGTTGTGGTCTGCCCTGGCTCAACTGCTGGGAACCATGCACCACACCACCACAGCGTACAACCCAGCGGCCAACGGCCTGGTCGAACGGTTCCACAGGTCCCTAAAGTCATCCTCGTGGCCCGCTGCACCGCCGAGGACTGGAAACATCAGCTGCCGTGGGTCCTCCTCGGGTTGAGGACCGCCCCCAGAGCCGACGGCACCCCATCCGCAGCTGAACAAACCTATGGGGAACCCCTCGTGGTGCCGGGAGAGCTCGTGACGGATGAACGCCACTCCCCATCACTGCAGAGGCTCCGCGACGTGGCGGCAAGTTTCGCCTTGCAGGCGCTCATACATCGACAAAGCAACCACCTTCATGCCGCCACAGCTGTCATCCGCCACCCACGTCTTCGTCAGAGTCGACGCCGTCCGTCCACCACTAACTAAGCCCTACAGGGGACCCTTCCGCGTGCTGGAACGGAACAGCAAGGCGTTCCAGCTGGCACTCCCAGGCAAGGACGACTGGGTTTCCATAGACCGGCTAAAGCCCGCCTTCCTGTCGGAGAGTCCCGGCAGCGACGCAGCACCCCTTCCGCCCAACCGCACTCCAGCACGCCCTCACCCCCGCAGGCGCGGCCGCCCCAGGAAGGGACCGCCCAACCAGCAGCCTCACAGGCGGGAGGCCCCTCCGTTATCTTCAAGGACCCGCGGCACCCTTCAGCGTCCCAGCAGATACAGGGGATTAGTCAGGCGCGTCCCTCGTCTTGGGAGTATTTGTAAAGTCACCACATCGGCGCCAGGATAGTGTTTTGGCGGCGCCATTAATTAAGTCTCCGCTGAGCTTGTTTTCTTTGGTGACTTCCCATTTTCTTCAAGCTCAATTAGTCACGCCTAAAACGTGCCAGGTCACGCATTTTAATCATTTTTACTTTATGGTATTTATACGAATGTCACACATTGTGTATCACATGTTTCTTCATTCACAGGCATCAAGACTGTATCCATATTGTAGCTCTGTATGTTTTGTATTGTAATTTGTACTCGTTCACTGCATATTATTGTTTATTGTTTCGACCTCAGGTCACAGTCAATTCCATTGTCTCTCGCGGCCCGGCGTCAGTCGGCCGCAATATAAGCTGCCTGGATCTGTAATAAAGTAGCAGTAACTTTTACCTGCTCGTTTCTTTGACACCTTACAACTTCAGCGATGTGTTGATTATCGTCATTTTTTCACACTCATTATCCTCACACGAACTCATTTCAAGGGGAATGATGTGTTCAACTGGTCGCAAAGTTTTTTCCCCTTCATACAGTACACTAACAGAGCATACGACTCCATCGTCATCTGGATATACAATAACAATTCTACCCAATGGTCACTAACCCCATTTTCTATGGTCGAGTTTCACCAACACAGTCTCCAACACTCAGTGAAGATTTAGGTCCAACACAGAAGTCGTGCCTCTCCTGCAACAAACTCAAGTACTCCGTCTGCCACCGATGTCGAAATATTCACAGGGTGTGGGTGAGAAGGAAATACTGATGGCGCATCTGCTTCATCGTCAACTTGTGATACATATTCTCAGGTTGCACAACAGGTGACATCAGTCGGATCATGGATCCTCGAATCAGATGAGGGGACGTAAGAACTTCATCTTCCCAGGCATCGCTGGTGTACATAAGAGGCCTGTTGTTTACCACTGCTTCTGCCTCCTTCACTAACGTATGGACCTGCTCCTCATTGAGGATTTTGCGCCTGAAAGATATTTCGAGGGTGTGTTTCACAACCCTGATTAGGCGCTCGAAGAATCCTCCCTTCCATGGAGATCGTGGAGTCTGGAAATGCCACTGTATCCTGCTGTCACGCAGGAACTGTCAAGTTTTGCCTTCATCGAAGATGTCCTGTAGGAATGTGCTGGCAGCGCGGAAGGTCTGGTGATTGTCACTGTAGATACTACAGGGCGTCCCACGCATTGCAATGAGTCTCCTGGACATCAAGGAGGGTCGAACAGTAATTTAAGTAGACGGCCCGGCTGCTCAGGCAAGTTACCAACAGGATGTAGCCTATCCCTCCTTCTACCTGGATAGGTCCAGTGTGGTTGAGACCAATACAAGCAAACGGGCGTGAATCTGTGTTCGTGCAATGGGGAGCAGCGGGAGAGCTGGGCGGTGTAGAGGGGGCTTGAAGGATTTAATACAAGCTACACATCTGCCTATCACCTTTTTTTGCCAAACATCTCAATCCCGGGCACCAACATTCCTGGCGAAAAATAGCTATTAGCGAATTCACGCCACAATGCATGTTTAGGGTGTGCAAGTGTCTCAGGTATGATCGTACTAATTTCCCTTTTGCGGGTAACAAGATTAAATGATCTCTATTTCCTACAGCATTCTTTAATCCATTTCTAGAGTATATTATACCCTCAACAAAAACTAACCCTAACTGGTTAACAAAATTAATTATATCATTGGGTACTTTCGATCCTTTTTCCAAATAACTAAACTGAAGGCAAATAATGCCTTTGTTCCAAATAAACAAGCTTCAAAAATGGATTAGCATTACTTTTTAAAAATTTCAATACAATTTTCATAATACCCATCAAAATGCTAAATTCAACAATACCCTCCATTATAGGCCAGATGTCTGCAGGTTGTATCATGGCTACTTCCTCCTGTAGTTCATGGAGGGCAGCAACACCTTGCTTATTGGCCTGGCTCAGCGAAGCTTCATCTAGTAGCTGTGGGGGATTGGCAGGACCTTCAACATGAAGAAACTGGGGTCCTCGATGCCACAACTAGCTGTCTGTTAACTCTCTCATACTGGTCCCTCGGGACAGAAGATCTGCTGGATTACTTTTGGTCGGCACATTTCAGAATCATCCCACACTCCTGTAAACGAGAGTTAGCCTCTCCTACCCTATTAGCTATAAACACATTCCAATGCTCCTCTTTGCTATTTACCCAGGCTATAGCGACCTTACTGTCGGTCCAAATTACAACTGTTCTGACTTTTAACAAATTCTTCAAACTTCTACCTAACCTAATTCCTAATAACAAGGCTAATAACTCTAATTTAGGTACAGTCAACCGTTGTTGTTTCCTAGGGGTTATTCTCATTTTGCTAGTCAATAGATTAGTTTCTCCCTTACTTCCCCTGACATAGGCTACTGCCCCATATGCCTTACTTGAGGCATCAGTAAAGACATGAATTACTGATTCGCCTGTCAAAATTCCTCTTAAATTTCAACATATGCACACTGACAAACTCTTCTAAGATTTTCATAGCCTCTGACTGTTTTCTGTGTCGAGAACATCATTCCATCCTATACCTCCTTCCCATAGTTTCTGTAAACACAACTTTCCTCTAACAAATGTTGGACTGACCAACCCTAATGGATAAAAATTTGACACTAACAAGGAAAGGACCCTACGTTTCATGGGAACCCAGTTACTAGGCAATTCTCTCACCCCTTTGAAGGGTTTCAAGCACACCTGATCACTACTCCTATCCCATAACATTCCTAACACAGAAATCTCAGTGGGTTCTTTAACTCCTTCTCGTTGATCAAAGGCTAGGCTATTACTTGCCCACCCTCTCAATGGCATGTCAGCTTCATCTAAAAGCTGTTTAACAGTTAAATGATTATCCCACATTTCTCACCACTGAACACAGGTAAAGGAAGTTCTTTCAACTTTGGCAATCTAGTCTGTTGCTGTGATATGCTAGCAAGGAATTCAATTCTGGTAAGGAGAAGGGCAATTGCATTATTTGCTCCATCGAGCACTTGACGAATTGACAATTCAAAGCTTGATCCCAACTTTAGTGTACAAGTCAAATAGAAGTTTCTCAACATTTGCTCATCTGCTTCTATGAGATCAATCAGATTCTGGTACACCGCCATAGCGCGTGTCTCCAACAGTTCACGTTGGGCCTCAGCCACCACATCGGTTAGTAAAGCAACTAGTGAACTGGCCTGCAAGTTACTTACGACAGCCGTGTTGCTTCAAGTCACAAAATTCCGCGTTGCAAAAAACAATGATCACTGTACTCTGAACTTCTATTATGCCCTTGTCACTCTCGCCACTTCCTCAGCCAACTCGAAAAGGCATCACTTGGTGGACGTTTTTAATGCTCGCCGATACTGACCATCCAGTTCAAAGGAACAAATGTCGCGAAGGTCCATCAAGATCAGGCAGGGTTTTACAATTTTATTTATGAAAATAGACTAATTAAATTTAACATACATTAACACACAAGGACCACGCGGTCGGGTACAAGACACAATGCTGAAAGCTATACAAAAACTCATAAAACTCAAAAAAACATGCCTCTAAAAGCTACAATTTTGCACAAAACCTATTTCCGAACAATCAGGCTACACTTTAGATGAACATTAACTATTTCAAGGCCCGGATGGCAAAAATGTGACGGGATTAATTTAGTATACTAAGGAATTGGCTCTTGACTTTAAAATGACCAATTTGGCTGGGGAGGTGACGACTTGGAGAGTGCTTAGCTTACCTCAATGGTATCCCCTCAAGAAAGACACATATCGCCCCTCTGCATGACTCGTCGTCACCTCTGTCCCTCTTCAGAATTTATACATACGTTATTTTACTAAAGGAGGTACTTGAATTATATAAAAAAAAGAGCCTCTCTGACATTCCCGGCACAGACAACACAGGCAATTCTCCGGACACAAATAATAATCAAACATATTTAAAGAAAAAAGTGAACCACGAACTCAACCGCCTGCCTATTACCCTGGACGTTGTGAAGGACTGTCGAGAAAAAACGGATCCAATTTTTCACGACAAATCCGGTCATAAAATCCTACTTATCCCAGGCTTCCTAGAAGAAAGAGACTGTTCTGGGACAAGGCTGACTTAATTTACAGTCTTTGAGGAGCAATACCAGTATTTATTTTTATCGCATTGCATCATTTATTTATTTCATTTAAATTATTCGAAACTAAATTATCCTTATCCTATCCTGTTATCAAAATAGTTTATGATATGATATCAAATCTTCATTTACTGCAGCTTTTTCATCAAATCTCAGTTCTTCGCTCATTTTACGTCTTCAGTGTTAGAAACGTAGAATAATAGCGTCAAGGTGTTTACCCTTTTGACCTGGTATGAGAAAGATATGGCAGCATTTTTGCCACATCTACATAACATCCCAACTTAGGTCAAGGGTTTATGAATCAAATCTGGGAAAAGCAGCAACGCCGAAAACATACATCATGTTCGTAGTTATTTTGGTTTGACTATATATAGTGTAACTGGCATTTAATTTAGAGAATATGTTTCAGCTCTAAAAGTGGTTTGAACTCGCAACCAAACTGCATGACAGTACAGTACCCACTGCACATCTCAAGCCATGGGAAATGCGAATATCAGTTTTATAAATAAGTCTAAACAAGTTATAATGTTAGGCAAATGACACTCACCTGGTTACGTGGTTTTGCTTCCATGTTGTTGTACCCCTGTTCTATAACTCGTTTTAGGTTCTTCAGAGTGCAAATGTTACTTTGTAAAGCATTTTTAAAGTCTCTCGTTATCTGTAAATAAGAATAGCATTGTTAAGGACCAATGATGCGGTAAGTTATATACAAACAAATAATCTCACAGGACTCCATAAGGCCTATTCAAAAGCCAGTCAGTAAATGTAGGTAATTCACCATACAGTTACAGAAAAACGGCACATTTACTGAAGAGGCAAAAACATTGTTGTGTTAGAGAGTGAATATGATAGTTACAAAAAGATTTATCAGTTCACATCACCTTTAAGATCACGTGACAGATTGCAACAACACTAAGGTAGTTCAGAACAAATATCAAAGTCACTATTTCATTTTGGAATGACACCCATTTCCTTATATATAGGGCAGAAGTACAAACAAGCAAATCTTAACACTGTCTGCATGCGTTAAATTCTCTGCCATACTCTATTTCTGGTTAGGAGTATGAAAAGAATGAAATATCAAATACCAATGACTTCCTTCCTTGCAAAATTTAGATCACCTTGGCATATGGGATTGTACTATAAAATATAACCCCTATAAGATGGATAATTTATAGCTAGTTGCTGATGTATAGTTACTACTTAAATTTAGTTACAGTAATTAATTTATGAAGATGCAAATATATATAAGCAGGCATATTAGGACTGAACGGCACCTCAACTTGCCTTCTAAAAATGTACTCACTTAGAATGACTTACAGACAGTGAAATGATATGCACATTTATTGCAGGCAAAATAGATTACAAAACAGTATATGCAAGAATACTTCCGAGTAATATTCTGTAATAACAAAGGTTGTAGTTTAAAATAACAGCCATTTTGTCATCAATATTTAGCCTCAAGAAAAAATGTAATTTCCATAATGCAACTTTGCAGAAACGGTGTGCTTCCAGTCTCAGCTGCACAGACATGAAAGATGGATAAAAATGTCAGTTATCACTGTCTTTTGAGTACATATTCATTAAGAATCTGAGTCCCAAAGTAATGTACTTTTGCTCTTTGGGCACATTTTCTCCCTTAAGCAATTTATATTGAAGTTCATGGCTTTGTTCGCCAATACTATCATTTTATTAAGACTTTGAATCAATCTGTAATTCTTCTCTTTATATTCAGGCAAGCTTCTCAGGAGGAAGGAAAAATTATTTGAGATTCTTTTCAATTACCTTTTCTAGCAAACGGACCATTTCCCCTCCTCTTAGCAGCATCTTTAGGACTGGACATGTAAGGTTTTTATTACTGCATGCACACTTTGAAATTTAAACATTACATCATTGAGGAATTCAATTTCTATTGGTTGATGGGTCTCCCTCGCTGGTTGTCTGGGCATCAGCATGTGCATTCCTCTTTCTCCGTGGAACGCGTCCTAGGCAGTGGTTTGCAGCAAAAGGCGTGATTCCCATCTCTGGCTGATGGTCTTGATTTGCTTCATTGTCGGTAGTCGTGTCCAGGGGTGTTCTGTCACTCATGTCTCCTTTCGGTTGTCACGGATGTCCTGTGGTTTCCTTGAAGAGGCGAGCAAGTATATTTAGCGCAGGCTGTTGTTGATTTATGCTTACAGCTATTGTGATTTGCAATCTGTGGAACCAGGCTTCTCCATGCACAATCTCTGTGCTTTCTTATCATTCATCAAGTATCGGTTTACAGTCATGGTCTTCTACCTAGTGTTGAAATGAAGTTTTATAGAGTATGACAGTCGGCCCTCAACAGAGGAACATGTAGGCTAGATCCACATATGCCTTCATATAGTAAAATTCTACCATGAAAAATTATCAGTAATTCAAAGCAACAAATGAAGCTGTCAGCTAGGAAATGCCACCTGGGAACCCATTAAGAGACCTCACAGATGAACTGACTCAATTCTGCATTATACCTGTTGTATGATATCTCTAATGTACAGCTATGTTATTGAAATTTTGTCTGCCATCTAGCATTTATTATATCAGTTGTACCTGTCTGGTAATAGTGTCAATAAACACTCCTAGCAACAACGATGTTTCAGTTAACCAAATAATTCAGCATGGTGGCAGTGTTTTGGTCGATTTTGTGCACATATCAGCGTTGCACGAACTTTGCATGCCTCACAAGAGATTGTGAACTTCTCAGGAACATTTTGGGACAGGTATTTGGGAATATAAAGTTGAATCAAACTTATTAACTTATGATATATCATTGGTCCTCCACTCTGCAAGCGGCTGTGATGTGATGCTAACTTGGGTCAATATTGCCAATACTTGAAAGAACCCAAATATTTCCAGACCAGTAAAATCTGCAGTTAAAGTTCCGAGAATTTATGCCAAAGTGCAAGTGAATTTAAAGTGCTAGGCTAAGAGTTTTCAATCAAAACCACACCTAATGCACATTCACAAAGTAAAGATGGCTACTTACCAAATTCCTGCACCCCAACCCATGACCCTTAAGGGAGATGTTGAAAACTGGAAAGAATTCAAGAACTCCTGGGATTACTACCTCATAGCTACTAACCTAATAGCTAAAATGAGAAATGCTGAAGGGGAGGAAGAGTTATGGGAGCTGAATGCAAGAAAGTTATGAATTCCCTCCCAACCCTGACCTTGCAAGACAAGAAGAAACCAGCAAGGATAGTCGAAGAATTACGCCTACACTTCGTACCCCAACATAATGTGCTTTACAAAAGGTTTGTCTTTAACTCTGCTAATCAGAAAAATAGTGAAAGTATTGATGAGTATGTACTACACTTATGTCAGCTGGCTGATTCGTTTGGGTTCGGTGACCTCAAGACTTCTCATATTAGAGACAAGATAGTCATAGGTACTTCGGACAAAGCAGGAAGAGAAAGACTACTTCGTGAACGACTGGTTCCAGATTTAGAAAAAGTAGTGTAAAATCTTTGAGCCGTTGAAATATCTCGAACGCACAAACAGGTGATCAAGGGAAAATCTGAAGCTAACTCAGTTGACTATACAGCAAAGCATAAGGGTACTGCTAGGCCACAATCATCAGGGAAGAAAACATTCAGCAAGAAAAGCAGAAGTGATAAGACGCAGGAATCTGCGAAACAGGGGCAACCTGGGAGAAGCAGACCTGTAAAGTCCCCGCTCAACGGGTTTTCTATGGTGAACCTCCCATTTTCTACGGTGCCTTCCTACAAGCCTGGGTCACACTAAACAGCCACATTTTTATCTATGTAAATATGTATCTATTACTGAGTTATTTATGCCTGTTTACTTTGTACTTGTGTCAGAGTACTATTGTGTCAATTCTTGTAATTTAACTTTTCATGTTATTTGTATTTACCTGTCCTGTGTCACATTAAGAACAATTGACCTTGGGTCACCTGTATCCTATTGTATGCCTTTGTATGACGTCCGCACGCTGCTTTATAAGCGGCCTGCTTTCCTAATAAAGCAGCAGTACATGTCCACCTGCTCATTATTTCACACCTCTTATAGTGGTGACCCCGGAGTGGTTCCCGGAGCCATTAGCGGACTCACACGGCCACCTAGTTTTGGCTCCATGAACTACCCCACGCCCCTAATGGACTAAAAACGGCACTTTAACAAAGCGTTCGGGCGTGCTGACTCTCGTCGGCAGATCACCAGCGTCATTAGTGGACCCACACGGCACGCTCCCAAGTGTGTATTGATGTGAGTAACCCACTCCAAGTAAGAGGGCAATAGTGAGTATGGACGCGGACAGTCCCTCCCACATACAATTAACCACGAACTTTACGGACTCAGATATCTCCCTCACGCACAACCCACCTGCACCCTCCCCCATGCCAAGGCTCGTGTGCTCCTCCACGCCAATACCCGTCCCCCGTGTGCTGCCCGTCCTGACGGAATAAACTAAGTACGCCCTCGCCATAAAGCTGCCGCCCTTCACGCACAGCAACCAGTCATCATGGCTCTACAGGGTCAAGGGGCAGTTCAGGCTGGCAGGACTTACTGATGAGGTGCTGCAGGCAGACTCTGTGATCAACGCCCTCCTGGTAGAGGTCTACAGGAAGCTTGTCCCGTGGGAGTCTGCCGCACGTCCCGTCACCTACCAAAATCTGAAAACCTCTCTCGTTGAGACCTGCTCCCTGCCGGTCTCTGAGAGGGCTGCGCGTGCCCTTGACCTCGTGAACAACCCTCAACACGACCAGAACCTCCTGGAGACTTGGGGCATGAACCAGGACCTCCTCACCCTTCCTAAGACGGACGGCAGCGGCAGGCAGTCGGAGATAAGCCTGTCAAGGGAGATCTTCCTCCGTCAGCTCCTCCCGGAGGTTCTGACCCAGATCCTCGAGCCTTATACAGTGTCGCTCGGGGACCTGATCAGGACGACGCAGCAGCTGACGGACTCCACAAGGGCACTGAAGCGGTATCCACGCCCGCACACCCCATCAACTCCTTCCAGCTGGAGGAAAGCACAGAGGAGGAGATAAGTGCCGTCACCAGGCGGCGGCCAACCTACCATCACAAGAAACACCCACCAGGCCCTTGCTACTACCACCAGTGGTTTGGCAAGGACGCCCGGAACTGCCAACCGGCCCCCGCTCGTTTGCCCATCCAAAAAACGGGGGAGGCAGCGGCCAACAGAACAGGCCGTCTTGGCAACAGAGGAACCCAGGAGCCCAAAACCAGTAGGTTTTTACGTCCACGACACCATCTCTCCGGCAGGATGATGCTGGTTGACACTGGGGCCGTACGCATCCAGAGAGGACCGCAAATGCCCGCCGGACCCAGCTGCTTCCCTGACGGCTGCCAACGGGTCCCCCATCCTCTCCTACGGCACCAGGCTCCTGTCGATCTCCATCCTTGGCCGGAGGTACAGTTGGAACTTCATAGTCATGGCGTGAGGACCCCTCTCCTGGGTGCGGACTTCCTCGCCCACTTCGGTCTGGCAGTTGACGTCGGTCACAAGTGCCTGTTGGATACCGACTCCTGCCTGTCCCTCCCGCTGGCAACGGGCCCCAGCGCGCCCGCCATCTACTACGTCGCCCCCGCACCAGTACACCCAGCTGCTAAAGGAGTTCCCTAACGTCTTCAAACCCGAACTGCGCCAGGTGCCCGGGGCCCCTGCAAAGCATGGAATCTACCACCACATTAAAACAAAGGACCCCCCAATGCACGCAAAGTTCCGTAGTCACCCCCCTCGGCGCCTTCAGGAGGCCAAGGACGCTTTCGCCGAGATGGAGCGCATGGGCATATGCAGGAAGGCCTCCAGCCCGTGGGCCTCTCCCCTCCACATGGTGCAGAAACCGGACGGCTCCTGGAGACCCTGCGGTGACTATAGGTGGCTCAACCTCGCAACTGAACCAGACCATTACCCCCTTCCAAACATGCAGGATCTCATGGCCTCCTTTCATGGGGCCAAAATATTTTCTAACCTAGACCTTTTGAAGTCATACTTTCAGGTACCAGTTGCTCCAGAGAACATCCCCATAACCGCCATTATCATGCCCTACGGGTCCTATGTCTTCGCCTTCTCCACCTTCGGCCTTAGGAATGCAGGGGCAACCTTCCAAAGACTAATGGACAGCATCCTGGGGACCTGAACTTCTGCGTCTGTTATGTAGATGACATTCTAATTTTTTCCTTATCCCCCAAAGAACACCTGCAGCACATCCAAAAGGTCCTGCAGGGCCTGCAGGAGAACGGCCTCGTCGCCAGGTTTGATAAATGCACCTTTGGCACCGAAAGAGTCGACTTCCTGGGCCATGAGATATCCCCGGGGGCGTCCGTCCACTTGCATCGAAGGTTGCAGCCGTTACCAGGTTCCCCACCCCTACCTCCGTCAAGGACGCACAAGAATTCCTCAGGATGGTCAACTACTACAGGAGGTTCATCCCCGGGGTCACGCACACGATGGCCCCCTGACAGAGATCCTGAAGGGCCACCCGAAGACCTTAGTTTGGGGACCTGACCAGCAGCAGGCCTTTTCCCTGATGAAGGCCGCCCTCGCCGAGGCAACCGCCTTGGCCCACCAGGACCCCAATGCCCCCCTCCAGCTGACGACGGATGCCAGCAACGTCACCTGTGGGGCCGTCTTGGAGCAGGTCATTGCCGGAGCCCCCCAGCCCATCGCCTTCTTCAGCAGGAAGTTCAGCCCCACAGAGTCCCACTACAGCACCTTTGACAGGGAACTCTGCGTAGTGTATCGGGCGGTGCGTCACTTCAAGTTCCTCCTGGAAGATACGCCCTTCACAGTCTGGACAGACCACCAGCCGCTGGTCCATGCCTTCACAAAGCAGGGGGACACATGGTCTTCCAGGCAGCAGCGGCATCTCGTGGCCATCGCGGAGTTCACCTGCACAATCAAGTACCTCCCTGGCAGGAGGAAACCTGTAGCAGACGCCCTCTCAAGGATCGAGCTCAACGCAGTGCAGCTTGGGATTGACTACGAGGACCTCGCTTGGGAGCGGACCACCGACCCAGAAGTTCCAGCCTACCGCACCGCCATCATGTCGCTCAAGTGGAAGGATGTGCCCCTCGCCCCTGGGAGGCCAACACTGCTGAGCGACATAAGCACTGGCCAACCCCGCCCCCTGGTACCCGCCTCCCGCCGCCGTCTGGTGTTCGACGTCATCCACGGGCTGTCCCACCCCTCCGGCAGGACGACAGCCAATCTGTTGGCAGAGAAGTTCGTCTGGCACGGTATGCGGAAGGAAGCGATGGCCTGGGCAAGACAGTGCATCCTGTGCCAGACCAGCAAGGTGGAGTGGCACATCGAGTCCGGGGTGGGTGAGTTTCCCCAGCCGGGGAGGCGGTTCGGACACATCCATGTAGACGTGGTAGGCCCCCTTCCCCCATCAGGCGGGGACAGATATCTCCTGACGATCGTCGACAGCTCCACCAGGTGGCCTGAAGCGACGCCCATGCAAGAAGCCACCGCCAGTGCGTGCGCCAAGGCCCTCCTCTCCAGATGGATCAGCCGGTTCGGTGTCCCGGACCACATAACCACCAACAGGGACCCTGCTTTCCTGTCCGAGCTGTGGTCCACCCTGGCACGCCTGCTGGGGACCTCTCACCACACCACCACCACCTACAACCCCGCGGCCAACGGATTGGTGGAAAGATTCCACAGGTCCCTGAAGGCATCCCTCATGGCCCGGTGCACCACTGAGGATTGGAAGTACCAGCTGCCTTGGGTCCTCCTCGGGCTGAGGACCGCACCCAGAGCCAACGCCGACCCGTCCGCAGCAGAGGAAGTCTATGGGGAGCCCCTTGTAGTCCCTGGCGGTCTCATCATGGGAGATCGCCACAACCTGTCAGTCCAGAGGCTCCGTGACATGGTCGGGAAGTTCGCCCCCTGCCAGCGGACGTATACCGATAGGTCGACACCTTTCACGCCTCCTGGCCTGTCCTCCACCACCCACATCTTCATCAGGAACAACGCCGTCCGCCCGCCTTAACCAGGCCCTACAAGGGACCCTTCCGCATGCTGGAGCAGAACACCAAAGCATTCTGGCTGGCCATGCACGGAAAGGGCGACTGGGTGTCTGTTGACTGCCTCAAGCCCGTCCTGTTGGAGGAAGTCGTCAACGATACCACACAGCGCTCTCCGCAGAGACCATCACCCCAGCAGCCAGCCCAACCCAAAAGAAAGTCGCGTAGCTGCCCCCGGAAGCACCCTGGCAGTGCCACAGCCAGCCGCTCCCATTCACACCGCACCCCCCAGCTGACCTCATGGAGCCGCGGCACTCTCCAGCGGCCCAGCAGGTACCTGGATTGATCAGACGTTACCCACGTCTTGGGAGAGGGGGGTATTGTCAAGTCCCCATCAACGGATTTTCTATGGTGAACCTCCCATTTTCTACAGTGCCTTCCTACAAGCCTGGGTCACGCTAAACAGCCACATTTTATCTCTGTAAATACGTATCTATTACTGATTTATTTATGCCTATTTACTTTGTACATGTGTCAGAGTACTATTGTGTCAATTCTTGTAATTTAACTTTTCATGTTATTTGTATTTACCTGTCCTGTGTCACATTAAGAACAATTGACCTCAGGTCACCTGCATCCTATTGTATGCCTTTGTATGACGTCCGCACGCCGCTTTATAAGCGGCCTGCTTTCCAAATAAAGCAGCAGTATATGTCCACCTGCTCATTATTTTGCACCTCTTATAGACCAGCATCAATCAGTCCAGGAAAGTGCCAGTGGTGTGGCAGAGAGGACAAGGACTACAAGAGGGATTGTCCCACCAAAGATGCGAGATGCTGAATGTGTAGTAAAATAGGACATTATGCAACAGTATGCCGAGCAAGAAGATCGGTGCATGAAGTCAGTGACGAGGACTATGATGAATCTACTGATGGATGCTACATGTTACGAGAAGTCAAGACGGATGAGGAAAACTTCTGGTCAGCAGATGTTCGAGTGAACAATGAAAAGACGACATTTAAACTCGACAGCGGATCAAAAACTACAATCATCGATGAGAAGACGCCATGGCTTCAAGGACTCAAGCTTTCGCCCTCGACGTGTAAATTTGTAGGACCAGGTGGCATAAAATTATGTCACTTATTCAGAGGTAAGATTCCAAATGCAGAACTTAGAATAGGAAATAATACCCGTGTTGAGAACGTGTTCGTCATGTCAAAACAGTCCCATAATCTTCTCTCCAAGAAGGCAGTAGAGAAATTAGGACTGTTAACACCTGGACCCGAAACTTACAACGTTGGAAACGCACCTAACTTTCGAGAGGATTTTCCAAAACTTTTCAAAGGCCTAGGGATGATGAAAACAAAGTACAAGATAGCCTTGCGTGATGAAGCAACACCCTTTTACCTTTATACGCCCAGAAGAGTCCCCCATCCGCTACTCCCAAAAGTAAAGGAGAAACTACAAATGATGGTCCAGCAGAACGTCATAACGCCCATAACCAAGCCAACTGAGTGGTGCTCAGGAATGGTTAATGCAGTGAAGCGTAATGGGTATGTGAGAATTTGTGGGGATCTTATGCCATTGAACAAGGTGGTTAAAAGGGAAATACACCCGATGGCCAGCATCGGCAAAAACCTCACTAAGCTATGAGGAAGCAAAGCGTTTACAAAGTTGGATGCTAATTCTGGATTTGGTAGATACTCCTCGATGAAGAATCAAGACTCTTGATGACATTCGTAACCCCATTTGGATGGTACTGTTTCAACCGTCTTCCTTTCGGGATTAACTCAGCACCCAAAAATTTTCCAGATGACAATGTCAACTATTCTAGAGGGACTGGAAGGAGTTGTCTGTCACATGGATGACATTCTCATCCACGGCCCTTCACAGGATAGCCAAGACAAGCATGTCAGAAAGGTTCTACAGCAATTGCAGGATGCGGGAGTTACATTAAACAACAAGCATGAATTCTCTAAGGAGCAGATTAAATTCCTAGGACACATTATCTCCGGAAATGGAATACAGGCAGACCCAGAGAAAACAAAGGCTATCAAAGAATTTCCAAGACCGACTAATGTTACCAAATTGCAACGGTTTAACGGTATGGTAAACCAACAAGCCAAGTTCCTACCAGACCTCGCCAGTATCAACGAGCCGCTGAGGCAACTCTTAAAGAAGAGTCAACACTGGTTCTGGGACCAGCCTCAAGAAGCAGCTTTCCAGGCAATAAAAAACTAAGCTCATGTCTACAGATTTACTAGCACACTACGATCCTAACAAAAGGAGCACAATTGCCGCTGATGCCTGCTGCAACGGATTAGGAGCTGTTCTTCTACAACTTGACAATTCCAGTAATCGACGACCGATTGCCTATGCTTCAAGAGCACTAAGCGAGATCGAGCAGAGATACTCAGTTATCGAAAAAGATACTTTACCAGTCACATGGGCCTGCAAGAAATTTAAGCATTATGTATTGGGTACAACCTTCAGCCTAGCGACGGACCACAGACCATTAGTTCTGTTACTCTCAGGTACTGACCTATCAAAGTTTCGACCTAGAATACTGCGTTTTCATCTCTGACTTGCAAGATATTCGCCTGAAGTAACTTATGTCCAAGGAGTACATCAAAATGCAGTCAAAATATCCCTCGCTCCGACGAGTCTCCTGACAATGGAAGATCTTCAGTTGATTGAAGAAGTATAAGAATATCAAGAAGCAAATCTGAAGTGTATCCCACCTACGGAATGACGACTAGAAGAAACTAGGGTAGCTCAAGAGGCCAATGCCATTTGCAAACAAGTAATCACGTATTGTCGAGACGGATGACCTGCAGTTATGCTTTCTCAGCCACTCTTGAAACCATACTGGGAGAAGAAACAGCATCTTACGGTAAATCGAGGACTTTTGATATTCTATTCAACACCCATATAGTTATTCTAGGATCTCTTCAGTTGGAAGTACTGAATGCACTACATGAAGGTCATCTAGGTATCACCAATGTCAAGGACGTGCAAGTTACTCAGTTTGGTGGCCCCTCATTATGAAACAAATTGAAGCGATGGTTAACAAGTGCCACACATGTGCCAAGTTGAGACCAGAGCCAAGGGAACCTCTTATGGCTATGTCCTTTCCAACGAAACAACCATGGAGCCAGATTGGTACCGATTTGTTTGAACTTGAAGGAAAGTCATATGTCATAGCAGTAGACTACGCCAGCAGATGGTTCAGATTCAAAGAATTGAAAACCACATCTTCAGGAGCAGTTATCAGAGCTTTGTCCGAGATATTTTCGACTCATGCAATTCCTGATACAGTCATTTCCGACGATGGACCTCAGTATGCCAGTCGCGAATTTCAAGAATTCGCAAAGGATTGGGGATTTGCTCCTGTGACATCATCGCCTCTTCATCCACAAGCAAATGGGGAAGCAGAGAGAGCCATACAGACGGCCAAAAATATTCTTAAGAAGAATGCAAATCCTTATCTTGGCCTACTTGCCTATTGTTCAGTGCCTCTCAGAAATGGCCTTACGCCCAGCGAACTCCTGATGAGTAGAAAGATAAATATGAAACTACCTGTTCACCCAGACGTTCTACATCCAAGGGATACCAATAAAGAAGAACTGCAGAGAAAAGAGGAGAGGTACAGAGAGCATTATTCAGCCAACTACAACAGTCATCACCGAATACAAAACCTTCCCGCTCTACAAGAAGGTGATAAAGTGTATATACATGACCAAGAGAAATATGGGGAAATTAAAGAAAGACTAGCAAGCCATAGGTCATATGAAGTAGTTACAGACACTGGATCGACAATAAGGAGAAACAGGTGTTCTCTGATATACACTGGGGAAAACTCGGTCTCTCAAGTAGAGCAACCAAGAAATGACAGTCTGCAAACCAGCAAAACTGCACCAAATTCAAATGACCAAAATGCCAGCGCACTAAGTGACAACAGTCACAGTGAAGTAAGGAAATCTCCTAGACTACACAAACCAAACAAGCAGCCCGGTATGCTGTACTATTGATTATTATTGTATTTGGTTTTTTTTGCACAGTACTACAGTATATTCACTGGTCAGTGTTTAGTTACTCATGCAGAGACTCTGTTGTTTGAAATGTTATATACGATTCCTTTTGAAGCTTGTCTTGTAGTTGTTCATAAGCTTGAGAGGAGGTGTTGTATGATATCTCTAATGTACAACTATGTTATTGAAATTGTGTCTGCTATCTAGCATTTATTTTATCAGTTGTACCTGTGTCTGGTAACAGTGTCAATAAACAGTCCTAGCAGTAACGATGTTTCAGTTAACCAAATAATTCAGCAATACCTACAGTGATCTTTTACAATCAAAACCTGCTAGAAGAAGAAGTGATTATCATGCATGTGCAGTCCACCATATTGTCAACAAACGGACTGGCACAAGACTAGGAAGCAATTATTTTCTGCGGTCTTTTTGGATCAGCTCCATTTGTCAGTGCTCCATTTTTCACAATGGAATCACCTAAAGAAGCAAGTTAAATGCCTAGGTTTAAGTTCCAGTTAAAGTTTTAGTTTTAAATTTTTGGAACTGTTGTTAAATTGTGTGTGAAAGCCAAAAATCCGGTTTTTCTTGACAACAAGGATGGTACTTAGTCATAATTGCTTATTGTTAGTTGTGGAAAGTGCAATTGTTTCGACACAATATACAAACCCTTGGTCCTTTACATTAGGATTACTTTCAGGCGTAGGCTGGAAAATGGCCGTTGAATTTCAAACAAGGTGGTTAGGCAGTTAACTACTGTCTGGGAAGCGGGAGTACAATTTGCTCTCGGCCATCGTGGAATGCGGACGTTGTTTCTTCGCTCTCTGTCTGACTGCCTTTTTTCTCATTTTTGGTGGGAAATTTCCTTGTTTTCTCTAGAATGAATGTTGATAAACCTTCTAAACCCTCCTATCCCCGGCATGTGTGTTCTGGGGTAGTAGGCAAGAAATATAACGCCTTTAGATCCAGCATCGACACGGACCCACACGCTCTCTGCCCATCTTGCAGGGGGAGTGTGTGTTCGCGAGACGCTCCTTGTAGTGAGTGTTGTTCTTGGTCTCCCGAGCAATGGGAGAGGTTCGAAGGGAGGAGACGCTACCGTCGTAAGCTAGCCAAGGAATCGTCCGAGGGTAACGCCCCCGATGACTCCAGTGGTGGCTAATGTGTCGGGTTCGTTTCTCCCTCCCTGCAAACTTCCCTTGCTTACTCCCTCTCCCTCGGGTGAGTACTCCCCCTCCCCTTCCTCATTCATTTCATCGAGTATGGAAGGGGGTGGGGGAGTGGTGGACCAGGACATCCTCTCAGGTGTCTCTTCTCGTTCTTGGGGGGGAGTTTTTTCCCCTGGAACAAGCAGAGACTTCCCAGTCTAACCCGACTTTTTCCTCAGGTTTTGGGTTGGATAGCCAGGCGTCAGGCATATCCTCGGCCTGGCTACACCTGGGTCTACCTGGCGTTCCATCACTAGAGGGTCTGGTATCGCATTTGTCTGGCACTCCAGTGACAACACACGCGGCAACCACAATCACCACCACCTCGGTCACCATGTCGGGATTTGCTAAGCTACCCATGTCGGTGGCTTCTCATCTGGATACCCAGGCTTCAGCTGCCCCTGCCGTACACCATTCAGTACCGCTGCCTCCTGGGTTCCTGGCCCCGCTCTCACGACCGGGACCTTCCTACATGGTGATGTCTACAATGCCGTATGTAACTGTTCCTGCCCCTGTTGCTGACCCTGGCCCGATGATGACAATGATTCCGGGTCCTCACTTCCCTGTCTCCCAGCCCGGCACATCGTCTGACTCTCTCCCCATACCTTCAACCCTGGCTTGGCCCGGCCTGGCTGCTCGCGCACCACCCGTGCCTGCATTCCCAGCCCCGCCTCCGTATGTTCCTGGCTGCCTTGCGGATGCTCCCACCCCGGTAACTGCTGGCCCGAGCACTGCGTATGCTGCCCGGGTTGCGCCTACTACTGTGGCCCCCTCCCACCCCGGTTGCTCCTGCTTCATCAGCTGCGCCTGCATGGTTTGGGGACTTAACCGTGATCCTGAGGAAGATGGCGAAGAAGTCTATGAAGAGATCAAGAAAGGTGTCGTTGTCTTCGTCTTCATCTTCGTCATCATCATCGTCTTCGTTTGCTGCCTCTTCTTCTTCTCCTTCCGAGTCTTTGTGGCCAAAGAAGAAGTCTGCCTCTCCCCCCCAACTAAGAAGTCTTGCACCGAGACTTCTAAGGGACTGCCTCCTTCCACAGGGAAGGCAGTAGGATCTCTCACTGGCTCTTCCCGATCCACGGATCAGGGAACCGCTGCTCTGGCCCCCGGGTCAGTCGCATTGGGAGCCAAGGGCATGCCGACCGCGGTCCACCGCCCAGCCCCCCCCCCAACCCCCGCTGTGCCTAAGAAACCTGCTTCTAAGGCCAGCAGGTCCACATCAGACACTCGTGCGCGAGTTGCTCCGAGTACCTGGGTTTCCAAGGAGACCCGGGTACCCGAGGCTGATGCGGAAGAAACTTCTTGCCATACAGACCCGGGCGTGGGGCGAGAGAAAGAGTCCGGGCATGCAGGTGCCCCGACTCTTCCTGCTGGCACTTCTGCGAGTGCCAAGCCAGGTTCCCGGGAAAGTGCTTCGGTCCCTCGGGTCCGAACGCCAGGAGAAGCAGAGAAGAGGTCCCCTGCTCAGTCTTCCAGAGAGACTACGGCCTCAAAGAAGACTGGGGCGTGTCTAGAGGATAGCGTGGGCTCGCGCCAGCCAGCCGCACGCTCGACTCCTCCCAGTCCCCGGCCATGTCCGCGTGACCAGCCTGGCTCAGGGGAGGCGAGCGCACGGCTCGGCTCATGCGAGCCGTTCCGCTCTGCTCGGGAGACTGCTTTGCCTAGGCGAAAGCACTCTCCTCGACTCAGGTTGCCATCACCACCGCGGGTTGGTGACCGCTCCCGGCCCGCTGCCCCTGTTGGTTCTGCCAGCAAGGCCAGTGGGAGCACCTGATCCTCCTCGCCTGTCCCCTCTACCTCTTGGGCTGCTTCTAAGGGGCACAAGTTGGACAGAAAAAATTCTGGCGAGTTTTCTCCCCAGAGTTCTACCTCGGGGGTGTATGAACATGGCACAGTCCTCGGCTCGACCAGGTCTTATGCCCGCGTGGTGCAGGAAAGATCACGGGGGTCTGCCGAGGTTCTCCCTCCTGCAGGGAGAGTAGATCGGGAGGACCGCACTCTGGAAGGACTTGAGGGTCCCCTTCTCCCTAGGATGCGGACACCGCCGAGATACAGAGGACGTTTGCAGAGGTTATTGCGCTGATTTGTCAGCACAATGACCTCGGGGAAGGGACCACGGCCTCAACTGTGGATCATCTGTTGCGACTCGAATAAGCTTCTTTCCCCCCGCCCCGCGCCTCGTCAGAAGTGCTTCTACACTCCAGTGGAGAGGGCTTTGCCGACTAAACAGGTTGACCCGGACCTGGCATGTCTGGATCCAGGTCTTACGTTGCAGCAGCTTACTGCAGAGAGCATCTCCCTCTCTCAGCAAGAAGCCGCAACCCTGGAAGCCACTGCCATGGCGACCTTTCAGGCAGTCTCCTGGCTTGATCTGTGGTCCTTCGCAGTATCGAAGGTAGTTGCTTCCTTGGGTGCTATCGTGCCTGGGGAGGACTCCGCCTTTGGGAGACTGTGCCAGTCTGGGGGTAGGGCCATCTCCTACCTCGCCCACCAGACGGCAAACCTGTGGGCAAACCTGGTCCTGAAGCGAAGAGACGTCGTTCTGTCTCTCTTCTCCAGGTCTGTAGGACCCGAGTCGGTAATGACCCTAAGGAATGGACCGTTGCTGGGTTCCGCCTCTCTCTTCCCCAGGGAGTTGGTGGATGCCACGGTAGACAAACACCAAGCCGATGACAGCGACCAGGCAGTGGCCAAGACCTCTGGGTCTTTGCATCCCACTGCAGCCAGGCCTTTGGGCCAGGCTGGCACTTCATCGGTCCCTAAGAAGTCCCAGTCTTCGAAAGGGACCCGTGGAAACACCAAGCCTTCTTCTCCCTCTAGAGAGGGTGGTCCTTCCTGCCCCTTTCAGCCCACTTTCCAATCCGGTAAAGGGGGCAAAGGGAAGAAGAAGAAGGGAAAACACTAGGGACAGCGTTCCCCCCCCCCAAAAGCTGCCGAAGGTGGGGGGGTGCCTGTCGAGCCATTGGGCAACATGGCAGCGACACAGAGCCGAGACCTGGATAGGGGATGTCCTTCGGGAGGGATATCTACTACGCTTCAAGCCTCGGCCTCCCCTCACCTACACTCAGGTCCATCTCCGCACGTACTTCCAAGGATCTCCGAAGGACACCGCACTACAGCGAGATGTGCAAGCCATGCTGAGGAAAGGTGCTGTAAAAGTCGTTTCGGACCAGTCTCCAGGCTTTTACAGCTGTGTCTTTCTCGTAGAGACAGCCTCAGGGGGATGGAGACCGGTCATAGACCTCTCTCCCTTGAACCGTTTCATTCGCCAGACTCGGTTCATGATGGAAACAGCACAATCCATGCTTGCTTCGATCAGGGAGAACGACTTCACGCCTACGGTGGACTTGAAGGATGCGTATTTCCATATACCCATTCATCCGTCCTCTCACAAGTACCTCCACTTTGTCCTTGGGGAGATGGTCTTCCAATTCAGGGCACTTTGCTTCGGGCTCTCGACCACTCCCCTGGTGTTCATGAGAGTCTTCTCGCTCGTGTCAGCTTGGGCCCACTCACACGGGATATGTCTACTGAGCTATCTCGACTACTGGCTGGTCCTGGTGAGCTCCCGCTCACAGTTGCTACAGGACAGGGATCGGCTTCTCGAGTTTTGCTGCGATCTTGGGATTGTGGTAAATCTCGTGAAGTCAGATCTCACCCCCAAGCAGAGGATAAAGTACCTGGGCATGCTGATAGACTCGGTGGCAGCGAAAGTCTTTCCCTCGGGCCCTCGTATCAGCAGGTTCAGGCAGGCAGCACAACTGTTCCTGTCACAACAGGAGCTGCCAGTCCGGCAATGGCAAGTCGTCATTGGTCACCTGTCGTCGCTGGAGAAGCTAGTACCTCATGGGCGTCTTCACCTGCGGTCTCTACAGTGGAGACTAAAGGAGTATTGGTCCCAGTCCCGAGACCCCCAGTCCTTCCTCATTCCTCTTTCCGAGGAGGTGAGGGAGGACCTTCGCTGGTGGATGGATGACAGGAACCTCTTGATAGGAATATCCCTGCATACTCCCCCTCCGGACATGCTACTGTTCTCAGATGCAACGACCGAGGGATGGGGCGCACACCTGGAGGAGTTGCTGACTTCAGGAGTGTGGCACCGAGATGACAAGCGCCTTCACATCAACATCCTGGAACTCAAGGCAGCCTTCTTGGCTCTCCAAGAGTTCCAGGATCGAGTGATGGGACACTCCTTGGTACTGATGAGCGATAATACCACAGTAGTGGCATACGTCAACAAGCAGGGGGGCCTAGTGTCCCTACTGCTCCACCAGTTGACATTGCAGGTGCACGAGTGGGCCATGACTCACTCAGTAGAGCTGTCAGCCAGGTACATTCCAGGCAAGAGGAATGTCGTGGCAGGCAAGAGGAATGTCGTGGCAGACAAGCTCAGCTGCCAGAATCGAGTGATAGGGACCGAATGGTCCCTCCACTCGGAAGTGACGGAAAGGCTGTTTGACTTGTGGGGGCGTCCAGCCACTGATCTATTTGCCACCCGGCACAACAGAAAACTCCAGGTCTTCTGTTTGGTCGTGCCGGACCCATGGGCTGCTGTGGAGGACGCGTTCCAGCACCCATGGGACAACCTCGACATGTACGCCTTTCCTCCGTTCTGTCTGATTCGCCGAGTGATCACTCTGAATCTCAGGATGATTCTGGTGGCACCCAAACGGCCACAGGCCGTTCGGTATTTGGACCTGCTAGCTCTCCTCTCCGAGGCTCCGAGAGAGATCCCCCACTGGCCCAACCTGCTGTGTCAACCCCACGTAGAGCGGTACCACCAGGCAGTGCAGTCCGTGTCTTCACTGCTGGATGTTATCCACCATCTCTTGCGAGCGAGAGGCTTTTCGCGTCGTGCAGCAACAGAGATGGCAGGATACCTCAGACGATCCTCCGCAGCAGTATACCAGGGAAAGTGGTCCGTCTTCTGTGGTTGAGTCGTCGAAGGGGTATCTCTCCGGTCGGAGCTACTATTCAGCAGGTCGCGGACTTCCTCGTCTTCCTTCGCCGAGAGAAGCTTCTCTCCGTTTCAGCTGTGAAAGGCTACCGTGCTGCACTCGGCCTAGTCTTACGGCTGAAAAGAGTAGACATCTCTTCCTCTTTCGAGATCTCTCTACTAATGAGAAGCTTCGAAAGGTCTTGCCCACCCAGGGATCTCAGGCCCCCTGCGTGGGATGTGACTCTCGTTCTAAGGAGCCTGACTCGTACACCGTACGAGGCTTTACGAGAGTCTTAAGACAGGGATCTGACCCTCAAGACCGTCTTCCTGCTGGCCCTGGCATCGGCGAAGAGAGTTGGCGAACTTCACGGACTTTCCTTTGATGTGAAAGACTCGAGGGGATGGGGATCAGTTACGCTCGATTTCATCCCAGATTTCATAGTGAAGACTCAGAATCCTTCAGTCCCTGATGCACGGTTCGAGTCCTTCATGATCCCCTCCCTAGAGGACTTTGTAGGTAATGAACCAGACGAGATGCTACTGTGTCCTGTTAGAGTGCTGCGGCGCTATCTGAAGAGGACTTCACGTCTCCAGCCTGAGTGTCGACGACTCTTCGTTAGTACTGGCTCGACCAAGAAAGAAGTGTCCAAGAACACCATCTCCTTCTGGCTTCGTGAGACGATAAGGAGAGTGTATTCTGCTGCAGGAGAAGACGACACCGGTACGCTTCATCTGAGAGCTCACAAAGTCCGCAGCATTGGTCTGTCCCTCGCATTCCGGAAGAACATGTCGGTTTTGCAGGTGCTGAAGGCGGGCGTGTGGTCCCAACAGACTACCTTCACCTCCTTCTACCTCCAGGATATTGCTCACAAGTCCTTGGACACTTTTTCCTTGGGTCCTGTGGTGGCTGCTCAACAAGTTGTGTAGCTTACCCAGCTCCTCTAACAGGACAGGTTGCATCTCGCCTAAGATGTACGGTTGTGATTGGGAGAATGAATGTGGAGTGACTGGCCTCTCTTCTTTCCCCCCATCCTGGCTCTCTTCCTACGGGCAGGGAGCGGATGTGCCGTTACATGCTGGATCTGGCAGTCAATGCAGGTAAGCACATAACGGGAGCTCCCGTTCTATTTTCCGTTCAGGTTGATAGAAGCAACCCCACTCCTTCCTCTTGCAAGGGGGGGAAGGAGACCATGACTATAAGACAAACCCAGTGCTCGTGATTGCCTTTATGTCATCCGACTCCAAGTTCTTCCTAGCCTACTTTGCACAAACTGACGTTTCCTCTTTCATGCAAAGGGACCCAGAAGTCTGACCACTGTTCCCGCGTTTCTTACAACCTGATCATTTTGAAATTTTTGTCAGAGGCAGTTTTTCCCTTCCTCACTCTCTCGACCGGGAAGGGAAGACAAGGTGGTGAACTCCAGTCAGCTCATAGAGACTCACTCATATTCCTCCCTCCAACCAGTGAGTCTCCTAATGTAAAGGACCGAGGGTTTGTATATTGTGTCGGAACAAATCACAATTTTTAAAGTAAATTGTATTTTTCCTAACTATACAAACCTGAGGTCCTTTACATTTTATGCCCACCTCATGCCACCCCTCAATCTGATACCTGGCCTAAAGGCAAATTGGAATGTTTACATCCGGGCAGGCGGTACCCCCACCTCCCAGACAGTAGTTAACTGCCTAACCACCTTGTTTGAAGTTCAACGGCTGTTTTCCAGCCTACGCCTGAAAGTAATCCTGATGTAAAGGACCTCGGGTTTGTATAGTTAGGAAGAATACAATTTACTTTAAAAATTGTGATATTGTTTTAAAAATTCATCATCTCAATTAGATATTCTGACTAAAAGAAATGTCTACAATTTATCATTAATATAAAATCTTTTCAGATCATACGACATCTACAATAATCAAGGAAGTAGCCTAGATCAGACTGAGAATAATCTAGACTGAATAAATAGGGGGTGTTGTCTGTAGCCTATATCATAGGATCATATAACCTTAAGTGTGAACTAAATAACCTACATTAGGTAGTAACATAAATTAGGGTAACTTTTAAGAAATGTCCTATTATGGGCCAAAAACAGTGGCCTAACTTAGGCCAAGGACCCAAGGATTAGATAATAATCTGGGCAAGATAAAATGGCAGCCTAGCTATTAAACTACATATTTTTGGGCTCGGGCTGTGTCGTCCTGATGAAAGGTTCCCTTAGGCAGCTTTCTAGAGTACAAATACTGCTAAATGTACCAGAGAAAAAAACAAAAGAGTCTGTGGAGTTCCAACCCCCACTGCGACTATCCAATACTGATATCGTGTATGTAACAGGGAAGTATGCAAGCATAGCCACAGCTATCTTACCCCGCATAGATTTAACCTCATCTGCTAGGAAGGGGTAACAATTGATATTGGGGAGCCATTACATCACCTATGTCTCCCGACATCAGTGTGCATACTAGAGTTTCATTCCCTGTAACTCCCTCCTGTTATTTTGCTGATTTTTCTCTTATTTGGATCATGGCTTCGTCTTCTCCTCCTCCTTCTAAGAAGTTGAGTATTTTTAGACGTTTAGAGAGACAATTATGAGCTCTCATCCCCTTTTAATGCCATTTAGCCAGAGTTTTTCGTGACCAGTTTCGGCCTCCTTGGCCGACTTCGGTCTTGCCGCCTTAACGAAGCTCATGGTTTTTTTATATATTTTATATATCTATTTATTTATTTATTTACTTTCGATAGGATATTTAGTATTTACCTTTATTTAGGTCTTTCTCTTAGCTAGCTTCGTTTGGTCCTTGGCCTTTGGCCTTCGTTGGACTTCGTTAGTTAGCCCAGTCCACCCGGGGGAGTTCCCCCTGAATTTCAGCGGACGTTGTGACCGTTCCCCAGCCTTTGCTGGATGACCTTCGCTGTCAGCTGTCAGGGCTAGCCTGTCCCTTGTCCCGGATGTCTTCGGACTTGCCTTTTGACCAGTTCCCCAGGTGGATGGCTCCGTCTTCAGCCGACGTCGGCCTACGTGCCGGGCCGATTCTCCATTCATGCTTCTCGCCCCCCCTAGCATGCTAGGATGTGAGTGCATGTTGCCCCCTGTGACTTAGCGGTCGTCCTTGTCGCCCTGTCGGTCGTGGCCGCTTTCTGGCTACGGTTTCTCATCCTTCTGTGGATCTCCTCCACCCATGGATTTAGCCTAGCCTAGCAGCTGTCGGCCGAAAGGTTGGACGATTGTTGTCGGCCTCCCAGCTTGGCCGTCTTGTCGCCATGTCAGCCGCAGCCATTTTCTAGTGTCGGTTCCTCATCCTGCCTGGATTCCCCTCCAACTAGGATAGGGCCTAGCCTAGTGGCTCTCGGCATACAAGGTCGGCCGACGTTCGGCCGCCTGTCGGCCATGCCGGCTGCAGCCGCTTTCTAGTGTCGGTTCCTCATCCTGCCTGGATTCCCCTCCAACTAGAATATAACCCAGCCTAGTGGCTGTCAGCCGACGTTCAGCTCGGCCACATGTCGGCCGTAGCCTAGCTGGGTTGCCGCTGTCCCTGCTGTACCAGTGCTCAGGTGTCAGCCTTCGGGAAGAATCTCACATCTTACTTGATGCCAGACGAGATGGTAGTTCCTTTCGCCACGAAGATGGCTCAGTCTGTTTTCAAGGCCGTTATTGAGGAAAAAGCCACCCCTACCATTGAAGAGTGCAAGCTGACCTCGCTTGTACTACCGAAGGACTCTGAAATATGGAAAGGGATCCACCTCACTTTCAGCGTGGGGAAGCTGGCTAACGATTGCACCAGTCAGCAATTTCAGGAACAATTACCCCTACTTTCCGAAGCCCTCCTCAAAACAGAGTATGAGAGCAGAGTCTGCCTGTCAGCCTCCCTGTCTCACCAGACTATGTTGGAGGTACTGATCAACAATAACCCGGGCAAGGACCTCTACACAGCCCTGGCTAAATCCCATGCGATCACCATGCAACGGGACTTATATGCCTTCTGTCAAGCACGCAAGGCATGTCAAAAAAATATCCTTGCCAACGCCAAGGTTTGGCATGAGCCAAAACGCCTGATCGACTCTTCTGTGTGGGGTGATAAGCTATTCCCCGATGATCTGGTCAAGAGATCCTCGATACCGCTGCCCGGGAAAATAGAAATCTTCTTGAGAAGTGGGATGCTTCCAGTTACAAGAGGAAGTTTACCCCTGGCCAAGGGCCTCAGCCCAAATCTGCCAAGAGTTCCAAGCTGATGTCACACTGTCAAGCTGGACCTCCTCCCCCAGCTCCTGTGTACCGGATGCCTCCTCCTCCTTACCCGGCCCCCCTCCCCTGCCTACAACCCTTTCTATGAATAAGGTAAGGCCAACTTTCAGACCTACCACTCTGGACAGAACTTTCCCCAGAGAGGTGGTCACCATGGCAGTAAAGGCCAAGGTGCCGGCAACAAACTTCGAGGACACCACCAAGGTACAGTGAATAGGTCAAATCCGCGAATGCTTAAAACCCCTCTAAAAACACTTAGAACTGCCCATTTTGATAGCTTAAACCAAGAGAAACCCTGTAAAAATGCTTATACCTGAGTATTTTAAGTTTTATCACAAAAAGTGCATTTATTCATGAAAATTATATAAAAAATACAGTAATTAGTGAATATTTCTCAGTGAAAAATGCTGCGAATGGGCGAATTTTCCGCGAATGATGGCTAGAGAAACCCGCGAATGGGTGAGTCCGCGAACCATGAGTACGCAAATACGGGGGTTTACTGTAAATGCGGAGGCAGAGGAGCTGGACAAGGCAAACAATGAGACCCTTCCGGTAGGGGGTCGCCTAGTCTGCTTCAAACATCAGTGGACATTCAGTGGCTGGGCATTCAGTGTAGTGTCCGAAGATCTTGGATGGAAGTGGAAATCTCCACCTCCTCCTGCCAAGGGGGTTCTTCCAGGCCTCAACACCTTTCCTGGAAGAGTATGTTCAGGACCTCTTGGCCAAACGAGTCATCCGCCCGGCCAAGTCCCTGCGACTTCAAGGCCGTCTCTTCTGTGTTCCCAAGAAAGGCTCGGACAAGAAGAGGGTCATTCTGGATCTGTCGAAGCTCAACTACTTCATTCAGTGCGACAGGTTCCAGATGCTAAGTATTTCGGAAATACGAACCCTACTACCCCTTGGGGCATACACTATCTCCATAGATCCTACCGACGCTTACTGGCATCTGCCGATGTCTCGTCGCTTCACCCCCACCTTGGTTTCAGACTCAAGGCAAAGGCTTATGTATTCAGAGCTATGCCCTTCGTGCTCAATATAGCTCCACGGATCTTTACCAAACTAGCGGATACCATCATTCAGGTCCTACGGAGTCAGGGAATTCAAGTGGCAGCCTATCTGGACGACTGGATAGTCTGGGCGTCCAGCCAGAAAGGTTGTCTCCAGATGGCCAAGGACACCATGGCCTTTCTCCAGTCTCTGGGATTTCAAATAAACTTCAAGAAATCTCATCTGACTCCGTCCTAATCCTTCCAGTGGCTTGGCCTAGACTGGAACTTGGTAGACCACCGTCTGTCTCTCCCCCCGTCCAGGCATCGGGAAATAACAAAGACAGTCCGTCAATTCTTGAAACAGAAGGTGACTAGCAGACAAATGCAAGAGAGAGTGCTAGGCTCCCTCCAGTTCGCCTCCATCACGGACCCCTTGCTCAAAGCCAGACTCAAGGACATCAATCGAGTCTGGCGTCGCAGAGTCACCAAACACTTAAGAGATCGGCGCGCAGTCACACCCGACTTGCTGCGCAAACAATTGAGATCCTGGACCTCATCCCGAAGCCTCTCAAAGTCGATCCCTCTTGTTCATCCTCCCTCGTCGGTGGTCATCCACACGGATGCATCCTTGACGGGTTGGGGGGGCCACTCCCCCTCCCAACAAGTGCAGGGAAATTGGTCAACAAAGTTTCAGAGCTTCCATATCAACATCTTGGAAGCAATGGCCGTTTTACTATCCCTCAAACGGCTGAAACCCAAGAGAATCTCGTCCGTCCATTTGGTGCTGAACAGCAATGTCATAGTGAACTGCATCAACCGACGGTGCTCCAGGTCACGCCCAATCAATCATGTCATGATAGCCATCTTCTCACTGGCCAGACGCAGGAAGTGGCATCTCTCTGCGACTCATCTAGCAGGGGTCAAGTACGTGATAGCAGTCTCTCTGTCGAGAGCAGCACCCCTCGAATCGGAATGGGCTCTAGATGACGCATCATTCTCTTTCGGTGGATGTGTTTGCGACAACAAACAACCACAAGCTTCCCCGATATGTCTCCCCGGTCCTAGACCCTTGGGCTGTGGGGATGGACGCAATGACTCTCGACTGGAATCAATGGGACAGGATTTACCTGTTTCCTCCAGTCAACCTTCTTCCCAAGGTACTTCACAAGCTCCTGTCCTTCCGGGGTGTAGCTGCCATCATAGCCCCAAAGTGGCCGGAGAGCAACGGGTTTCCTTTGACATTGGAACTCAGCCTACGTCTGATTCCACTACCCGGCTCCAGTTCTCACTCAGGAAGTCCAGAAGAAAATTGTCTCCGCTTCATCCTGGCTAACGAGCAATCTTCATTTGATGATTTTCTCGAATTCGCAGCCCGCAGATGCTTCGGCATCCAGAAAGCTAACATAGACTTCCTGGAGTCCTACAAGGCGGAGGGCACTAAGAATCAATATAATTCTTCCTGGAAGAAGTTTTCGTCCTTTGTTCGTGAGCAGAATCCATCTGCCATCACGCTGGACTTCTGCATCTCCTTTAAATCTCTGCATGACCAAGGTTTAGCACCTGGTACCATCAACACCTGTAAGTCAGCCCTCAATAGGCTGATATTCTATGGCTTCAATATTGATTTTAATGATGGCCTTCTATCTAAGGTCCCGAAGGCCTGCGCTCGCCTTAACCCTGCTAAACCACCCAAGCCAATCACTTGGTCTTTGTCCAAGGTTCTCCAGCTGGCTTCAGATACCTCTCATCATGCAGTAGACCTGGAGTTGTTGACAAGGAAGACCTTGTTTCTGCTTACAATGGCTTCCAGTGCTCGTGTTTCTGAGATAGTGGCCCTTTCTCGTGATCCTGGTCATGTCCAGGTTTCGGATTTTGGGGAAGCTACCCTTTATCCAGATCCTTCGTTCCTCGCAAAGAATGAGCTCCCCACCAAACGCTGGGGTCCCTGGCGGATCCCATCGCTTCCACAAGACGCCACTTTATGCCCTGTATCCTGTCTTCAGGCCTACCTCCAGGCCACTGCGGCTTGGAAAGGGGGCCAACTCTTTCGTCGTACTACAGGTGCCAACATCTCCAAGGATGGCGTAAGATCCAAGATACTTTACTTCATTAAGACAGCAGACCCAGACAGTGTGCCTGCAGGTCATGATGTTAGGAAAGTTGCTTCTTTAATCAATTTCTTCCAACACATGGATTTTGAGGACCTTACGGGCTATACAGGCTGGAAGTCCCCTAAGGTATTCTTCAGGCACTACTGTAAGCAGATCCAAGAAGTTAAGCACCATCTTGTTGCTGCAGGGAAGGTCATTTCCCCCCAGTCTTAACAATGCTCATCTCTCATTCCATTGCCATATTCTGTACTATTATCTCCGTTATATTAATAGTTTGGTAATTTGCCTGGCCGAGTTTGGTCAGTAATGGTTACTTTATGTTTAAGTGATTTTTGGCTGACAAGTGTTATTGTCATGGAATGTTAAATTTAATATTGAATATTGTAATAAAATCCTATAAATGTCATTTGGTGTTTTCTTCCTGCATGTCCTGCTGTTGTGTACCAATTAATTATCCCTGTTATAATTGTATTGCTCATCACCTTGAGTGTTATCTAATTTAATGGTTAAAAGGGACCAAGTCTCCCTTCTTTACCCTCGAGACGGTCTGTTCTTCACCTCATCCTTTTATGTATAAGGAGCTCACTCTACCCACTCTTGGTCGGTTCATAGACTTTCACCTTCGGCTTTGCCTCAGGTTCTAGTATGGTCAAACTGCTCACAGACATGCATTTCATGGAGGTTGTCTTGGTTGGATTGACTTTTCATATCACTCCCCTGACGGGAATAGTCATTCTCAGGATGGTGTTCCTGGTATGGTTGGATTTAGTCTTCTGAGCAATGCAAATTTCTCTGGTACACTTTAATCAGGATGACACAGCCCGAGCCCAAAAAACGGATTTTGACGTAGGAAAAATCTATTTTTGGGTGAGGTAGCTGTATCGTCCTGATGAACCCGCCCGTTACAGTTAGGCCTCCCCCCCCCCCGATTGCTCACTGACGGATTCTCCCCAAGCAACTAGTCCAGCTTTTTAGTAAATATTTTTCTTTTTTATATAGCCTATACACTAAGCATGATCTGAAAAAAAGTCAGGATTAGGCAGTACCTTATATTAGGTTAAGTGATAACCTTTTGAAAAACATCCTGTTATTGGATTAAGCATTATCCTAGACCAGGTTGTGAGAGGGTGCGAAAGAAAGAGCAGGAAGACAAGTACTGCTAGTTTATTGAGGAAGCGACCTGCTTATAAAGCGGCGTGCAGACGTCGGCATATACGCGGACGTCAGTACAAAATTTACAAGTGACCCGAGGTCAAAACTATTTCTCTACACAAAACAGGACAGGTACATATAGATAACAGGATGATTAACAAGAGCTGATTAGACACAAAAAATACTCTGACACATATAAGGGCAAATGAACAGGTAATAAATGAACAAATTACAATAATGATAATAAGGCTGAGTACTGCGACCTCGGGTCAGCTGTGACGGCACCGTAGAAAATGGGAGGTTCATCATAGAGAACCCGTTGAGCGGGGACTTTACAATACTCCCCCCACCAAGACGTAGGTAACGTCTGATCAAAGCAGATATCTGCTGGGGCGGTGGAGAGGGCCGCGCCTTCTCGATGTCAGCTGGGGGGTGCATTCAACTTCTCTGGTGCCCTGTGGATGGGAGGTTTGGGTTGCTCTCCAGCCCGGACCAGGGGCCTTCCGGGGATGCCCATGAGGTTTTCTTGTGGGCAGAGGGGGTGCTGCTTCCTGCGGGGGCTTTGGGAAGTGCCCGCGACTTCTTCCTCCAGGAATGCAGGCTTGAGGCGGTCTACCGACACCCAGTCGTCCTTCCTGTGGACGGCCACCCGGAATGCCTTTTTATTTCTCTCCAGTACGAGGAAAGGCCCCCTGTAGGGCCAGGTTAAGGGTGGGCGTACGGCATCGTTCCTGACGAAGACGTGGGTAGCAGAGGATAGACCAGGAGGCATAAAGGAGGACGTCCTGTTGGTATATGTCCACCGGCAGGGGGCGAACTTCCTAACCCTTTTGTGGAGCCTTTGTGTTGTTAGGTTGTCCCAGTTCTCCGTGATGAGTTTGCCTGGGACTACGAGGGACTCCCCATAAACCTTTTCTGCTGCGGACGGGTCGCCAGTGGCTCTGGGGGTGGTCCTCAACCCGAGGAGGACCCAGGGCAGCTGGTACTTCCAGTTCTCGGCGGTGCAACGAGCCATGAGGGACACCTTCAGGGACCTGTGGAACCTCTCCACCATTCCGTTGGCTGCGGGGTTGTAGGGGATGGTGCTGTGGTGAGTGGTCCCCAGCAGGCATGCCAGGGCGGTCCACAGCTTGGACAGGAAGGCTGGGCACCTGTCCGTGGTTATATGGTCCGGGACACTGAACCGGCTGATCCAGCTGGAGAGGAGAGCCTCAGCGTATGCACTGGAGGTGGCTTCTTCCATGGGCGTCGCTTCGGGCCACCTGGTGGAGCGGTTGACGACTGTCAGAAGGTATCTGGCTCCTCCTGATGGGGGGAAGAGGACCCACTACGTCGACGTGGATGTGCCCGAAACATCTCCCCGGCTGGAGAAAGCCGCCCACCCCCGATTCGGTGTGCCGCCCTACTTTGCTGTCCTGGCACTGCATGCACTGCTTTGCCCAGGCCATTGTGTCCTTCCGTATGCCTTCCACTTCAGCGACGTGATGGCGGTGCAGTAAGCTGGAATCTCTGGGTCGGCGACCTGTTCCTGGCCGAGGTCCTCGTAGTCGATCCCAAGCTGCACTGCATTGATTTCGACCCTCGAGAGGGCGTCGGCTACTGGGTTCTTCCTGCCGGGGAGGTACTTGATGGTGCAGGTGAACTCCGTGATGCCTGCAAGGTGCCGCTGCTGCCTGGAGGACCATGCATCCCCCAGCTTTGTGAAGGCATGGACCAGCTGCTGGTGGTTCGTCCACATTGTGAAGGGCACACCCTCCATGGGGAATTTGAAGTGTCATACCGCCTGGTACACCGCTATGAGATCCCTGTCGAAGGTGCTGTAGTGGGACTCGGTGGGGCTGAGCTTCCTGCTGAAGAAGGCGATGGGCTGAGGGGCTCCATTGACAACTTGCTCCAGGACGGCCCCGCAGGCGACGTTGCTGGCGTCCGTTGCTAGCTGGAGGGGGGCACTGGAGTCCTGGTGGGCCGAGGCTGTTGCCTTGGTGAGGGTGGCCTTCATCAGGGAGAAGGCCCGCTGCTGGTCAGGGCCCCACACTAAGGTCTTCGGACGTCCCTTGAGGGTCTCCGTCAGGAGGGCCATGGTGTGCTCGACCCTGGGGATGAACCTCCTGTAGTAGTTGACCATCCTGAGGGATTCTTGTACGCCCTTGACGGAGGTAGGGCTGAGGAACCTTAGGATGGCCTTGACTTTTGATGCAACTGAGTGGACGCCTCCCGGGGATATCTCATGGCCCAGGAGTTCAACCCTATCGACGCCGAAAGTGCACTTGCCAAACCTGACGACAAGGGCACTCTCCTGCAGGCGCTGCATGACCTTCCAGATGTGTCGAAGGTGTTCCTTGTGGGACGTGGAAAAAATTAGGATATCATCGACGTTGCAGATGCAGAAGTTCAGGTCGCCCAGGATGCTATCCATCAGTCTCTGGAAGGTCACCCCTGCATTCCTCAGGCCGAAGTGGAGAAGGCAAAGACGTAGGACCCGAAGGGTGTGATGATGGCAGTTTTGGAGATGTCTTCTGGAGCTACTGGCACAAGGAAATATGATTTTCAAAGATCAAGTTTTGAAAATATTTTGGCCCCATGGAAGGAGGCCGTCAGGTCTTGCATGTTTGATAGAGGGTAGTGGTCGGCTTCTGTAGCGAGGCTGAGCCGCCTGTAGTCGCCGCAGGGTCTCCAGGAGCCGTCCGTTTTCTGCACCATGTGAAGGGGGGAGGCCCATGGGCTGGGGGCCTTCCTGCATATGCCCATACGCTCCATCTCGGTGAAGGCCTTCTTGGCCTCCTGAAGGCGCTGTGGGGGAAGCCTCCGGAACTTTGTGTGCGTCGGGGGCCCCCTTGTCTTGATGTGATGATATATCCCGTGTTTGGCGGAGGCCCCAGGCACCTGATGAAGCTCGGGTCTGAATACCTCCGGGAATTCCTTCAGGAGGGAGGTGTAATGGTGGGGAGTGACGGAACAGACTGTGGGCACCCTGGGGCCCAGCGACAGGGGTAGGGACTGGCAGGACTCGGTGTGCAGCAGGTATTTGCGGCCGACGTCGACTGCCATTCTGAAGTGGGCGAGGAAGTCTGCACCCATGAGTGGGGTCCTAACGTCCGCGACGATGAAGTTCCACTTGTATCTCCGGCCAAGGATGGATACCGACAGGAGCCTGGTGCCGTAGGAGAGGATGGGGGACCAGTTGGCGGCTGTCGGGGAGGCAGTCAGGTCTGGCGGGCGACTGAGGTCCTCTCTGGAAGGTGGGAACACTGACCGCTTTGCCCCAGTATCGATCACTATCATCCTGCCGGAGACAGTGTCATGGATGTAGAAGCCTACTGGTGCGGGGCTCCTGGGTGTTTTGGGTGCTGCTGCCATGGCGGCCTGTGAGGGTGGCTGCTGCTTCCCCCGTTTTTTGGTTGGGCAAAATGGCAGGGGGCTTCGCAATTCCGGGAATCCTTGCCAAACCTCTGGTGGTAGTAGCAAAGCCCCGGCCTTTCCTTTTTCTGGTGGTGGGGTGACTGCCTCCTGGCGACGACATTGATGCACTCTGTGGCCGGGTCCTCCGGTTGGAGGCAGTTTGATGGGGTGTGTGGGCGTGGATGCCCGCTTCGCCTCCCTCGTGGAGTCAGTCAGCTGCTGCTCTGTCCTTATCAGATCCTCGACCGGCAGGGTGTAGGGCTCCGTAATCTGTACATGAGCCTCCGAGAGTAGCTGCCGCAGGAGGATCTCCCTCGACAGGCTAATCTCTTTGTGCCTGCCGCTGCTGTCTGTTTCGGGGAGGAGGAGGAGGTCCTGGAGGGCATGCCACATCTCCAGGAGTTCATGTCCTGCTAGGGGTTGATGGCGAGGTCAAGGGCGCGGGTGGCCCTCTCGGAGACTGGCAGGGAGCAGGTCTCGCGAGAGTGGCCTTTTATTCTTGGAAGATGGCAGGGCTTGTGGTTGACGTCACCCACGGGGCGACCTTTCTGTATATCTCCTCTGGGAGGGCGTTAATAGTGATGTCCACCTTCAACACCTCGTCAGTCAGGCCTGCCACCCTGAATTGCCCCTCGACCCTGTAGAGCTAAGGCGCCGAGCTCTGATGGGTGAATGGCGGCAGCTTTATGCTGAGGGCAGCCCTCGGTTGGTCCGTCAGGAGGGGCATCGCATGGGGAGCGGGTACCGGCGTGGAGGAGCGCGCGGGTTTCGGTGTGGAGGAGAGCTCGAGAGGGGGTTGTGCAAGGGAGACATCTGCATCCAAGAAGTTTGCGGTTATTTGTATGTGGGAGGGAATGTTTGCATGCATGCTCATTCCACACTCTCACTTGAAGTGTGAGGGAACACTCACCTCAATACAAGCTTGGGAGCGTGCCATGTGGATCCGCTAATGACGCCGGTGATTTGCAGATGAGGGTCGGTAATGCCTGAATTCTTTGTTAGAGCTCAGTAGTTAGTCCATTAGGGGTGTGGGGTGGTTCATTGGGCCAAGACTAAGAGTGCGAAAGAAAGCGCAGGAAGACAAATACTACTAGTTTGTTGAGGAAGCGACCTGCTTATAAAGCGGCGTGAGGACGTTGGCGTATATGCGGACGTCAGTACAAAATTTACAAGTGACCGGAGGTCAAAACTATTTCTATACACAAAACAGGACCGGTACATATAGATAACAGGATGATTAACAACAGTTGATTAGACACAAAAAATACTCTGACATATATACTATATATATGGGCACATGAACAGGTAATAAATGTACAAATTACAATAATGATACTAAGGCTCAGTACTGCGACCTTGGGTCAGCTGTGAAGGCACCATAGAAAACGGGAGGTTCACCATAGAGAACCCGTTGAGCGGGGACTTTACAAGGTAGCCTAGGACTAGATGAATCATTTATCCTGGCTAGGTTAAACAGTAGCTTAGCATTAAGGCTACATAGTAAAGTAAATTTGTTTTATGTAACCATACCGTTAAGTGTGAATTAAATAACTTGGGTTTGGCAGTAGCCTTGATTAGAATAATTAATCTGGGCTACACATAATGGTAGCCTAGCAATAAGGTTACGCACAAGTGAATTTCTGTTTTATATAGGCAATAACCTACACCAGGTTAAACGAGAATATTTTTAAGAAATGTCTTATTTTTAGCCTAAGTAGTATTGTAAAGTCCCCGCTCAATGGGTTCTCTATGATGAACATCCTGTTTTCTGTGGTGCCTTCACGTGCGACCTAAGGTCGGACAAACAGAATCTTATTATCATTATTGTGAATTGTATATTTATTATCTGTTCATTTGCCCTTGTACCTTGTATATGTGACAGAGTATTTTTAGGCCCAACCAGTTATTGTTAATCATCATGTTTTCTGTATGTACCTGTCTTGTTTTGTGTAGAGAAATAGTTTGACCTCAGGTCACTTGTAAATTTTTGTACCTGCGGTCTCTGCGTATATGCAGACGTCCGCACGCCTTTTTATAAGCAGGTCGCTTCATCAATAACCCAGCAATACTTGTCTTCCTGCTCATTATTTCTCACCTCTCTCACAGTGGTGACCCCCGGAGTGGTTCCCGGAGCCATTAACGGACCCAAACAGCGACTTAGTCTTGGCCTGATGAACCAACCCACAACCCTAATGGACTAACTATGGCGCTCTAACAAAGCTTTCGGGAGTTACCGACCCTCGTCGGTAAATCACCGGCGTCATTAGCGGACCCACAAGGCATGCTCCCAAGCGTGCATTGTCGCGAGTGTTTCCTCACACTCCAAGTGAGAGCGCGGAACGAGCATGGACACAAACATTCCCAACCACATACAAATTACCGCAAACTTCTCAAAGGCAGACATCTCCCTCGCGCAACCCCCTCCCACACTCTCCTCCACGCTAGTGCCCGCTCCCCGCACGATGCCCCTCCTGACGGACCAACCAGGGGCTGCCCTCAGCATAAAGCTGCCATCAGAACCCAGTGTCCTGCCTCTACGGGGTCGAGGGGCAATTCAGGGTGGCAGGCCTGACCGACGAGGTGTTGAAGGTGGACATTGCCATCAACGCCCTACCGGAGGAAATATACAAAAAGGTCGCCCCATGGGTGACAACAACGACGAGCCCTGCCACCTTCCAGGAGTTAAAGGCCACTCTCGTTGAGACCTGCTCCCTGCTGGTCTCCGAGAAAGCTGCCTGCGCCCTCGACCTCGCCACCAACCCCAGGCAGGACACAAACCTCTTGGAGACATGGCGTGCCCTCCAGGACCTCCTCCTCCTCCCTGAGATGGACAGCAGCGGCAGGTCCAAAGAGATTAACCTGTCTAGGGAAATCCTCCTGTGCCAGCTACTCCCAGAGGTCCGTGGGCAGATCACAGAATCATACACCCTGCCGGTCGAGGACCTGATCAAAGTGGTGCAGCAGCTGACAGATTCCACGAGGGCAGCGAAGCGGGCATCAACACCCACACACCTCATCAGCTGCCTCCAGCCGGAGGACCCCACCACAGAGGGCATCAATGCCGCCGACAGGAGGAGGCCACCCCACCAGCAGAAGAAGGAAAGGCCGAGGCTTTGCTATTACCACCAGAGGTTCGGTAAAGCTACCCAAAATTGCGAAGCCCCCTACCTTTTCTCCCCTCCAAAAAACAGGGGAAGCTTCGGCCACCCTCACAGGCTGCCATGGCAGCAGCATCCAAAACACCCAGGGGCCCCGCATCAGTAGGCTTCTACATCCGTGACACTATCTCCGGCAGGATGATGCTGAGTGACACCGGGGCCACGCAGTCAGAGAGGACCGCAAACGCCCGCCGGACCCAGCTGCCTCCCTGATGGCCGCCAGCAGGTCCCCCATCCTCTTCTATGGCACCTGGCTCCTGTCGTTCTCCATCCTGGGCCAGAGGTACAGGTGGAACTTCATCGTCACGGACATTAGGACCCCACTCCTGGGTGCGGACTTCTTAGCCCACTTCAGACTGGCAGTCGATGTTGGCTGCAAGCACCTGCTGGACACCGAGTCCCGCCAGTCCCTACCGCTATCGCCGGGCCCCAGGGAGCCCACAATCTGTTCCATCGTTCCCCACCAGTACGGCTCCCTCCTGAAGGAATTCCCAGAAGTGTTCAAACCTGAGATTCGTCAGGTGCCCGGGGCCCCTGCCAAACACGGGATATATAATCACATCAAGACAAGGGACCCCCCGACGCACACGAAGTTCCGAAGGCTTCCCCCACAGCGCCTTCAGGAGGCCAAGAAGGCCTTTGCCGAGATGGAACGGATGGGCATATGCAAGAAGGCTCCCAGCCCATGGGCCTCACACCTTCACATGGTACAGAAAGCGGACGGCACCTGGAGACCCTGCGGCGACTACAGGTGGCTCAACCTCACTACAGAACCCAACCACTACCCTCCACCAAACATGCAGGACCTAACGGCCTCCTTCCATGGGGCCAAAATATTCTCAAAATTAGATCTCTTGAAATCATATTTTCAGGTATCAGTAGCTCCAGAGGACATCCCCAAAACTGCCATTGTCACACCTTTCAGGTCCTACATATTCGCCTTCTCTGCCTTCAGCCTGTGGAATGCAGGGGCGACCTTCCAGAGACTAATGGACAACATCCTGGGGGACCTGAACTTCTGCGTCTGCTACGTTGATGATATTCTAATTTTTTCCAGATCCCACAAGGAATACCTACGGCACATCTGGAAGGTCCTGCAGCGCCTGCAGGAGAGTGGCCTCATCGTCAGGTTCGACAAGTGCACCTTCAGCGTCAATAAGGTGGAATTCCTAGGCCACGAGATATCCCCAGGAGGCGTCTGCCCAGTTTCATCAAAAGTCAAAGCTGGTCAACTACTACAGGAGATTCATCCCGGGAATCGCGCACACCATGGCCCTCCCCCCAACCCCCTCCCGACGGAGATCCTCAAGGGCCGTTTGAAGACCTTAGAGTGGGGCCCCGACCAGCAAAAGGCCTTCTCCCTGATGAAGGCCGCCCTCGCCAAGGCAACAGCTTTGGCCCACCAGGACATCAGTGCTCCCCTCTAGCTGACAACGGTCGCCAGCAACGTCACCTGTGAGGCCGTCCTGGAACAAGTTGTCAACAGAGCCCCTCAGCCCATCACCTTCTTCAGCAGAAAACTCAGCCCCACCGAGTCCCGCTACAGCACCTTTGACAGGGAACTCTTCACTGTGTATCAGGCAGTACGCCACTTCAAATTCCTCCTGGAGGGTACGTCCTTCACAGTTTGGACGGACCATGCCTTCATGAAGCTGGGGGATACATGATCCTCCAGACAGCAGCAGCACTTCGGAGCCATCGCGGAGTTCACCTGCACCATCACGTACCTCCCCGGCAAGAAGAACCCAGTAGCCGATGCCCTCTCGAGGATCGAAATCGACGCAGTGCAGCTCGGGATCGACTACGTGGACCTTGCCCGTGAACAAGCCGTCGACCCAGAGACTCCAGCTTACTGCACCGCCATCACGTCGCTGTGGTGGAAGGACATGCCCCTCGGCCCTTGAGAGCCAACGCTGCTGAGAGACGTAAGCACTGGCCACCCTCGCCCACTGGTGACCGCCATGTCGTCGGCTGGTCTTCGACATCACCCACGGACTGTCCCACCCCTCCAGCAGAACGATGGCTAGGCTGCTGGTGGAGAAGTTCATTTAGCACGGCATATGAAAGGCGTGACGGCCTGGGCAAGGCAATGCATACAGTGCCAGGCCAGCAAAGTAGGGCGGCACATCGAATTGGAGGTGGGCGACTTTCCCCAGCCGGGGAGACATTTCGAGCACATCCACGTCGACGTAGTGGGTCCTCTTCAACCATCAGGAGGAGCAAGATACCTTCTAACAGTTGTCGACCGCTCCACCAGGTGGCCAGAAGCTACGCCCATGGAAGAAGCCACCTCCAGTGCGTGCTCAGAGGCCCTCCTCTCCAGCTGGATCAGCTGGTTCGGTGTCCCGGTCCATATAACTACAGACAGGCCCCGCTTTCCTGTCTGTGCTGTGGACCGCCCTGGCACGCCTGCTGGGGACCACTCACTACAGCACCACCACCTACAACCCCACAGCCAATGGAATGGTGGAAAGGTTCCACAGGTCCCTGAAGGCGTCCCTCATGTCTCGTTGCACCGCTGACAACTGGAAGTACCAGCTGCCCTGGGTCCTCCTCGGGCTGAGGACCGCCCCCAGAGCCAACGGCGACCCATCCGCAGCAGGAAAGGTCTTTGGTGAGACCCTCTTAGTCCAAGGGAAACTCATCACAGAGGACCGGGATGACTTAACAACGCAGAGACTCTGCGACAACGTTGGGAAGTTCGCCCCCTGCCGGCGGACATATACTGACAGGACGTCCCCCTTCAAGCATCCCGGTCTGTCCTCCGCCACCCACGTCTTCGTCAGGGACTAACCAGGCCCTACAGGGGGCCTTTCCTCGTGCTTGAGAGGAACAAGAAGGTATTCCAGGTAGCTGTCCACGGGAAGGAAGACTGGGTATCACTAGACCGCCTCAATCCCGCATTTCTGGAGAAAGACGTCGGGGGCACTTCCCAAAGCCCCCGCAGGACATGGCAGCACCACAGCCCACCCCGTCTGCAAGAAAACCTTGTGGGCGTCCCCGGAAGGCCCCGGGACTGGGCAGTACCTGCTTTGATTAGACGTTACCTACGTCAACGGGTTCTCTATGATGAACATCCCGTTTTCTGCGGTGCCTTTACATGCGACCTAAGGTTGGACAAACACAATCTTATTATCATTATTGTGAATTGTATATTTATTGTCTGTTCATTTGCTCTTGTACCTCGTATATGTGACAGAGTATTTTTATGTTCAACCAGTTATTGTTAATCATCATGTTTTCTGTATGTACCTGTCTTGTTTTGTGTAGAGAAATAGTTTGACCTCAGGTCACTAGTAAATTTTTGTACTGGCGGTCTCTGCGTATACGCGGATGTCTGCACGCTGGGCTTCATCAATAAACCAGCAGTACTTGTCTTCCTGCTCATTATTTCGCACCTCTCTCACAGTACCTTAAACAAGGGAGCCTGGGATTAGATTAAACAATATCCTGGGCTAGACAAAGTAGTAGCCTAGCTATAAGGCTACATAATGAGTTTCTATTTTATATGGCCTATATATGTAAGGGTGTTCTAAATAATCTGGATTAGGCAGTACCCTAAACTAGGTTAAGTGAGAACTTTTCAAGAAATATCCTATTATTGGCCTAGGCAGTAGTTTAGACCAAATAGTCTAGGATTCGATATAAACAGTAACCTACACTAAATTCAATGTAACCTAGTTTTTTTATGACTCAGTATCCTATAGTGGAGTCTTATGTAGCCTGTATCCTTAAAGGTGATATAAATAGGAATCCCTTTAGGGAATACCCAATTATTAGCCTAAACAGTAATTTAGATTAAATGAAGCAGTAGCCGAATATCAGATAAAAGTGTAATCTCGGCCAGATAAAACAGTAAACTAGATTATGAGGGTTTTTTCATGTGTAGTTTATATCCTTAAGTGTAATTTAAATAAGCCTAAACTAGGCAATGGCCTAGAATAGGCTAAGCAAGAACCCTCTAAGAAATCCTGTATTCTTGGCCTAATGTAGATTATGCTAGAAACATTAACCTAGGCCATATAAAACAGTAGCCGAGGTTGGTAAAGCAATTTATTTATAGCAGTTAACCTGAGTGGCATAACATACAAAAAACTAAATTTTACATAGCCCTTGCAAAAGGCCTAATAGTGTATAGTAAGACAACTAGATTAGGGTTTTTTCCTGTGTAGTTTATATCCTTAAGTGTAATTTAAATAAGCCTAAACTAGGCAGTGGCCTAGAATAGGTTTAGCAAGAACCCTCTAATAAATCCTCTATTCTTAGCCTAATGTAGATTATGCTAGAAACATTAACCTAGGCATATAAAACAGTAGCCAGGGTTGGTAAAACAATTTATTTATAGCAGTTAACCTGAATGGCATGACATACAAAAAACTAAATTTCACATAGCCCTTGCAAAAAGCCTAACAGTGTATAGTAAGACAACTGTATACTGGTGTGAAAATTAACCTAAATCTTAGAGTGTTTTTAAGCTAATATAGATATTCAACACATAACAATTTGGTAAATAAAATATTACAGCTACACACTTTTAATCAAGTTAGCCTGAGCCTGTAATATCGAATATACTGTCTATATAAGGATTACAGACAATTAGTACTAACTAGTTTCTAATAAAAACTTGTTTTATATCACTACAGGGCCACAATTATGCAGGACCCTCAGCTCGAGTGTTCACAGCAAATTGCTCGGTTCATTTTTTGCCAGTGGGTATGGCCCATAACACCTGCCATGAGCATAGTCCTTGTAAAAAGCAAGTGAAATCTGGTTGTTCGCCAGATATGAGCGAAATTTGCATTCTGCTCCTGGCAGCAAGTTTTAAGGACAAAACAACTCGTTTTTAAGCTGTTTCAATGGGTCCTAGGGTTCAGTAGGAGTAAGGAAGGGGGAGACTATATCTTTCTGGCAGAACTCTGGCGGCATATACTTAACCCTTTCTCAGAACATGATCAATGTTTGGGCCAAAACCCAGTAACATCAGTCCCCAGTACCTCCAAGGTTAACCCTGTGGAGGAAGTAGTTGAATCTTTACATGGGGGTGACATTCTTACTAGTGAACATGAAGTGGACATTGCCACTGAAGTGACCCTGCTGAATCCAGAAGCTATCAGATGCTGAAGAGGATCTTTCCCCCAAAAGGGATACTAGGATCCACCTAACCCCGACTGAAATTACTACATTTCCGGAGGGGTACAGTAACTCACCCAGGACTTCTGCCCCTTGGTTAACAAGCAGTTATAGTTTGGTGGCTGAAGCTCAATCAGATTGTGCAAGCTCCCCCAAAAGGGATACACAGTTTGCGACATTTGATCAATTCAGTAAGGAAATTATGAGTAACATCAAAGATGTTCTTGCCACAGAATGGCAATGTACTGTATAAGGACAAGTCATGATACATGATTCCAGAAAGGAAATTATGTCAGTCCTGACACCCAAAAGTGCAAAAACATTGCATTCTGTAACCAAAAAGTAGAGTGGATACAAATTCTGCTCAAACAAGGTCTAATGCCAGAATTCCAACTGGAAAAAAAAATGGCCAGCTCGGACTACAAAACTTCAGATCAAAACATAATAGGGGCTCCAGTACTCACCTCTGATGATACTGATAATCCTTAGAGAGATGCCTCAATGTGCATTTCCTCTCCCAATGGTAAGTATTTAATTGATGAGAAAAAAACTGATAAAAGAATGTAGAGACAGGGCAGCATTCCCTCATACAGAATGGCGCCTGGTACCACCTTCACCAGACTTGGAGAAACCACTAAAAGAAATGGTTCTCTTACCTGTGCCTATAACGTTAAAAGCTATCGAAGACACCCTTTACCAGGTCTACAAAATGATCTCTACTTCCGTTTTGAATAAGACCCAAGTTACTCACTAAGTAGTCCAGCCTTCTGTCCCTTCACCTTCAAAATAAATAATCATGTGAAGACAGATTTTCAGAATTTTTTAGTGACTAGAAAATGAGAGACAATGGCAGAATTAAAGCCACTTGCCACAGTCATCCCATTTTCGAAAAATTCCACCAAGCAATGGGCAACCCTACAACTCCCTTTTGAAAGGAAAAAGCTCCCTTTAGATATACTGTAGCTACTCAGCAGTTTGGGACCCCTATGAGAAGATTCTCAGAGGGGACTGCCTCAGCAGAATTTAGTGCTAGGATCCACCTCCTTAGTATTATAACCTCTACCACCTTGCTGGAAGTTGCCACCAAAAGTCTTCTAGAAGATTCCAGAATAATTTTTGCTGTTTTGCCAAATGTCTTATGAGAACCCTATGGGAAGCACTTTATGACTTTCCAGAGTGGCGCATAAAAGCATAAATGGAAACATTGGAGGGCTCCAACAAGTCACTCCCCAATGTAACTTCGTTATTAAATTCTAATCCTTTCTGTAAGGACCTGTCTGGGGCATCTGTTGTAGTTCAACTTAACGAGCAAGCCCGCGAACAGAATTGTGCAGTGTATGCTCTTCTGGGAAAAAAGGAATTCAGGAAATGAAAAACCCGAAGCTTGCCTTTACCCAACTCAAAAAAAGGCTCGCTATGATCAAAAATCATATAAGTCTTCAGTCACCCCCAAAAATTTTCCTAAAAACCAGGTAGGTGGTCAGAAGGGACAACTCCCTACAAAGGGACAACAACATTAAGGAAATCCTTTTCACAAGGTGCAAAGACCCTCTTATAGGGGAAAGGGAAAAGCAACACTTGGAATGCCTATCAAGGGCAAAGGCAGAGGAAGAGGCGGATAGGAATTGTACAGTCAGGGGTCAGCTTCAACAACACCACAGGTAATGGAAGTCTTCCACTTGGGGACACAGCATCATTTTCAATGGGCTGGGGTAGAAATGGTCTCATCAACCCGCCCTCCTTTGAAGGGCTCTTCCAAAAACCAGACCCCTCTCTGGAAGATTACATGCAAAAGGCCCTGTTACAGGAAGCCATAAAGAAACGTGTATATTCGCCACCAAGCACGTCTCTTCAGTGTACCCACGAAGGATTCCTCTGAACAAGGAGTGATCCTCGACCTATCAACACTGAACAAGCACATTGTTTACCAAAAGTTTCGGATGACTACCGTTGCTCAAGTACATTCAGTCTTTCCAAAAGGGGCTTGGACAGTTTCTATAGATCTGAAAAATCCATATAGGCATGTCCCTATTGCCGTTCCCTTCCACCCCTTTGTGGGGTTCTGGATAGGGGAAATATGTACAGGTTCAAAGTCATGCCCTTTGGGCTAAACATTGCCCCTAAGAATTTCTACAAAATTAGCAATGGTAGTTGTTCAAGAACTTAGACAAGAAGGAATACAACTAATAGCCTACCTAGACAACTAGTTAACCTGAGGGCCCACAAGGAAAGAGTGCTTGAGAAAACCTAAGAGCAGTGGTCAACAGACTCACAGTCAAAAGGTTTTATAGCAAATTGGAAAAAATCTCGCCTCATGCCCAGCAGACTCTTTCAATGACTGGGACTGCACTGGGATACTCTTCACGGTCTGTTGCCTCTCCCCATCAATACTCAAAAAAGAATAAGGAAAGACCTCAAAGTGTTCCTTGCACAGCCCAGAGTTTCCAGACGGCAATTAGAACATATGATGGGCCTGATGCAGTTCACATCAATAATAGATCCAATACTCAGACTGCAACTACAAAATCTAAACAAATTCTTTCTATCGCATGCAAGAAAAAAGATGCGAGACTGACCTCATCAAAAGAATCAAAAAGTTGGGGAGATACTTTGGCCTTGGACCCAAAAAGAATCTCTGGTGAGACAGGTCACCCTGACTCCTCCATCTGTATGAGTGACAAAAAATACAGATGCCTCGTTGACAGGTTGGGAGGACATTGGGAGGATCGTCAGATGGCAGGGAGGTGGTCATATCAATTTCCTGGAGCTGATAGCTGTCTTTTTTTCTCTCAAAAAACTCAAGCCTCCAGAAAAGACTTACATTTTGTTGGTTCTAGACAACATGACTGCAGTGTCCTGCACCAAGAGGTAGGGATCACATTCACCTCCTCTCAATATGATAATGCTAGCCATCCTTGGATGGTGCAAGCAAGGAAGTGGTACTTGTCTGCAGTTCACCTCACAGGGTCTCTCAACATAACAGCAGACTCTCTACCAAGGGAAACAACAGCTTCAACATAACCAACATGCTTCTACAACTTGAAGTGGACCTGTTCACCACATATGAGAATCACAAACTCCCAGTGTATGTCTCCGAACTTGGGCAGTCAAGCAACAGCAAGAGATGCCTTCTTACAAAACTGGAGCGAATAGAGGACAATATACCTTTTTCCTCCATTGTCCCTGATTTTGAAGGTTTTGAGCAGACTTCTAACCTTCAAAGGAACAGCTTACTTAATAGCCCCAAACTGGCCAAACAGGTATTGGTTCCTATTACTCCAACAACGGGTGAAGAGATCAATTCCACTACCATCCACTGTTCTATCCCAGACAGTAGGAGGGAAAATCATCTATGCATCCTCCTGTCTGAGCCAAGACCTTCACATGTGGATTTTTTAAGCATTGTCTACCATGAAAATTACTCACCCAACACTGCCAGGTACCAACCGAAAAGACTATGGATATCATCTATTCAACAATACCAGTCCATTTGGAAAATAAGGTTAGATTATCCATACTGAGAACCCACTTGAAATTTCTGTGGAAACACTTTTAAATTTTCTTATATACCTTTTTGAAGACAAATGCCTTACGGTTACAACAATCATGGCATACAAGGCAGCATTAACTGAACCCTTGCTTAATGGATTGGGGATTGACTGGCATAGAAATTGTCACTTCCTTTCTCCGGTCTTTTGCACTACAAAGACCTGCTCCTGAAAGGCTCCAATTACTTGGTCCTTGAACAAGGTGCTTAGACTTTTGTCAACCCCTCAATTCAGCGGACTTTATACAGCCACAACTCACATGCTGCAAAAGGCAATCTTCTTGATTGCTCTAGCATCAAGAGCTCATATTAAGTGAACTGGGCTCTCTTAGATGGGGACAATACATCACGCAAACAGCTGACCATCAGTTATTATTGTCCCCTGGCCCATCATTGTTAGCCAAGAGTGAGAATCCTTTAAGAAGGAAACCTATTTTGATATGAAAACTCAAGTTAGCAGACAAGATGTTATGCCAAGTTCAAGCACTTAAGGTTTACCTAGAGGCCATGGCAAACATCCTAAAGGGTCCTATTTTCCTACACCCTAGCACAAACAAACCACTCTCTCTACAAGGGCTGAGAATAATTTTAGTGTCCCTCATTAAAAAGGTAAATCCACACTCCTTTCCTAGGTCACATGATATTGGGAAAGTAAGTACATCATTGGCCTTCTTCAGAAATGTCTCTTTCAAAGAAGTCTCCAACATAAAGGGTGATCATTAGAGACAGTATTCTTAAAACATTATTGCCATGAGCTTGAACAAATTCAATTATACTGTGTATCAGTAGGTGATATGGTTAGTCCTGATCCCATAGGCGCTACAGCAGAAAACCAGGGGTCTTCCTAACTGGTGGGCATACTATTTATCGCTGGGGGAAGGTGTGACAAAATTGCAACTAGACCCAGCATGCTTAAGTAAGTCACTGTAGAACTTCACCCTAAAACATAAGTTTGTGTCTAGTTTCACGTTCTTTGTTACCCAAACCTGAGGGGTATTTGGAATAAAGAATGGGGCTGGAAACCTGTGGCTTGATCTGGGACCAGAAATGTTTTTTCTTTGGGTTGCTGGGATTTAAATTTGAGAGCTTTAGCCATTTCGTCACCTGTCAATTTCTTTGTAAAGCACCTTGAAGATGAAACACACGACTACACCATAAAAAACAGGTTTGACGTAGGAAAAACATATTTTGGTAGTCACTGTTGAGTCCTCAAAACCCTCCCACTTCCCTGATGAAAAGGCATGAGATTTGGGCAAGGGATCATCCTGCATTGACCAACAGAAAGTAACGGCTTCCTGGTCTTGTGCTGGTCCATTTGTTGACAATATGGTGGACTGTGCATGTGCGACAATCACTTTTTGATGTTGGAAAACTTTCAGATTTGCTGAAGATAAGGGAAAGTGCCCTCTTATCTTCGAGTCCATTACATACTCATCATGTGTTATAATGTTTATCATTACAACACAACACCTGACCAAAAGACCAACTAAAAGAGAATTCTTTGATATTAGTATGGTCACCATGGAGCTCTGACAGACCCATGGAAGGACTCAACAGCATCTACCAAAAATAGCTATTTCCTGTGTCAAAACCTGTTTTTTCTTACATCTACTTGGGGTTAGATTCTTGGAAGAATATTGTTAAAGTTGGTATTGTAAAGACGTCAGACGTCTCTTCATTTTGCCTCAATCACATTCATGCATCACACTTATTAACATGTCAAGAACCTCATGTAAATATTCATATGTGGAATTCCTGGCCTTTCTGCTGATATATATTTTATCATTGTGTGTATGTTTTGTCTCTTAAAATTGCCATTTGTTTGACTGTCAACAAACACAAATTGCTCAGAGTGCGGGTCACGGCAATCAGAGGTCGGGCACTACATTTCCGTCCACACTCTGCCATGCATACTTGAGCCCAGGTGAATAAATAAGGTAATACCCAGTTCGACTTTTTTGTCATCATAACTGGTGACCCGAGGAGTGACAGTAAACACAGCGGTTTTGGCTTCGCCATTAACAGGCTCACTACGGCCACTTTACCTTCAGAGAGCCTTTAATGGAACCACACAGCGACAAAAGTCTAGGCCTCTGAAAGCTCCTTCCTCAGAGAACACCCACGCCACTAACGGACTAATTACGGCGTACCCTCCAGGTTTGTTCTGGCCTGCTCAAACGGTTTGGCCTCACCATATACGATTCATGTCGACCGTACTCAGAAGCCATTAACGGAACTGCATGGCATATAGTTTTGACTTCTGACGAGCCCCAAACACCATTAACGGACTACACACAGCACGTATTTCGCATTTTAGAGTGAGGAAAAAATGTCAGACACTGAGGTAGAAAGTCACTCCAAGGGCGCACAGATCCTCTTGCATCCCCCTCTCGCCTTCAAAGGCAACAATAAGCCAGGCGATAAAACTCCCTCTGTTCTCACTACAAAACACCGCATCCTGGTTTCTGCAGGCAGATGTCCATTTCCGAGTGGCGAAAATTACAGACGAGGAGACCAAGGCAGACGTAACCATGACAATGCTACTGGAGGAGGTCTTCAACAAAAGCACCCCACGGTTGGACTCGCAGCTGGGCAAAGTCAAGTACAGAGACCTGCGACATAAGCTCATCAACACATACTCCGTGCCCGTCCCAGAGGGAGCCCAATGCACCCTCAACCTGATGACCCAGCCCCTGGGGAACGCATCACCCAGGGACACCTGGGACGAACTACGAGGTCTCCTGATGCTGCCAGGCATCAGCGCGGACGGTCGTAGTAAGGAGATCAGCTTGTCGTGAGAAATATTCCTGTGGCACCTTCCTCAGGAGGTGAGGGGGCAAATCACGGATGTGGACGCCCTTTCAATGGACAAATTGGTGAACATCGCACACAAACTGCATGAGGCCACCAAGGCCTCCAAACACGCCGCAACACCCGCAACCTGTAACCAGGTAACAGAAGAAGCCGTGGCAGAGGACACGAACGCGGTATACAGGAATAAGGCTTCGTCGCAGCGGCAGAGGACGTGGACAAACCCAGCCTGGTGTACTTCCATCAGAGGTTCAGAAGCACCGCCAGAAATTGCAGAGCACCCTGTTCTTTCACAAAAAACAAGAAAGGCGGCCACAAATAACAGTAGTGGGTGCAGACCTTAAGGAGGCCCGGCCAGTAGGATTCTTCATCCACAACGCCATATAAAAACAACAGATGCTGGTAGACACTGAGGCTATACAATCGGTGTTTCCGCCATCGAGGGAGGGCCGCGACCGCATGTCCAGCACTGCAACCGCACTGGTGGCCGCAAATGGAAGCCCATCCGCTGCTACGGAACTTTGACCCACAGAATATCCATCCTGGGCCGTAAATATGATTGGCCCTTCATCATCGCGGACATGAAGTTTCCTCTCCTAGGGGATGATTTCCTCACACACCACAGACTTCTTGTAGACGTCGGCCGAAAACGCCTGCTGGATACCAGAACCTGCCGCTCCTGACTGCTCTCCACCAGGCTGGAGATGCCCGCCATCTCTTCGAACAGATACAGTGTCCTCCTCCACGAGTTCCCAGACGTCTTCAAGCCAGAGCTGCATCAGTTGCCGGGAGCCCAGGCCAAGCACGGCATCCATCACCATATCACCACGACAGGTCTGCCAACACACACCAAATTCTGCCGCTTGCCACCCAAAAAACTCCAAGACGCTAAATGAGCCTTCGCTGAGATGGAACGGATGGGAATCTGCAGGAAGGCATCGAATCCGTGGGCGTCTCCCCTCCACATGGTAAGGAAACCAGACAGCTCCTGGAGGCCCTGTGGGGACTATCATCGGCTGAACCTGATAACAACACCGGGCCACTATCCCTTGCCAAACATGCAGGACCTAACAGGCGCCCTGCATGGGGCCAAAATATTTACAAAAATGGATTTGCTAAAGTCTTATTTGCAGGTACCAGTGCACCTCAACGACATTCCGAAGACAGCCATCATCACGCCATTCAAGACATACACCTTCTCCTACTCCACCTTTGGCCTCAGGAATGCCGGGGCCACATTCCAAAGCCTTATGGACACCATCTTGGGGAACCTACCTTTCTGCGTTTACGTAGATGACATCCTGATCTTCTCCAGGTCCCTGGAGGAACACCTGCGCCACCTCCGGGCTGTGCTGAAGTGCTTGCAGGAGAACGGTTTGGTTGTCAGGTTCGACAAGTGTACCTTCAGAGCAGAACAGATAGACTTCCTGGGCCACGAGATCTCTCCGGCAGGTGTCCATCCTAGGGCCTCCAAAGTGGATGCAGTGAAGAAGTTTCCAACACCAAAATCCATCAAGTCCCTGCAGGAGTCCTCGGCATGGTCAACTACTACCGTCGCTTCGTACCAGACATCACCTGCATCATGTATCCCCTAACCGGAGTACTGAAGGGGAAGCCAAAAGCTCTGACGTGGGCAGCTCCGCAGCAGCAGGCATTTGAACAGACAAAGGCAGCCCTCGCCAGAGCCACCACCTTAACACATCAAGACCCCACCGCCCCCGAGACTTACCACCGACGCCAGCAATATCGCTTGCGGAGCCGTGCTGGAGCAGGTAGTAGGCGGTTCCCCCCGCCCTCTGGCCTTCTTCAGCCACAAGTTAAGCCACTGGAGACCCGCTACAGTGCATCCGACAGGGAGCTGCTGGCAATCTACCAAGCTGTGTGGCACTTCAAGAACCTCTCGGACGGCAGTCCTTTCACCATCCTGACAGACCACAAGCCATTGGTGCATGCATTCACGAGGGCGGGAGATGCATGGTCGGCAAGACAGCAGCAACACCTGACCTAGTTCAGCTGCACCATTAGCTACATACCCAGCAAGAAGAACCCCTGGGGGCGACGCCCTATCAGGAGTTGAGATAAATTCAGCCCACCTGGCCATAGACTACAAGGACCTGGCAAAGGAACAAGATGCTGACCTGGAAACAGCAGCCTACCACGTGGCATGCACTGTACTGAGGTGGGATGACGTGCCAATAGGTGGGTCCAGTTCAACACTTCTCTGCAACACCAGCACTGGCCACCCGCGCCCCCTGATACCCACGTCAAGGAGAAAGTAGACGTTCGACATCATCCATGGGCTGCCCCATCCACCAGGACAAACAACAGTGTGCCTAATGACAGAAAAGTTCGTGTGTCACGGGATCAGGAAGGATGTTCGAGAGTGGGCGAAGAACTGCATACCGTGCCTGCCAGACAAGTAAAATCACCTGACACATGGAATCAGGCATCGGAGATTTCCCTCAACCACATCGGCATTTCGGGCACATCCATGTAGACGTTGTAGGGCCTCTGCTGCAATCAGGGGGCGCCAGATACCTCCTGACGGTCATAGACCATTCCACAAAATGGTTGGAAGCAACCCCAATGACGGAAGCATTAACGAGCGCCTGCACAGAAGCCCTCCTGTCAAGTTGGATAAGCCATTTCGGTGTGCCTGACAACATAACTACAGACAGAAGCCCGCCATTCTTATCGGAGCTCTGGGTCTCCCTGGCATACCTGATGGGGACAACTCTCCACAGTACAACGGCATACAGCCCTGCTTCCAATGACATGGTGGAAAGGACCCACCGTTCATTGAAGGCAGCTCTGATGGCACGGTGCACCGGAGACAATTGGAAGGCGCAGGTCACCTGGGTCCTGCTGGGTCTCCGCACTGCACCAAGGGCAAACGGCGATGAATCTCCTGCAGAGAAAGTCTACGGCGAAACACTGTCTGTACAGGGAGAGTTCTTCCCCACGGAGCCGTACGTTGCAGATATACCCCTTTCAAGGCTGAGGGAAACAGCAAGGAGGTTCGTGCCCTGTCGAAAGGCTTTCGAAGACAGGACCCACACCTACAGCCCAAAAGGCCTGGATTCCTGCACGCATGTCTTCATCAGGATCGATGCCCACGGCCAACCCTTGACCAGAACATACAGAGGCCCATACCGTGTCATCAGTAGGGCATCCAAGGTTTACCTCGTCAACATCCACAGGCAGGAAGACTGGGTTTCTGTCGACAGGCTAAAGCCAGCCTTCCTGATGGACACAGAACTTGGGAGAACTTGGGAGGATTTGTCGTTTGCATTTAGTTTTCTCTTTGTCTTTTGCATTTAGTTTTCTCTTTGGACAGTCATGGCGCCACCTGCATGTAAACAAACCGTGTGTTCGCTGTTCCCGCTTCATTTCAGTCTAATAAAAATCTACCGACGATAACACAAGTGTCTCAATCAGCCCCTTCCTGGAACTCTGTTAATAAGTGAAACTAATCCTAGAGGATCTAGAAATTAGTAAGGTCAACAGGTTATGGGCCCAGAACACATTGGGATTGATTGAAAAGTGTGATATCGTCTAGATATAAGAAAGTGCTAGCCTAAGCTTCCTTGAGACTGTTCCATCAACAAGTAAGAAGATGGCCGATTATGAAGAAAGGGAAGAGACCTCCAAGAAGATTCTTCTACAGTGTGACGGGGCTAACTATTACCCGTGGTCGAAGAGGATCGAAGCAAGACTGATTGACAAGAACTGTTGGAATGCCATTGACCCTGGGTTTGCGTATCACATTCACGATAATGAGAATGAAGAAGAGGACTTGGCAGAGCTCAACCAAGAACAAGCCAGAGTCAATCGCCGAGCTCAGGGAGTCATTATCGAGGCGCTGCACAGCTCCACTCTCTACAATGTTGGTGAGTTTAAATTTGCAAAGAAAGTGTGGGACACACTCAAGGAAATGTATGGTGAATTTGGGATTATTCACACCATGTTGTTTTTCAAGGAAATGGCTAGGTTGGATAAAGTGCCATCAATGCCAATGGCAGATTACATTTCCAAGATGCATGAGTTGATTCAGAAGGTGAGAATGGGCGGCATTCCAATAAGTGACACTTGCTTTGCTGCTTTCTTGCTACTTGGGCTACCACTCAAGGAGTATGATGCTTTGTAAGATCCTTCGAGGGTGATCTGGATAGGCTCACATCAAGAAATGTGAAGAGCAAACTTGTGATGGAAGAAAGGCGACTATCATTGCACAACAGAGTGACATCAAGAAAAGAAGAACCTGTGGCATTGAAAGCAACGGCTAAACAGCATTATAAGCAGAAGCAGAATCAGCAGCCTCAGAAGCAGGACACCTCTGGTGACAGTAAAATGAAGTGTTACACCTGTAAGGAGCCTGGACACAAGGCGAGGGAATGCCCAATCTGGAAGAAGTTCAAGGAGGAACGCATGAAGAAAGGGGATGCCAAGGCCTCTGTAGCTGAATTTGAAGAAATAGAAGCAGTACTTCTATGTGCCGAAGTGGATGCACATGCCTACATGTCAAAATCATCGGTGGGAAAGTGGTTTCTGGACTCAGGTGCATCAGATCATATGTGCTGTGACATTAAGAAGTTCAAGAACATCGACCTGCAACGCAAGGGATCTGTGAAAATAGGTGATGGACATAGACTTTCAGTGGAAGGGATTGGGGTAATCGTGATTCAAGCCAAATGCAAGATTGTGCTTCAGGAAGTGATGTATGTCCCTAACCTATACTGCAGTCTGGTGTCTGTACAACAGATCACTGCCAAGGGTGCTTCTGTATTGTTCGTGGGCAACCTAACAAAGGCATCTAAGGGTGGCATTGAACTTTTCGTTGCTAGGAAAGAGGGGACGATGTACATTATGAATCTGGATTGGCCTAGTAAAGATAATGAGGGAACTACTGTGGCATTGCCTGCTCAGGTATCGATGCAGACCTGGCATCAAAGAATGGGTCATCTCAACTATGACGCTTTGAAGAAAATTCCAGTTCTGGCTAACTTAAAGAAAGAAGAATGTGGAAAATGTGAAGCATGCATTGAGGGGAAGATGACAAGGCTGCCTTTTCCTGCAAGTACATCAAGAGCATCTAAACCTTTGGTGTTAGTGCACACCGATGTTATGGGACCTTTTAATACCCCTTCATTTGGTGGGTCCATTTATGCTATTGTGTTCACAGATGATTACTCCAGGTATCTGACTGTAATGCCAATGAAGTCTAAGGATGAAGCATTGTCTAGACTCATTCAGTACAAGACCAGGATGGAGAATCTCACGGACCACACCCTAAAGAAAATTAGATCTGACTTCGGAGGAGAATACTCTGGCAAAGAGCAGTTGGACAACTATCTGGCTGCAAACGGAATAGTGCATGAAAGGAGTGTGCCTTACTGTAAACAGCAGAACGGGAGAGCGGAACGACAAAATCGGGTACTTATGGAAATGGTGAGGACCATGTTATCTGAAGCTGGAGCTGACAAGAGACTGTGGGCTGAAGCTATGTCAACTGCTGCCTACAACCGGAACAGGGCACCGAGCAGTGCCATCGATTATAAGATACCTCTGGAACTGGCAACAGGAAAGGAACTCACAAGCAGTGATTATGAACGCATGAGACCCTTCGGATGCAGAGCTCAGGCCATGAGAGAAGTCAGAAGCAAGCTTGATGGCAAGACTGTTGAGTGTGTCATGCTCGGTTATCAGGAGGATACAAAGGATGGATACAGGCTTTGGAAACACAGAAACAGGAAGGGTAATAATCAGAAGGGACGTTGTATTCCATGAAGAGGTTTTCCCATGGAAGAAGAAAGAAGATTCCAGTGATCGGGGAAGCAGAAGATGGACAATCTACAACTCTCGAGTGAGTCAGACTCGAGGAGGAAACAGAGGAAAACAGGAGCAGAAGGGAGACGGTCTGGACAAGGAAGGCAGTGAAGATGACGGGCATGGAGACGTAAACAATGAACAGATTCCTGCCTTTGAAGAAATTCCAGTACTGCCTGAAGATGAAGAAGCTGAAGTCCAAGAAGAAGTCCCAGTCCTGCGGCGGTCCGCGAGAGTGCCTAAACCAAAGAAATGTCAGTGCCAAGAATGTCAAGACGACCCTGAGTGTTTAGTGGTCAAGCCAGATGAAGAGACCACTATCACTGAACCAAAGAGTGCCAAAGAGGCCCTAGCTAGTCCCCAAGCAGAAAGATGGAAATATGCTATGGGAGAAGAGATTAAGAAACTGACTGAGATGAATACATGGGAGATTGTACCAAGGCCACCAACCAGAGTCATTGGGTCAACATGGAAGTTCAAACTGAAGACTGATGCTAGTGGCAGACCTACAAAGTACAAAGCCAGGTTGGTTGCACAGGGATTTGCCCAGAGATATGGCTTTGACTACATGGAAACCTACTCGCCTGTAATCAAGAGAAAACCATCCGGTTGATGCTCGCTGTGGGAGTGGAGAAGGAACTGATGTGTGAGCATGTCGACGTAATATCTGCCTACATCAATAGCGATATCAAGGAAGAAGTATACTTGGAGCAACCCGAGGGTTTTGATGTTGACAAGAGTAGGATGGTGTGCAAGCTGAGGAAGTGCCTTTCAGGATTGAAACAATCAGGACAAGAATGGTACCATAAGATCAAGAAAATCTTTATAGACATGAAGTTCAACCCCTCAGTTGGTGACCTTTGCCTATTCTATCATCAAGAAAGGAAATTGTTTGTTGGACTATATGTGGATGACATTGCTGTGTGGGGAAAGAAAGAAGATATTGATTGGTTTAAGAAAGAGTTGAGCCAACAAGTTGAAATACGAGAGCTGGGTGAAATATATGATTTCTTATCACTGAGGATATTGCGAAAGGACGAGCATACCATAAGCATCGACCAGTGTGCTTATATAGATCAGATATTGGAGCAGCACGGGTTATCTGAATGCAGAGGAAAACACAGTCCTCTCAGTGCAAATGTATTCTCTATCAACGATGAACCAGACGCAGATGCCGATAGTCATGAATATAGAAGAGCCATAGGAATGTTGCTGTACGTTGCAAACGGGACAAGACCTGACTTGAGTTTCGCTGTCAGTTATCTCAGTCAATTCTCGGCCAACCCAAAGAGAAAGCAGATGGCTGCAGTGAAATATCTGATAAAGTACCTAAAACACACCCGTGACTACTGCATAGTATTCAGGAAGAGTGGGAAGGAGGCATTGATTTTTTCTGATGCTGACTTTGCCAACAACAAGGTGGACAGAAAATCGTTCAGTGGACTGGTGGTGTGTGTTGCAGGAGGACCTGTGGAGTGGAGGTGCAAGAAGCAAACTGTGGTTGCCACATCCACACAACAGGCGGAGTACATTGCTATGGCTATCGCTACACAAGAAGCGCTATGGCTATGTGGTATTTTGGGGAGATCGACGCAAGTGATCTTTGCATGGTGCCATGCATCCTTGCTGATAATACAGCAGCAATCAAACTTGCAGAGAAGGACATTGTCAACGATAATTCCAAGGGCGTGGATGTGAAGTATCACTTCATAAAGGATGTGGTGAAGAAGGGGTTGGTAAAGTTGCAATATGTGGCATCTCATGACAATCTAGCTGACCTTCTAACCAAGGGTTTGACTGGGAGGAAGACACAGGAGTTATGTGCAAGAATTGGACTTATCATTCCTTAATGACAGTCAGAGCCATGCCAAAGTTTTAATTTGTCCTTCTGATAAATATTTTTTTGCAGCATAGTAATCCTTTGCCAAATGTGATCGTGACAGACGTAGTCACGTTTATCCTTTTGTATTCTTTGCAGCAACAGTGTCTATTCAGTTCTTATGTTACTTGCTGCTTGTTCATATTACTCAATTTTTTTGCCGCTGTGTTATTCTTTATCTGCAATTATTTTGTTTTTGGCTCATGTGCTAATCGTTGCATTTTTGCTGGTTTTGTGTCGTTGGCTATCCAATTCTTTTTGAAGTGTCAGTTCTTGTAAGGTTCACTGCATTGCAATAAAATCAAGGGGAAGTGTTAGCATATTATGATTTATATTGTTCGTGCTGTGTTAGTGGCATTGCAATCGTCGCTTGTGTCGATTTGTCTTTTGCATTTAGTTTTCTCTTTGGACAGTCATGGCGCCACCTGCATGTAAACAAACCGTGTGTTCGCTGTTCCCGCTTCATTTCAGTCTAATAAAAATCTACCGACGATAACACAAGTGTCTCAATCAGCCCCTTCCTGGAACTCTGTTAATAAGTGAAACTAATCCTAGAGGATCTAGAAATTAGTAAGGTCAACAGGATGAACCCATCGGCATCCTGAAACGTGGTCAAGGAAGTCCCAAGGGCTGCACTAAGGAAGTCATCCGCTCGGTAAAACCGCCAGGCGATTCAGCAGTTGAAGCCACCCCAAGTCCGCAGGTATCAAGAACTTGGGGCCGGCTCCCACTCCCAAAGAGGTTCCGTGATTGATTTTCAAGAAGTCTTCCAATCATTATTTCATAATAATTGTCTTGGGGGGGAGTACTTGTAAAGATGTCTGACGTCTCTTCATTTCACATCAATCATGTTCATGCATCACACTTATTAACATGTCAAGAACCTCATGTAAATATTCATATGTAGAATTTCCTGGCCTTTCCGCCAATATATATTTTATCATTGTATGTATGTTATGTCTGTTAAAATTGCCATTTGTTTGACTGTCAACAAACACAAATTGCTCAGAGTGTGGGCCACAGCATATCGGAGGTAGGGCACTACGTTTCCATCTGCACGCTGCCATGTATACCTGAGCCCAGGTGAATAAATCAGTTAATACCCGGTTCGACCTTTTTGTCCTCACAGTATCCTTTGGCAGCTGATAAAATTGCAAATATTCATCACCCTGAATCATAATGAGATCAACAGTTTTGGTTTCAATGATGATAGGCACCCTTCCGTCCATTTCCTCTGCTGCCTATCTACTTATCTGTCATACCAGTTATGTATAAAATCCCACTTCAGTCCTCGCTCAAACATTTAAGCCTACTAACTACAATACCATTAGGCAAAACTTAAGTGATTCTTACTTTCTCAGGCAGTCCAGAAATATCTTGAAAAAAAATATTACATAAAACTTCTCAAAAAACCATTATTAGCATTCTTTTAAGCAACATTGCAATTAATAAAAATTACATAAAACTTCTCAGAAAACAATTATTAGCATTCTTTCAAGCAACATTGCAATTAGTGAGTTCACTAACATTTTATCAATAAACACTGCTGCAAGCTAAACATATGTAATTAACATGCACTTGGTAATGCATCGAAGTTGTAAGGGAAAATTACAATTTTTACAATTTTCCTTTGAGACTGCAACAGAAAACGATGCTAAGGGGGAACTATACAAAATAAACTGATAATCTCATAAATTGTACTTTGTCAACACACCCCCTTAAGAAAATTTATCTCATAAATTTTTTCTCAATTTTGTCTGCTGAGATAATTTCCACCACCGTTGAGCTCTCCTAATACACTTTCCAATCTAAACTTGTAGGCTACAGTCAAGTTCAAAAGTCCGTCGACACTCTCTGGTCATAATTTTAAGGGTACATAGGTGGCGCTAGTCTCACCACCACCAGGCTGAACTTAGAATGGCCGTTCTTTGGTCTTCCCAGTTGAAATGGGTAGAGTAAGGAGCGGAGAAGCCTCGTTTGACATACGATAATCAAGATATTTTGTCCACTCCTTTATGAAAAATGCAATGATAATCGTTGCACACATTTCTAGTGCTTGGATAGATTCATAGGGTTGATATATACAGTAGATAGATGTAGTGCTTCAAACAGTATATAATCATATATATAATACTAACATAATGAAACGCTAATTTGGGATTAGGTAAAACAAGTGAAATGCAGATTTTCTTGCCGCATGTTAAATACGGCATCGTCTAGTAAACTCTGTTATACTTTAAACCTATTAATTTCTACTAAGATTTGTATTAGGAATGTAGTTTTGATCTTCTCCATGCTTGTCATTATTTTTATTATGGTAATTTCTAGCACTGTAGCAGTAGCAGCCCTATCAGTAGGAGTAGGAGCAGGAGAAGGAGGAGTTGGAGTTGTAACTGTAGTAGTAGTAGTAGTAGTATCTAGAAAGACCGATGCATGTAAAGAGAGTGAGAGAGAGAGAGAGAGTGGGGTAATTGTGTGTGCGTGTTCGGTATAATTTCTTGTCTGTGGAGTGAAGCACTGTGGCCAGACTTTTGCCTATTCAGCGTGGAATACGCCAAAGTCTGGTCACCGCCGAGTGAAGTGGTTGAATCACCTATTAGAAATAGTTTGTTTCTTTATTAGAATTGCGTTGCATAATTATATATATTTTCAATTTCAGACGTCTTATAGGGAAGCTAATTCATTCATATTTTGAAAGAACATTTGAAATAGTCAAAATTATATTTCATCCAACAATATCTACTCTTATAATTATATTTCACCTAACAATATCTTCTCTATGATTTTGATTTGATATGATTATGGGCAATTGTTATCACGCATTGCTCTTATCTACGATATTTATTTGTTTCAGAGAACATGGCAGAGCAAAGGGCAAATTCCACCGCGGTCATAACTGATCGTGCAAGAATTATTGCTTTATGGGAGTGCAATTTGCCTGTCAGTGTTATTGCACATAGAACTGGGCTCCATCGATCAACGGTTCATAAGTGGATCAAACGATGGCAAGAAGAAGGGTCAGTGCAAACCAGATCCTGCAGTGGACAGCCTAAAGTTACCACTCCTCAGCAAGACCAAGCCATCGTAGAAGCGTCACAGAGAAGTCCCTTTAAATCGGCCTTGAAGATAAGACGGGACCTTGGACTAATCTGCAGTCCACTTACAACGAGACGCCGCCTACAAGCAAATGGTATAATGTGTCGTGTCCCAGCATGGAAAGAAGCATTGAAACGCACCGCACGAGAACATCGGCTGGGATTTGCACTTCAGTATTCTGCAGAGGATGCTACATTTTGGCAAAATGTTATATTCACCGATGAAAACTTGTTTCTCGTCAGTGAAAGCAGGGGGAAAGGATCTGCTGGAGGGTCCGCAACACAAGGTATAGCAAACAAAACATCAATGAAAGAGCAAAAAGTGGTAGAGTAAGCACTGCTATGTGGGGGTGGGTGTGGGCTTTTGGACCTGGTGAGCTCTTACAGATCGAAGGCCGACTAACAAGCAAAAAATACATCGGCATCCTTGAATCGCTATTACGGACTGTGCGAACTATGGCTATTCTAGCTCCCCAAACTATTAAGGTTGTGCAGGACAGGAGCCCAATCCACACCAGCCACAGGGTAAGAGAATGGGCCCAGTTAAAACCAGAGATTGAATTCTTGGATTGGCCGACAAAAGGATGCAACATGAACCCCATTGAAAATCTGTGGGGTATCATGATTCAAGACGAGGATATTGGCCAAGAGCGCACCAAGGAAGCAATTGTAAGACATGCACAGGATGTATGGGAGAGTATCCGCTACCACCCCAACATCTGTCTGAATTTCGTCAATTCTATGCCAAAAAGACTTCATGAAGTTATTGAAGCTCATGGCGGATGGATCAAATATTGATGTTAATGGAAACAAATAAAAATAGTATATATTTTTTACTGTAGAACCACTTGGAGGATGGACCCAATATTGATATAGTTGAAAATAGATTAGAATTTTGTTCTTGCTGTTGAAGCTCTAGGAGGGCTGACCAAATATTGATGTTATTTGAGTATAAATAAATTTGAAATAGTTTTTCTATTTTTGGAAGCTATTGGAGGGTGGACGAAATATTGATGTTATTTGAAAATAAACAAATCAGAAATAGTAGCATTCTTCTTTGTTGAAGCTGTTGGAGGGTGGACCTAATACTGATGTTATTTGAATATGAATAAACTGAAAATAGTATTTGTTTTGCCGTTATTGTGTAGAGAATTTCTCCAAATATTTCCAAGTCCATTTGATGTATTTACAGTTACAGCAGTGATGTGAATAAGGGTCTATCCACACCGTCGTGCATATGCCCGACTAGCAAAACTGTTGCCATGTCAAAAATGGAGAATCAGGACGTCACATTCGAGGGAAAGACTTCGATGGATCTGGCAACACTTTCTTACCAGAGCCATCGAAGTTTTTCCCTTGAGTCCAATGTGATTCTCCGTTTTTGACATGGTAATTATTTTGCCCATCGGGCAAATGCACGACGGTGTGGATGGACCAAGTAGCCCATTCATTGAAACAATAGCAAATTAATATGAAATTGGAAAAAATACGGGATACAAATCACATCTCCATAAGATGAATTATTTTTCTTAATCACGCTTTCACAAGGGATTTAAATACTGGATCATATCTTCACATTTGTGAGACTGAAAAGATTTAAGTAATGAATAAGTGTTACCAGTGATGAATGCAGACCACTATGACAGAACTCGAAAGCATACAACCTAAAAAAGCATTCAAGCAAAACAACATAAATGATAATCACTTCACAAATGGATGTGATCATATGTTCTATAGAAACTATGATTTATACATTTAAATAGATTTCCTAATATGCATAAGAGCAAACTACCAAGTGTATTATGCATGACTGTTATGAAAGGAAGTTAAATGACAGGTGATTACTTAATACACCTACTGTATGTGCACTTCAATGTAGACAATTGTCTTCTTGACGATCTCTCTCTCTCTCTCTCTCTCTCTCTCTCTCTCTCTCTCTCTCTCTCTCTCTCTCTCTCTCTCTCTAGATAAACCTCATAAGTTATTTTGTCTATGTCAAATAATGAAGAGAATGGAGAAGATAAAAATCAAATTCGCGATACAAAGGATAGTATGGTTATGGTAAATAAATTCAAGTATAACAGAGTTGACTAGACGATGCCATATTTAGCATGCGGCAAGAAAATCTGAATTTCGCTTGTTTTACCTAATCCCAAATTACCGTTTCATTACTGTATGTTAGTATTATATATATGATTATATAGTGTTTGATGCACTACATCTATATACTGTATATATCAACCCTATGACTACCCAAACACTAGAAATGTGTGTAATGATTATCATTGCATTTGTCAAACAGGAGTGGAAAAAATATCATAATTATCGTATGTTAAACGAGGCTTCTCCTCCTCTCCTTACTCTACCCATTTCAACTGGGAAGACCAAAGAACGGCCACTCTAAGTTCAACCTGGTGGTGGCGAAATTAGCGCCATCTATGTAAACTTAAAATTATGACCAGAGAGTGTCGACGGACTTTTTGAATTTGACTGTACTTTTGGAATGCTATGGGCCACCTCAAGATCCCTGGATTTTCAATCTTGTTGAGTGTGTACAAGTAGCTCGTGGTTGGTGTATATCACAAAGTTCATCCCATACAGGTACAGACTGCAAAAATTATTGCTAGGCACCCCTTTTTGATGGTACAGTAGCTGCACTCATACTTCTTGAGTTTCGCAAGTGCATTACAAATGGAGGTGTCTCATCAACAAGCTCTCCTAGTAGTATGCTAACCAGTCCATCATTCAATGCATCTGTTCTCACAACAAAAGTCCCATTAAAGCCTGGTACTCGTAGTATCAGTGCTTTTCCTGAAGCCTGTTTCAGTCCGTCACATGCTTTTTGTTAAGATTACTTCCACTCCACTTTGTTTAGTTTTCCTCATCAGCCTGTTGAAAATTGCTGTTGATTTCAATAATTCAAACAATCTTCTTGCACTGGTGACAGTCACCAAAAACTACAAGTGCTGTCTTCTCCTTTAACACTTCTTCCATTTGGATCCGCCAAAATCCCTTGTTCAAGTCCACCTTGGTGGAAAATCTACTCTTGCAAAGTTCTACCATCATAGCCTTAAGACTGATCCATCCTTCTTCCTCACCATCACTACTGGCGAAGAGTATACAGAAACTGATCTTTCACTGATTCCTATGTCACATATATTTCCAACTCCCTGGATCAGTTCCCTAGTAACTCTAAGTGGCTGCTCTATTGTCACTTCAATGTAGTGTTCTCCCAGTGAAATCTTAACTGAGTTGCTGATTAAGATGCTTTGGTATTCCTCCAGTTACTGCAGCACCTGCTGCTGCTGCTGCTTGCTTAAGTCGCCACTAACAATGATATCTAGTGCACCTCTTCTTCCTTCTTTTGTTGAAGTTCCAACCACTAACCCTATGGAATTACTTTGTCTTCATTGGCTTCTTCCTTGATGATGGTCACACTCAGGCAGCTTTCTTCTCTGAAGACAGCAGCTGTTTCACCTACAGCTCTCTCCTCTTGTGGTAGCCACTTAGAATGTTTTTGTTGTGAGTCTTCATTCTTTGCAAACATCAGCCTTGCAGTCCACACGATTTACCAGCTCATCAGCTTTGTAAGGCTCTCCACTGTAATATCAGCTTGTCTTTTTCCATTGAAAGTAACACTAACATTTTTGTCCCACCTTGAACCAATAGTTTCTGTTCCTCTATAACAGTGATGCTTCTGGCATCCTTGTGTTGCACAAAGGCTCTCTTTGGCTAGTCAACATGTCTCTTCCAGGTGATTCCTCAACTCCAGCCCATATGGATAGGTGCTGCACACTTCACATTTGCAGTGTCCAATCCATAATTCCTTGATAATCTGCATCTGTCCTCTCACAGTTCTTCCATAAAGTAGCTCAAACAGTGAAAATCTGGTGCTCAATTATGGTATGTACCTCTTGATATGCAAACAGGATAGTTGGTAAATACCAGTCCCAGTCCTTCAGTCCCTCCTGGCACCTCTTCTTCAACATAAGATCTTAGCACATCATTTATCCTTCTGCACTATCCATTGCATTTTGGATTATACAATTGTAGACAGCTGCTTAAGGATCAGCAGATGGCTCGCCTTCATCATCATGGAAGTAAACTGGGTACCTCAATGACTGGGCTTCTCCCTAGGGAATTCTACCATGCTGAAAACTTCAAGTAGTCCCTCTACCCCCCGGTCAGTTTCTATTTGAGTAAGTGTCACTGTTTCTAGGTATCTTGTAACAAAATCTGCCACCATCCAGATGTACTTGTTTCCCTTCTCCCAAGCTGGTGGTATATGTCCAATTAGGTCTACAGCTATTCTCTTGAATGGCTCACCATCAATGGCATATTTCCAATGTATCCTGCTGGTAAAGCTCATCACTGTCTACTGGCTACTGTCACAAGACCTGTAAAACCTGGTGATGTCTGCAACCACTCTAGTCCAATGAAAACAACTAGTTATATAGTCAAGCCTTCTTAGCTTTAAGACGACCACCAATAATCGACTCATGGACCAGCTTCAGCACTTTAGCACAATATACCTTTGGCAGTAGGATTTACCGCACTGCTCGAGGCACCTTTCCCTGGAAAACACATGAAAATGTCATTTATTACCTTAAACTGCTAAGTTTCTTCACTCTTTGTCCTGTATTCTGCATCAGGTTGGCTCTCACCCACTACTTGGCTAGACCAGGATCCTATTGTTGGGATTCTTTCAGCTACTCTGCTCCTACATCTGGGATGCTAGAAGCCACTGCCAGTGACGTGATGGTAGGTTCCTCCCACCGGACTTGGGCTCTGGTCACAACTACTGCTGTCTCACTACTAACTTTCTCCAAATCCATCACACATCACTTTCCTCTCGTTAGTTCCTTTGGTTGCTCGATCTGCAGCTTTCTTAACCATCTCAGACTCAGCTTTAATCATTGGGGTTTTTATGCTTGGACTATTTCCAAGAACAAGTTCATAAACAGGGTTATCTAGGTACACAGCAAGTACATCTCAGTCAGATGTACCCATTTCATATGAGCCATTTGGTGCTCAGTTACCAAAGTATTACGCAAAACTGCTCTTGCACAACTTCTATCTCATAGTACAGTTACCTCTCCTTGCCTACACACCTTTCAGTAACTGGCATATTATGGTGCCTCTTCCAATGTTCCACAGATCGGCATACTCTTGACACAACAGATAGTTCAGCCCTATCAGCCAGATTCAGTTTGCCATCTTCGATGTAGTCTTCTTGCTGGGTTCATCATGTTCCATCCTCACAAATCATCATAGCAGCCACCTGACTTTTTCTTCTACCTCCATAACACTGGCTTCCTTTTCCTTAGACATCTCATAGTCCTTAACTCTTTCAAGCATTGTTCTTAGTTAAATGTCCTGGTGTGTGACACATGAAGCATCTACCTTTATTGTTTGCCAGTATGCCTTCATTCAGCGATCTTGAAGTCCTGGGGTCTCTGCTTAACACCACTAGATTTCTTCACTGGCTTCTGGCTTTCCACTAAGCTTAGTCCATGAGCCTCCAAGTACTGCTCTGCAAGCTTCACCATCTCTTGGTACTCTTTCCCTGAGGAACAGTACCGTTTCAGTTGTTCACATGCTGAAAAAACTGTTTTCTGATGAGTAAATCTGGTAAATCATCAAACACTTTGCTGCCTTCAGCCATTCCAATCCATCAATTTAAATATCTCTGTATCCTAACTATACACTAATATGCAGTCCCACCCTGTTCTGGACAGTACATGTCATTTGAATCTATGGATTCTTCTATTTTACTTCCTGCTCTATTTGAGTTTGTACAATTACAGTCCCCTATCGGGTTGTGACCATTAAAATCACCTACTATTAATATAGGTTCCTTGGCAATTCTTTAAGTTTATCAGTGTCGTAATTTTTATTAGGTTGGTTGTGTAAATTACAGATTATATAATTATCGTTTTTTATTCGGATTTTAATACCTGATATTCGCATGTCAGCAATGGTTACAGGTACTTTGTCATAAACTACTTTATGTACATACATGGCTGTACTTAAATTTCCTTCTTCCTCTCATGATGAAGCTGCTAAGGTGTATTTATCTATTGCTGACACAGTTTTGTTGACATGTTGCAAACATAATATCACTGGTCCATATTCTTTTAGCAATCGTTGTACTTCCCCTAGGTGTATTCTGGTATGTAGATCATTTACGTTCCATTGGATTTTTTAGATAATTTACTCACGACATTTGCTTGTTTTTATTTATAATATATTAAGTGTGCAATGCACAAGCAACCTTTTTCATGGGTGCGCAAATCAGTGGTTTCTTTTTTTTAAATATTCATAAACTGTCTTATAATGTTTATTAAACCATCTCTTATTATGATTTTGTTATTATCGCGCAATGCAATGAAACAATCATTACATCCACGTGTTATCATGTTTATTTCTTTTTTCATTTGCTCTTGTACCAATTACTGGAGATGGAGTAATCTCTTCTCCCTTCACATAATCATTATTATCTATGGTATGGATCTCTTCTACTTCTTTAGTGTTTTGGATGTCTGCTTCCATCGGTTTTGCTATTGTTTTAGGAGATAAAGGTATAATCCTAACTTGTTTTTCTTTTTTCTTTCTTTATACCCTTTGTCTTTGATTTAACCGATGTTTTTCTCTAATAATAGTTGGTTTCTTCCCTTTGGGTGGCGTTCTCTCCAAAGGTCTTTTTTATCTTTAAATTCCAGTCCATCACAACCTTCCTCTACTACTTCTGTGGTAGTATCTCCTTGAGCTATTTGCACTGATATCTCAAATGGATTGAATAAAATATTATCCATATCATTTGCACCTGTTTCATGATTCTTTACGATTTTAGTTTTTCCCCAAAAGTATTAATATCGTCTTGAGATTTATTTTTCTGTGCTCCGTTACTATCTGTATGCGTTTTTCTTTCATTTCTGGTTCTTGTTATTGAAGAATATGTATGTTTCTTAGATGATCTTGAATCCCTCTCACTTTTAATTCTAATTTAGCTTCTTTTATAGACATACCAGTTCTTCCTTGTAATATTTTTAACTCTGTAAGGTATATATAATACATACATTCTTTGGACCTTGCATGATGGTCTTGCCCCAGTTTATACACTTTGGTTCACTGCACTTCCATTGTGTGGCATGTTCATCTGATCCAAAATATGCGCACACAGGTTCGTTTCTACAATATTTCTTTGCATGCCCATATTTACTACAATTTTGACATTGTAATGGCTTCGGGACATATGGTCTTATTTCTGTTTTTGCCCAATATTTTTATTTTTTGAGGTAAATCTTGACTTTCGAATTTTATTTTGGCAATTTTTAACATTTGCCTATTTCTTTGCTTACTCGGTATATCGCTGTATACAGTATACCTCACAATCTTTGACTCTGGGATATCTTTTTTAAGAGAATCCAAGAGAATATCTTTTTTTAAGAGAGTCCGGGAGAATACTCTTTTCAGTTGGTTCGTCGCTGTTCTCAGGGTGCACAATGGTACCCTGAATGCTATTCATAGTGTCATGTTTTTCAGTTTTACATTTATATTATCTATTGTTGGTACAGATATACTGTATAGTCCTCAGACTGACTCTTTGTTGTGGCTTCTACAAGCCACGTATGTTCTCTTATCTGTCTAAATGACATTTCTGCCGTTGAAAGTCTGTTTAACAGTGTAAGGTTTAGAGGTTTTTTTAGAACAATCATTTGCAGGTTGTTCCCTTGTTGTGGGTGTTGTCTCCTTATCCAGTGGTGTTTGTTTTTTTTTTTTTTTTTTGTAGGTGTGAAGTTAACATCTGTCACCTTCATGTTGACTGCGGCAGTCAGGTTTGGTATGACAGCAAGTCAGGTCTCAGCAGCATAGCAGCATGGAGTCCTTATTTTTGCAGCAGGTATCATTTTACCTGTTGGCTGTGGTAACAGAGGATGGTTGGATGACTAAATCATATTCATCTGGGGAATTGGTTCCTGTTTGACAGAAGATATGCTGTCTTGACGTTTCTGTCATGATCATCTGTTATGTTGGACTGTTTGCAGTCACTGGCTGCTGCGATGATTTCATGGAGTTCGTCTGAGTATTTTCATCCTCTTCAACAGCTGGGTCTGTCTCGACGTCTCGGCGGAGATAGTCTGTTTTTTTTATTGTGCTACCCTGAGTTAATAGTGTGTTATTTTATGCTGCTTGTTGATTGTTATTTATGCTGCTCTATTTGTTATACCGCTTTGGTATTATTTATGCTGCTTACGTGTTATTTATGCAGCTTGATTATTGTTATGTTGTATGCTGTGCTTCCACATTATTGTTTATGCTGCCTGTTTTTTTTATTTGTGATGTAACTGTTTGGTTTATTTGTGATGTTGCTAAAGTGTTTGTTGATTTGTACTTTATTGTTGACTTGAGTTAAAGTAATGATTATTATGTTTGTTCATTGTTATTGGTGGGTTTTGTCAAGTAACTCTGTTTTAGCTACATTTGCCTTTGATTCTTTCGACTGACTGTTTATTGTTTAATTCACCATAAGCAATGTTTATGTGATTTGTTTAATGCCAAACCTCGACTCATTTGTACATAATGTATATAACATATTATAATAAATTAGTTTTAAGGTGCTTCAGTGGTTTTGTTACGCTCCTTCCTCCGTGGTTTGTCATGACTGCTGCCAGTCAGTCCAGTCCCATTCTTTTGTTTTAATTTTTGAAACCTGTGGAACCATGGCTGGTTCATTATAACGGTGACCTTCCCAGGATTGGCTCTGGTTTGGCTGGCGGGGTTTTGGCAGCTTTGGGGAAGAGTGTGTAAAAAAAATTTTGTGCAATTTTTCTTCCTGCTGGGTAAGGAGGTGTAAGGTATAGAGATTGTATTTTTTAGAACAATCATTTGCAGGTTGTTCCCTCGTTGTGGGTGTTATCTCCTTACCTGGTGGTGTTTGATTTTTTTGTACGTGTGAAGTTAACGTCTGTTGCCTTCATGTTGACTGCGGCAGTTGGGTTTGGTATGGCAGGGAGTCAGGTCTTAGCAGCATAGCAGCCAGGAGTCCTTATTTTTGCAGCAGGTATCATTTTACCTGTCGGCTGAGGTAGCAGAGGATGGTTGGATGACTAAATCATAGTCATCTATGGAATTGGTTCCTGTATAACAGCAGATTTGGTGTCTCGACGTTTCTGCCGTGATCATCTGCAATATTGGATGTGTTCCTGTCTGTTTGCAGCCACTGGCTGCTTCGATGATTTCATGGAGTTTGTCTGAGTATTTTCATCCTCTTTGACAGCTGGGTCTGTCTCGACATCTCTACGGAGATAGTCTGTTTTTTTTATTGTGCTACCCTGAGTTAATAGAATGTGTTATTTTATGCTGCTTGTTGATTGTTATTTATGCTGCTCTATTTGTTATACCGCTTTGGTATTATTTATGCAGCGTGATTGTTGTTAATTATGTTGTAAGCTGTGCTTCCGTATTATTGTTTATGCTGCCTGTTTTTTATTTGTGATGCAACTGTTTGGTTATTTGTGATGTAGGTAAAGTGTTTGTTGATTTGTACTTTATTGTTGACTTGAGTTAAAGTAATGATTACTGTGTTTGTTCATTGTTATTGGTGGTTTTCGTCAAGTAGCTCAGTTTTAGCTACATTTGCTTTTGACTCTTTTGACTGACTGTTTATTGTTTAATTCACCATAACATAATGTTATAATTTATTATAATAAATTAGTTTTAAGGTGCTTCAATGGTTTTGTTATGCTCCTTCCTCCGTGGTTTGTCATGACTGCTACCAGTCAGTCCAGTCCCATTCTTTTGCTTTGATTTTTGGAACCTGTGGAACCATGGCTGGTTCATTACAATAGGTAGTTTTCTAACTTTAGTGGTGAAATTTTCCATTCTGTTTCTAAGGTTAGAAACCTTGACCAACTTCCACTCCCAAAGAGGGACTTGAAGTGAGTCAAGGTTGGATCAAGACGATATTTACTTTTTTCAGGTTTGCTCTGTACACGAGCATAGGATTCCAGTGTAATTACACTAAGGCTTTTTTTTTAGATTTTTCTAAACAAAGGTTGTCAGAGGAGGTTCCAGTGGTCATCAAGTGTGCTGAATTGGTACCATCAAAGGACCTAGGTGTACTCAAATCTTTATAATTACTATTCATAAAGATTAAAGTATAAAAAAAATGTTACCTGAAAACCTTAAAAAGATATCATCATCTTTTCACGGAGTTTATTCTTCCACCAATGGCACAAGTGAGAACCAACTCCCAAATGTCCGTGCCCCTACCCTATCCCAAAGGGGATGGCACAACATGATTAGAGTGGCCCAAGCTTAAGCCAAACCCAATTGCGAGGACTGATTACCAGAATACAATCATCCCCACCCTAATCATATTATGGGCAAACTGGATAGAATGCCGAGAGTCCTATCTCCAGAACAAGACTCCCTGGGAATCCGTGGTCCAGCCCTAAAGAGTAGTTCTGCCTTTGAGCTATCAATCTGAGATCTCTCAGGTCTGAACATTATCAGGCAGTCGATGGTCCTACCATAAATTCCCACTATTTAGCTTTGGACATAAACCCATTCCGAGCTATGATATCTTTTCCTGTTTATTAGGTCCAATAAGTTTTAGCAAAAGCTGAAAATTCCACAAAACTTAATCCAAAGAAATATATAATGATATATGAGACTCCCAGACCCAAACCTGGGAACAAATTCCTGGGGTTCAAGAGGCCCCTCACCACATCAAGGTGGTCTCAAGTTGAGGGAGGGAGTTTTAGTTCTTATCTTTTATGATAGTAGTTCAGTTATAATTGTAATTTTCCAAAGTAAAGTGCAGGGAAATATTAAAAAAAACATGTGTACCTCACATAAATGTACTGCATCTCCCCATCTCGGTAAATCTGGTAAATATTTTACAATAAATATATTCAGAATCTGTAACTGATTTTAGTTCTTATCTGTTAAGATATTGTGTGAGCTGTAATTATAATTTTGCAAAATAAAATAAAAAAAATTATTAGAAAAAACATGTATAACTTGGTAAAATTAGCATATTTTTACAAGTGTCTTGGAAAGGAGGCCCCGCACAAGGTTGTAAATACAGTGGATCCGTGCCTATTCGCAGTTCCGGATTCTTGGCTTCACCTATATGCCGATTTCTTTGTGGAAACATACTTACACATTATTTGTGGACAATTCGCCTATTCGCAGTATTTTTCATAGAGAAATATTCACAGATTACTGTATTTTCATATAATTTTTCTGACTAAATCCACTTTTTTGCGATAAAACTATTAAAATATTCAGGTATAAGCATTTTTTGAGAGTTTTTTGGTGTTTTGAACTATCAAAATAGGCAGTTATAAGCGTTTTAGAGGGGTTTTAAGTATTCGCGGATTTGAGCTATTAGCGGGGGTTAGTGGTACGCATCCCACGCGAATACTGGGGGTTGACTGTATTCACTTTCAACTTCATGTGGAAGGTAAAGAAAAACTTTTAGAATTTTTTTTTTACACCATGTGCATTTGCATACCTTCCTATTTCCATTAATGTCTTTGTTTTATTAAAGTGGCCAACCTAAGCGTTTACCCAGCCTGGGGGTGTGCTTCATATATATTTACCCCACCCTGTAAGGGTTAAAGACTAAGTTATGTTTACATCAGTTAAATAATTAAAAATGCCAGGATGATCACTTTTTTATACATATTCCAATGATAATAGATCAACATAATAATATTATACATTATACATATATATATATATATATATATATATATATATATATATATATATATATATATATATATATATATATATATATATATATATATATATATATATATATATATATGGCTGTTTTCTCGCAACCTCACCCATTTTTATATTTGCAAAGTAATTGAGAAAGAAATAAAAATTAATGTCCCTCATTAATTACTAGAACTGATGTTTCAACTCACCCCTTCATAAACTCTCTCTTCCATTCCCCAAAATGGCTAAGCCTAACTCCCTCTCTCTCTCTCTGTTCAAAGTGACTGCTTTTTAGGCCTAATTCCAGGTACCCTTGCATCTAGCACGGCAAGGGAGGAGCCAAAAGAGAAAGTTGGCCCCCCCCCCAACTCTGAACCTTCCACGTGGGTTCCTGCTGCCATGCAGTCGACATATAGAAAATCTGACGAAAATTGACCCTTGCGTCATCTATGTGGGACGCCACAGCGTAATCCCCGAAGGTTATAAATAGAGACTGCAAGAGAAATCAACAGAGAGAACGCTTAGAACATGACCCGAGGACAGACCTTCCTTGCCTGTCCTTTTGAACCACGTGTTTCAACCCTGGGGCTCGAATCAACCAGTGTATTTTGTAGTGGCATTATAATTCCCTCCATCACCAGTGCCCTATTGAACAAGGACATTGTCATCTTGACTGAGGTAATGTCTAACGTTTCTTTTATTTTTCCATTGTGCCATCACCTTTAGTAATTTGTGTGGGAGCATTCAGTGTTAACATAAGTATGCATTAAGGTTGAACTGAGATATTTGGCACCATCTGTGCATTCCTCAGTTTTCCTTTGAGAGTCTTACTATTATTGCAAGTAATTGTCTTGCATATATTTGCAGATAGGCTTCGACTGTGGACTCTCTCGGCCAATCCATGTGCAGTTCCCTTTTCCACTGCGATTTTCCCTGTTACGGAGATATCATCAGCGTAGAATATTTATTCTGCATAGGATTCATTATTTTAGCAGGCCCTTGTTATTACCTGCCCAGTAATTCGTCATTTTTCTGATATGTGTTGTTATGTAAATATAACTAGTTAAGAGAACCCTTGAGTTTACGTAATTCCCCCACATGAAGAAGGCCCTAAGCCATAGATTTCCTTTGTTTTATCTATGAATTGTCCTAATATTGAGTCAGATGTGTAATAAATAAAAAGGAACTCCCCTGCATTATCCATTGCCACTCAGAGTCAAGTAAGTATTCCTGGACATTCATAGCAATATATATATATATATATATATATATATATATATATATATATATATATATATATATATATATATATATATATATATATATATATATATATATATATATATATATATATATATATATATATATATATATATATATATATATATATATATATATATATAATATATATATATATATATATATATATATATATATATATATATATATATATATATATATATATATATATATATATATATATATATATATATATATATATATATATATATATATATATATATATATATGTATATATATATATATATATATATATATATATATATATATATATATATATATATATATATATATATATATATATATATATATATATATATATATATATATATATATATATATATATATATATATATACAATCATGAAGCTACAAATGTCGTTTAATATCAAATTCACACTACTTCGGGAATATCCCCGATGGGGAATTATCATGGAAGGGGAAT
>NC_089796.1:39769163-39896663 GCF_040412425.1 Macrobrachium rosenbergii | reverse complement strand
TCATCGTCCCCCAGTCAGCCCGCTCCGTCGGTAAATCGGGAGACCAATCATTTGCTAATCGTCCCCAACCAAACCCGTTATGTCGGTACCTTGGGAGACCAATCATTTGTTAATCATCGTCCCCCAATCAGCCCACTCCGTCGGTAAATCGGGAGACCAATCATTTTCTAATCGTCCCCAACCAAACCCGTTTTGTCAGTACCTTGGGGAGACCAATCATTTGTTAATCATCGTCCCCAGTCAGCCCGCTCCGTCGGTAAATCGGGAGACCAATCATTTGCTAATCGTCCCCAGCCAAACCCGTTTTGTCGGCACCCAGAGACCAATCATTTGTTAATCATCGTCCCCAATCAGCCCACTCCGTCGGTAAACCGGGAGACCAATCATTTGCAAATCGCCCCCAACTAAACCCGTTTTGTCGGTACCTTGGGAGACCAATCATTTGTTAATCATCGTCCCCCAATTAGCCCGCTCCGTCGGTAAATCGGGAGACCAATCATTTGCTAATCGTCCTCAACCAAACACGTTTTTGTCGGCACCTTGGGAGACCAATCATTTGTTAATCATCGTCCCCAATCAGCCCACTCCGTCGGTAAATCGGGGAGACCAATCATTTGCTAATCATCTACCCAACCACACCCGTTTTGTTGGTACCTTTGGGAGACCAATCATTTGTTAATCATCGTCCCCAAATCAAAACCGTTTTGTCGGTACCTTGGGAGACCAAAGAATTCCAATTCTAAGAGTTTTGAAAACCCTTCATACTGTAAAGTCACCGACAGCCTTTCTGTTAAAAATTTGCGTGCATTTATTATACCCGGACAACTCCTTCCTACGCTCTGAGAAAATTTTTTTTTTTGTGTATCACTTGAATCGACCCCACCTGCACAATGTCGGCCAGATCTCAGCAGAGTGAGAATTTCAAGTTCTTCATGTACTCTGGGAAGGAACTGGCCTTTCCGGGAAAAAAACTAAAAGACTGGGCACAGGAGAGAATGGATACGATAAAGGTAGAAAAGAGGCAGAACGGGAGGCAGCACGATTAGAAAAAGAGGCAGAAACGGGAGGCAGCGAGATTAGAAAGGGAGGCCCTAGAAAGGAGAGAACAGATGGAAAGGGAGGCAGAGAGATTAGAAAGGGAGGCCCTAGAGAGAAGAGAGGAGGCAGAAAGTGGAGAATGAGAAGAAGCGCACCCATGAACTCCAGATGCTGGCACAACATGGCACTCCCTCCCCCCGCCCCCACCTCGGGGATGGCGCCCTCAGCCAGGCCCACTCGTCTATGCCCAAGTGGACCGAAGCTGAACTGAAGTATGGCTCGACAGAGCCAAGAAGGTCCTGGAATGTTGCACTCTCCTACACCGAACTCTCTCTAGTATTAACTAAATTCCTCGGTGGGAAGGCACTGATTGCCTACAACACTACCTGCGGCCGACCAAGAGGACTGGGATGTTGTGTGCCAAACCATTACCAAAGTGTATGAGATAACCCCTGAACGCTGGAGGAGCGCTGGAGAGGGCATGTCAAGGAAGTCGGCCAAACTTGGGCAGATTGGGCCTACCAGTCAGAGCGCACCCATGTGAAGTGGTTCGAGTCCGTGGGAGTCAAAACCCTTGCCGACTCCATAGAGAAAATGAAAATAGAAGATTTCTTGCTCTACGCACCTCCTGCCCTCACCACCCACATAGGGGAGAAGGAGCCCACGACGTTGGTGGAATGCTGTCGCATCGCCAACTCCTGGGATACTCATCACCCCCAGGAGAGCTCCCTGCAGCGCAGAATTAGTCCACCCGCCTGCCTTTTGGGTGCCCCCCCCGCCAAAGAATGGGCAAACACAGAAACCCGTTATATGCAGGTTCTGTAGGAAGATCGGGCATTCCAAAGAGCAACGCCGAAATAAACCAGCAGAGCCTCTTTCTCACGGAAAACCAACTAATAATTCGCCTGCGCCCTCCGCAGGGGCAGTGCGAAGAGATTTCAGCCAAACCTTTTGCATGGCGTGCAAGGTTTATGGCCACTCTCCCTCATGGGCAAAATGCCCTAGAAATAATAAGTCCAGTAATCCTGCCGTCACCCTGGCAGTTACGAATCCCGAGTCCTTAGGCTCTCCAGCTGAGGGTCCCATATATGTGGCACCTCCTCAAGATAGATACTCAGCACGCCAGGTCAAGGCATTTGACGACTCTGGTGTGCAAATTTCCCTCATAAGGAAGGACAAAGTTTCCTATGGAGCTATCATTAACCGGCGCAAACTCGTCACAATTGAGGGTACAATGAATTCAAAATGATACTCCCTACTGTCCAATGGAGGGTCACAAGACCTCATAAATCTAAAATTTGCAACCTTGCAGTAGCAAGCTATCTTCCCAGGTTATGATATCCTCCTGGGACAGGACTTCCAGTCCCCATTTAAGTTACCACAATCACTGCCAGTGCCAGGGCCCCAATCAGATCTCCCTCCAGGAGATTCCAAAATCGATTCCAAATCTCTGCCAGTGCCACTTGCATGCACTGAGCCATGCCAAGCTCCGTCCGTATCAGACGATGAGCAAATTCTAAAGCAAATAATAGTGCCTGTCCCTGCCTTAGTACCAGTGCCAGAGCACGTCCCCAATCTCCATTCAAGAGATCCCAATAAGGACTCCCTCTCTTCTCCCGGCTTGGCTCCGCTACCAGTGCCAGTAAGGGAGACGGATCCTGCCGACCACAGCAGAAGCTCACCTAAGGGTGCGGCCTCGCAACCCGTGCCTGAACCGGTCACTCCTACCTGGGAGCCCCTCACGCACCCCCCTCACCCCGACCGCTTCCTCTCTGTCTCAGTCCTCCGCAGACATAGCAGTGAGTAATGATTATGCCGTGTTTCAAATGGCCGATGAACTCAAGGAACTGTGACGGATCGTGATAAAGCTTGCAAAGAAGGCCCCTGCGTCAGCCGTCAAGGAAGCCGACACAGGTGGCACTCCAATACCCTCCCCGGGCCCGGTTCCACCGATTCCCCGGCCAAGACAAATCATCAGAGTCAGAAGGGTCCGTGGAGAAAATACTACGGGCGTTGATAATTCCAGGTAGCTTCCAGAGAGCTCCCAAGCTCTCCTGGCACCCGTGCCAACCTGGCACAGTGCCATCATTTTATCCTATGAATACTTTGGCACCTCTATCCAGAAGAGGATGTCAGGGTCCTTCAGTATTCTTTCTCTCTCTCTCTCTCTCTCTCTCTCTCTCTCTCTCTCTCTCTCTCTCTCTCTCTCTCTCTCTTGTAACTATGTCCTTTATTCTTCCTCAAACACTTCCCTTCCTTCCTATTGATTATCCATCACATTTATTTTATGCCTTACCCAGGCCTTCATTTTACCTGGATCACTTCTGCTCATGCAGAGTGCCATGACAGATATGCCAACACTATAAGCCTTACGACTCCCCATTCATGCCTACCGCAGCATGATGCATTTAAAAATGCGATATGCCATCGCCATTAGTTATTATTACATAGGTGCCAACTTGGCACAGTGCCATTATTGCAGATTCTGGCAAAATGATCCTGCCAGCTGTTTACTATAGGCTAAGAAATGTAATTTTAGCATATTTGATCAACATCTAGTTACAACAATTTATGTTTAATTTGTGTTTGCCATTTATTCTTTTGTTATTCTTTTATACCTCATGCACTTAGATGAGTGCCACAAGGCACTTATAAAGTCAGTGCCACCTTTGTAATACAAGGGGCGTGGCCTGCTATCCAGAAGGCGGAGGCACGTCCCCTTGCCTTCTTGTAATATCGGGAACTTCATTCCACCCCACCCCCCACTCTTTCCTTTGCTTGCTTATCTTAAAAGTCTAACATAAAGTCCCCATCGTAGAGTAAAAATGGCGAACCCTTAAAATGAATAAATAAGCCTTAAGCTGAAATAATTTTGCTTCCCTTTGATTACACCCTTTTCAGGTGCTTATTATAAGTGTTATAAGAGTGTCATGAGATTCGGTGCTAAGTCTGGTACGGGTCTACCAACTGACGTAAATTACGATGTCAATTAAACCCAAGTATGTTTCATCATTTCAATACCTAGAATTAAGTAACCATGTACAGTAAACCCCCCGTATTCGCGTTCTCAAGATTCGCGGACTCACCCACTCACGGGTTTTTCTATGGAACCTATCTAAAAAAAATTCGCGGGAAACTCACGCATTCGCGGTTTTTTCCATGGAACATATCTATAAAATTATTCGCGGGAAACTCCATATTCGCGGATGCAGATTTTTTTTGTCTTTTTCGTATAGCAATAGTATTCTGTATTTTCATATTTATTGTATAATAAAATTAAATAATCATGTAAATCAATAATAATACTGTACTACAGTACTGTACATATAATAGTAATAGAAATTAAATAATAATATTACGTAATACTACACTGGGTACCTTAATAATAATAAATAATACAGTAAAGTTAAATCATACGGGTAGTAACTGGTGATGAATGTTGATTTCAGTATGCTGTAGATGATGATGATGATGAATTAGTTGTGCAGTACGATGAATGACGGGAGGCGCTGTCATGTTAAGGTATTTGAACATGGCAACGAAGGTGGTACAGTAGGGCTGCATGAGTATTTTACCTTGTTCATGCCCAATGCGGGCGACCGCAATTAATGTCATGCTGTAATGGGCTGCTACTTCTCTGTGACTTTTGCCCTCTCTTAACAAAACAATCATGTCTACAGTACTTTCTTCTCATCAGTCATTACAGTAATTGTAGGCTATTGGCCAGAGGCCTTAGAAGAAGCAGAGCATTCAGAGGACATCTTAATGCACGATTTCAAAAAATATTTTTAGGCCATAGTACCGTACATGCAAAACACACAAACGTGAGATAGCAATAAAACGGGTTATATTGGGTCATTTGCCGATAATTTGCCGCTACGGTATACGCATGGTACTATTGGTTGCGCGTACATATACTAACACTGATCTTCTGTTCATACAGTACGTACATTTTATAAAATGTTTTGTTGTAAGATGATTTTTAAATATTACATACAAAAAGTGTTTTAGGATGATACATAGTATAGTACAGCACTACAGGTAGTACGTAGAGCATATCTAAAATACGTAAGGCAACAGGAATACTGCAGGGTACATATGTTTACATCTGTGGTACATAGCATTTTCATGTATGTATAGTATATATTAATGACTACTGTAAGTACATTTTGTAAGTTAAAAATGATTTACTAATTTTCAAATATTACAGTACTGTAATATATTAACGTAAACACAGCAAAATTTCAATAATATATATTTGTTTTTCTTAAAAGTGCTTCACCCAAGCCACCTCTCTGCAAATACAAAGAAATCGCGATGCTGGACGCTGTGTACCCAGGACCAGTGATATTCGACACACTATTGGCTGTCATCTGCAAAGCAGCCAATCCAGAAGCACCATTCATTTTCCTTGGCGCTCACTGGCTGTTCACTTGGCGCTGATTGGCTGAACATTAACAACCAACTCGCGAACACGGAATTCTGGGAGACCGCTCCACGGCATCCTCCTCAGATTGTGTGTATAAGTTCGCAGCATCTTACCTTGTGAACCGTGCTTCTGTACGTTTTGATTTTTTATCTTTGTGCATCAGCGGTATTCGGCCCTAAAATGCCTCCTAAAAAACGCCCTGCTCCTTCAAAGCCTTCTGGCAAAGAGTCTAAAAGAAGACAGTTATGAAACTCGAGGAGAAGGTGAAACTTCTTGACATGTTAAAGGAGGGCAAAAGTTTTGCCGTGGTTGGCCGCCATTTCAGTGTTAATGAGAGTACAGTGAGATATATCAAGAAGAAAGAGGCGGAGATACGCAAGTCTGTGAGCATGAGCTACTTCAGTAGTGCAAAGACAGTTGCAACAGTGCGGGATAAGACAATCGTGAAAATGGAATCTGCTCTGGCAATCTGGATAAAGGACTGCCGGAAGATAAACGTGCCCCTTGACTCCAACATCATTCGCGAGAAAGCGTGACAACTCTACCAGTAGTTATCAACTGCTAAGGAAGGTGACGACGTAGTACAGGCAGAGGAAGGCATTGAAGAAGGCAAATTAGAATTTTTAGGCTTTGATGAACCAGCAGAAGAAGAAGAGGGGGAAGAGCCCCAAGCAGGACCATCATCAGCGCCTCAAGGTTTCCAGGCCAGCAAGGGGTGGTTCCACCGATTTCAAAAGCGGTTCCACCTAAAGTCTGTTACTCTGCATGGGGAATCAGCATCTGCAGACACTGAAGCAGCCACGAAATACCCAGAGGCCTTCAAGAAGATCATCGAAGAGAAGGGCTACCATCCAGAACAGGTGTTCAATATGGATGAGACTGGCCTGTTCTGGAAGAAGATGCCTTCCCGGACATACCTTATGAGGGACGAAGCTAAAGCCTCCGGATTCAAGGCCCAGAAGGATAGGGTTACCCTCATCATGTGTGGGAATGCAGCTGGTTTCATGCTTAAACCAGGCCTCATTTACAAGGCTGCAAACCCCAGGGCCCTCAAGAATAAGAACAAGGCATTGCTTCCTGTGTTCTGGATGCATAACCCGAAGGCCCGGATCACCAAAGTCCTCACAGAGTACTGGTTCCATCAGAGCTTCATCCCTCAAGTTAGGCAATACCTGAACGACTTGGCCATGGAGTTCAAGGTGTTGCTGATTATGGATAATGCTGGTGGCCACCCTCTCAATCTTTCTTACAAGGGAGTCCAGCTTGAGTTCCTCCCTCCCAACACCACCTCTCTCCTCCAGCCTATGGACCAGGGCATGATCCGTGCCTTCAAGGCACTCTATACCGGAAACTCCCTCCAGCACCTTGTAACTGCAGTGGACAGTGACAGTGAATTTACGCTAAAAGAATATTGGCGTAAATTCACGATTGCCACATGTCTGAGCATCATCAGCCGATCACTGAATGACATGAAGAAGGAAACCCTGAACGCATGCTGGAACAAGTTGTGGCCGGAGTGTGTTCATGATTACAGGGGCTTCTCTCCTGAAGAAATTCAACATTCGGCCATTAATAAGGCTGTCCAGTTGGCGAGGATTCTAGGTGGGGAAGGCTTCGAGGACATCACCGAGGATGAAATCGGCACCCTTATTGATGCTCACTCTGACCCCCTGACGGACCAGGATTTGGAAGAGCTGACGAAGTCTGCCAGTGAGGAAGAAGATACGCCAGGTTCAGGGGAGGAGCAGGAGGAAGAGGAGAGCGGCCTGACTTTGGAACGTCTGTCCCACATGAAGAGAATGATTAAGGATATGCAGGAGTATGTTTCAACATGGGATCCTTTTATGGAATGCTTCTTAAAGTTTTCAAACATCCTTGATTCAGCATGGGAGCCCTATAATCAAACCCTCACCACCATGAAAAAGCAGTGACAGCAGCTGCCTATCACCATGTTCATCAAACGGACGAAGAAGGCCCCTCCAAAGCCTCCTAAATTACCCGAAGTAGTGCCTCTCGAATCGCCTGAAGGAGTGCCTCCCCAATCGCCTGAAGTAGTGCCTCTCGAATCGCCTGAAGTCGTGCCTCCCAAATCAACTGAAGAAGTGCCTCCTGAAGCACCTCCTGAAGGTGAAGAGGCACCTCAGATGAGTTGTAACTCCTCTGCTTTGCTGTGCAGTCATATCTTCATCGTCACTTATCGCACTGCACAGCTAATTCATCATCATCTTTAATCAACATTCATCGCTGGTGAGTACCCGTGTGATTTACGTATGTAGTAATCTTAATATATTTGTACAGTAGTATGAAATTTTTTACAATGTGCATAAATTTTTTTAAAATTTTTTGTCTCTTTTTGTGAATTACATATACGTAAATACCAATGTTCCCCCGAAAAGAAAACGGGACGGCAAAAGAAAATGTGTGGCTGAATACGTAGGGGGGGACTGGATTATTTTCACCTTCAGCTGTAAGCCATACAGTACATACGTATAAATGTAAAGATAAAATGTTTAAGATGACTTGGAAATTATATTAATAGTATCATTTCAAAGATTAATACAGTAATATGCTAATAGTTTAATGTATATTTGATGTAGGCTGGTATTTTTAGGCATACAGTACTTTGGTGTTGACCTTTCATGGTAGACAGGTACAAATATACGTAGTATTAAATTTTTTAAAATGTGCATACATTTTTTTTAATTTTTGTCTCTCTTTTTGTGAATTTCATACTGTATACATAAATACCAATGGTTCCCCCTGAAAAGAAAACGGGACGGCTTGTAACTGTATGAAAGAAAATGTGTGGCTGAATACGTAGGGGACTGGATTATTTTCACCTACAGCTGTAAGCCATACAGTGCATCACATATAAATGTAATGATAAAATGTTTAAGATGGCTTGGAAATTATATTAATAGTATTATTTCAAAGATTAATACAGTAATAAGGTAATAGTTTCATGTATATTTGATGTAGGCTGGTATTTTTAGGCATACTTTGGTGTTTGACCCTTCATGGTAGACAGGTATAAGCGTTTTTAGAGGGGCGTTGCAAGCATTTGCGGATTTGACCTATTCGCGGGGGGGGGTTGTGGGACGCATCCCCCGCGAATACGGGGGGTTCACTGTATTCTAATTCTTTAACCTCAACCTTTCTTTTCATTTGTTTGCAACAGCCTCATATACCGTGGCCTTATAATCCTACTTAATTCGCACTGATCGAGGCACTTTATAAAGTTATCACTGTGTAACAAAATCCAAAATAATTACTCTTTTGCAAGTGTTGAAAATTACCGCATGTCCTGTTAGAGTAATTTGTGCCAGTATGTCATCAACAGTAATACCACAGAGTTTCATAAATCCTTTAGAAGCAAAGTTTATAGCAAGGCAGAATGTAGAGTAACGTAAAGCATTTTCTGCTTATTTCTTGCGTATATCGATATTCACACCCGAATGAAGGTGTGTACATCATCTTGCGTGGGGAGCTGTTATAATTAGCAAGAATTCGCCAGCAAATTGCTCCCTTTTTCGTTTCCTGTCTGCCAATCTATCGATAGAGATATCTGTCTATCGATACGTGTGGCTACCTATCTATCAGCCTGAGCTGGACATGGGTTAGCACAGTCAGAATACAAGGGATTAAAACCGATTGTAGGCCACTCCCTTTAAGTAGATAATTCCTTATTCAAGGTAAAAGTGAATCTGTCTGGCTGATTCTTTCCAGGCAACCCTCCCCCCCTGCCCCAGCTGCAGACAACAGCTGAAAATGACTCAACTCCCTATGTGCATGGACATGCCCCCTGCCCATAGGAGAGGGCATAAAAGCGACAAGCAGACAAGGGCTCGCTCTCAGACTCTCACTGTACGGCATGGCTTAAAGACGACGGACCCGCTCACCACCATGCCCCTGGCTCGACGACGCCCTTAACACACCACTTCTCCCTCTAACCACGTGGCCTCTCAAAGTATATTTTACCTTCATGCACTTCGACCGCCACCACGTGTTCCCTTTGCTGCTGGCCGGATCCATAACCCACTCCATTACCTGGCGCTTCGTGAAGTCCCTCACGTGTTGCCCTCGCCATCGGTGCCCCTACATCCTACCACGTGGAAGATCGCCTTCACCCTCATGAATCAGGAGTCATCCATGGGTCGCATTCTTCGCTGGAACCACTTCTCCCTTACGGTAAAGTGCTCTGAAAAGACGTCCATTCAGTCACGCTTTTTCCTCGCAAAATTTACTTAATTTGAGTGCCAGTAATCACCGAATCTCTTGTTAAATTCCACCCGTGCTACTCGAGTGTCGGCAGTGCTAAGCCATTATTAAATCATCAAAGCCCATTGGCACCCTTAGTGCAGCTTCAAATTCATTATCCTTTTGTCTGTTTTCATTACTGGCGTATAATTTGTGTATCTCTCATTTCAGAGGGACCCTATATCATGGAATCTTCTCGGACTGTGTCTGGAATCCCCCAGTTTCATTCATCCCGTAGGAATCCCCTTCAGGATCAATAATTTAATTGCATTTCTCTTTCCCGTACTAATGTTCCTTATGTAAGTATACTCCTGTAAGTTTACCCACGTGTTTACATAACATTTCCCTTCAGTAGTAAGAGCGTTACGCTCATATGAAATTCCCCCTTTTTCCTCTTGTTTTATGTTTCCCTGGACCCACAAAGTCAGAATCACAAAGCTCAAGTATCTGTAGCTGTTGCTACCTGTCTCACAGAAACTATCTCAAAACCAGATTGTCCAGGAAAAACATAAATATATATATATATATATATATATATATATATATATATATATATATATATCTTTCTATCAACCACTCTCCTTTTCTATCTATGTATCTAACCATCTCACATTCTACTAGTAGCCTTTGGCATAGAGAGAGAGACTGTTTGCCCAGCACCCTTCACATCAATATGTCAAAATGACTGACAGTTAGGCCTACATCCTCTCTTGCTTATCGTACCAGAAAAAGATAGGGAATGCCACAGAATTATGCTAAAATCTTACCTAATTTACTATATTTTCCTAGTTATTGAACTGCCAAAAGTTGTAATTATAGCATGGAAAATACAAAAAAAGTAACATCACATTTATCTACAAAACTATACAAAAGAAATAAACATACATGTTACATATGCATAAAAAATCTCTCTTTTAGCTCAGTGAGAGAGAGAGAGAGGAGAGAGAGAGAGAGAGAGAGAGAGAGAGAGAGAGAGAGAGAGAAACAAAAATACAAGTCATACACTAGTAACAAGCATCCTTGCTTCAAGCTGTGTGATTGGCTACTTCCAACCCTTCCAGCCAATAGCATGTTGTCATGAAGAGAGATAGAGAGAGTGAACTAAGTTATGTTTACATCAGTAAAACAATTACAAGTGTCTGGACGTTTTTTTTATAGAGTACATATTACGATGATAATAAATCAATGTTGAGGGATTTTACTTAAACATTATATTGATATTTTGCTGTTTACATCAATATTCATATTTGAAAATTAGTAAATCATTAATTTATCACAAAAATGTACTTAGTCACGAAAATAACAAGAAAATACAGTAATCAGTGAATATTGCTCTATAAAAATCTGCTGAACCGTGAATAAGTGGGGTTTTTGACTATATATATATATATATATATATATATATATATATATATATATATATATATATATATATATATATATATATATGTGTGTGTGTGTGTGTGTGAATTATTATATATATATATATATATATATATATATATATATATATATATATATATATATATATATATATATATATATATATATATATATATAATTATGTGTTTTACTGTAATCTATCAGTGTACTAGGAAGATAACAATGCCCATAAAAACACCATTTACATGTTGCAACCATATATTTGAGTGCCAAAACTTCTATATTCCTGATCACTGATGAAATGTGGACTACTGATAAGTGACAAGAGTATTAATATGGCATGCACAGGTATGGCAATATGATGTTTGTGTTATGTAGATGTCTTAGCCAGGGAAGGAAATTGGCCAGTCCCTTGTGTTTTGAATCTCATTAGCTTCCACCTGCATTGAGTCTGGTGGTCGAGTCCACTGGAATATCTGCTTGAGAATAAGTCTTAAGCTTAACTCACTGCTGAAATCCGATTCCCAATGTCCTCCTGATGGGTTAATATTGTTTGTGTGACTGATAATGGCAGAGTCCATAATCTCCCTTTTGTCGTGCAGCTACTTTTGAAAACCAGCTCGGCCCCACTCCAAATTAGAGTATGGCCAGTATCCCTTATATGTATAGAAGCCTTTGGGTTCTCTGTAGCATGTTGTACTGATCTTCCTGTCTCCCCAGCATAAATTTCATTTGTTATTGCATGGAATCTTATAAGCACCGGTGTCGGCTTGTTTTTTTTACTTAAATACACATTAATGAGTGGAACTCCTGATGGATTTATGATAATGAAAAATAAATGGATTGTTACATTTGAGGTATTAAGTTGCTTTATAGATATTCTCATCGTAAGGAAGCTTCATTTTGTCGTGAATATCTATTTACTTGTTATTTGTTAGAGCTTTGCAGTATATCTTGTTCACTTTGTTGATAGCAGGCTTGTTAAAGCAAGCTGGATAGAGCATTTGCATTAAGATGTTTGTCGAATGCAGTCAAGAGGTTAATATTAATCTCAGGGCCTGGTTTTAGAGTGAATGAACACAGATTTAATACTGACAAATAAAAAACAATTAGGATCAACAAAGATGTGTGTCTTAAGTATTTTGTTAATTGTCTTGGAGCAAAATAATAAAAATTCGCTCCCAAATAGGTGCAAAAAGCGTTGATAATGTTACTGAAAAAGCAGGATATTTTAAAGACGTCAGACATCTCTTCGTTTTTGCACCAATCACGTCATGCATTTCATTTCTTAATATGTCAAGACTCTCATGTAAATATTCATGTGTAGAATTTTCTGGCCTTTCTGCCGATATGTATTTCATCATTGTACATTTATTATGTCTCTCAAAATTGCCATTTGTTTGTTGGTCAAAAAACACAAATTGCTCAGAGTGCGGGTTACGGCAATCAGAGGTCAGGCACCATGTTTTCGTCTGCACTCTGCCATGTATACCTGTGCCCAGTTAATAAATAATTTAATAACCAGTTGGCCTTTCTTGTCCTTACACCTGGTGACCCAAGGAGTGACGGTAAACACAGCGGTTTTGGCTTCACCATTAACGGACTCACTACGGCCGCTTTACCTTCAGAGAGCCTTTAACGGAACCACACTGTGACAAAAGTCTAGGCCTCTGAAAGCTCCTTCCTCGGAGAACACCCACACCACCAGCGGACTAATTGTGGCATACCCCTTCAGGTACATTCTGGCATGCTCAAACGGTTTGGCCCTGCCATTTATGATTCACGTCAACTGTACTCAGAAGTCATTAACGGAACCAACGGCATATGGTTTTGACTTCTGACGAGCCCCAAACACCATTAATTGACTAAATACAGTGCATACTTTGTGTTTTGGTGTGAGGAAGAATGTCAGGCACTGAGGTAGAAAGTCATTCCAAGGACACACAGACCCTCTGCATCCCTCTCTCGCCTTCAAAGGCAGCAATAAGCCAGGCAATAAAACTCCCTCCATTCTTGTGACAAAACACCGCATCCTGGTTTCTGCAGGCAGATGTCCATTTCCGGGTGGCAAAAATTACAGACGAGGAGACCAAGGCGGATGTAACCATGACAGCGCTACCGGAGGAGGTCTTCAACAAAATCACCCCATGGTTGGATTCACAGCTGGGCAAAGTCAAGTACAGAGACCTGTGAGACAAGCTCGTCAAAACATACTCCATGCCCGACCCAGGGCCTGGGGAATGCATCACCCAGGGATGCCTGGAACAAACTCCAAGGTCTCCTGATGCTGCCGGGGGTCGACACACGGTTGGAGGAAGGAGATCAGCTTGTCACGGGAAATATTCCTGCGGCGCCTTCCACAGGAGGTGAGGGGGCAAATCATGGATGCAGACAGCCTTTCAATGGACAAATTGGTGAACGTCGCACACAAATTCCACGAGGCCACCAAGGCCTCCAAACACGCCGCAACACCTGCAGCCTGTAACCTGGCAACAGAAGAAGACGAGGCAGAGGATACGAACATGGTGTACAGGAGGAAGGCGCCACCACAGCAGCAGAGGACGTGGACAAATCCAGCCTGGTGTTACCTCCATTGGAGGTTCGGAAGCGCTGCCAGAAATTGCAGAGCCCCCTGTTCTTTCACAAAAAACGAGAAACGGGGCCACAAGTAACAGCAGTGGCCACAAACCTTGAAGACTCCCGGCCAGTGGGATTCTTCATCACGATGCCACATTGAAACGACAGATGCTGGTAGACACTGGGGCTATGCAATCAGTGTTTCCGCCATTGAGAGAGGACTGCGACCGCACATCCAGTGCCGGAACTTTGACCCGCAGAATACCCATCCTGGCCGCAAATATGATTGGCCCTTCATCATCTCGGACATCAAGTTCCCTCTACTGGGCGCCAATTTCCTCACACACCACAGACTTCTGGTAGATGTCGGCCGAAAATGCCTGCTGGATACCGGAACCTGCTGCTCCCAACTGCTCTCCACCGGGCTGGGGATGCCCGCTGTCTGCTCCATCATTTCAAACAAGTACAGCACCCTCCTCCACAAATTTCCAGACGTCTTCAAGCCAGAGCTGCATCAATTGCCAGAGCCCAGGCCAAACACGGTATTCATCACTATATCACCACAACAGGCCCGCCAACACACGCCAAATTCCGGTGCTTGGCAGTAAGGCACCGAGCCTGTGGGCGTCCCCCCTCCACATAGTGAAGAAACCTGACGGCTCCTGGAGGCCCGGTGGGGACTATCATCGGCTGAACCTAGTAACGACACCGGACCACTATCCCTAGCCAAACATGCAGGACCTAACAGGCGCCCTGCACAGGGCCAAAGTGTTTACAAAAATGGATTTGCTCAAGTCTTATTTTCAGGTACCAGTGCACCCCAACAACGTTCCAAAGACAGCCATCATCACACCATTTGGAACGTATACCTTCTCCTATTCCACCTTCAGCCTCGGGAATGCCGGGGCCACATTCCAACACCTTATGGACACCATCTTGGGGGACCTACCTTTCTGCATTTGCTACTTAGACGACATCCTGATCTTCTCCAGGTCCCCGGAGGAACACCTGTGCCATGTCTGGGCCGTGCTGAAGCTCCTGCAGGAGAACGGGTTTGGTCGTCAGGTTCGACAAGTGTACCTTCGAAGCAGAAAAAGTAGACTTCCTGGGCCATGAGATCTCCCCGGCAGGTGTCCACCCCATGGCCTCCAAGGTGGATGCAGTAAAGAAGTTCCCAATGCCAAAAACCATCAAGTCCCTACAGGAGTTCCTCAGCATGGTCAACTACTACCGTCGCTTCATACCAGATGTCGTCTGCATCATGTATCCCCTGACTGCAGTCCTGAAGGGGAAGCCGAAAGCACTGGCATGGGCAGCTCCACAACAACAGGCATTTGAGCAGACGAAGGCAGCCCTCACCAGAGCCACCACATTAGCACATTATGACCCCACTGCCTTACCTCAGACTTACCACCAATGCCAGCAACATCGCCTGGGGTGGTGCTGGAGCAGGTGTAAGACGGCTCCCCACTCCTGCTGGCCTTCTTCAGTCTCAAGTTAACACCACCGGAGACCCACTACAGCGCATTCGACAGGGAGCTGATGGCAATCTACCAAGCCATGCGGCACTTCAAGTACCTCTTGGATGGCACCCCTTTTACCATATTCACAGACCACAAGCCTTTAGTACATGCGTTCACGAAGGTGGGAGGTGCATGGCCTGCGAGGCAGCAGCGGCACTTGGCCACTATCTCCGAGTTCGGCTGCACCATTAGCTACATCCCCGGCAGGAAGAACCCAGTAGCTGACACCCTATCAAGGGTCGAGATAAATTCCATCCACTTCGGCATAGACTACGAGGACCTGGCGAAGGAACAGGCCGCAGACCCGGAAACAGCAGCCTACCACACAGCACTCACCGCACTGAAATGGGAAGACGTGCCGATAGGAGGATCCAGTTCAACACTTCTCTGCGACACCAGCACAGGCTGCCCACGGCCCCTGATCCCAGCTTCCAGGAGAAAGCAGACGTTCGATGTCATCCAAGGCCTGTCCCATCCATCAGGCCAAACAACGGCATGCCTGATGACAGAGATGTTCGTGTGGCACAGTACCAGGAAGGACATTCAGCAGTGGGCGAAGAACTGCATACCATGCCAAACAAGTAAAGTCAGCCGGCACACAGAACCAGATATCGGAGAATTCCCTCAACCATGTCGGCACTTCGGTCACATCCATATAGATGTCGTAGTCCTCTCCCGCAATCAGGGGGCGACAGATACCTCCTGACGGCCATAGACCATTCCACACGGTGGCCGGAAGCATCAACGAGCGCCTGTGCAGAGGCCCTCCTGTCGAATTGGATCAGCCATTTCAGTGTGCCTGACAGTATAACTATAGACAGGGGCCCGGCATTCTTGTCAGAGCTCTGGGTCGCCCTGGCATGCCTGATGGGGACAACTCTCCATAGGACGACGGCATATAACCCTGCAGCCAACAGCATGGTGGAAAGGGCCCACCGTTCGTTGAATGCAGCTCTGATGGCACACTGTATCGACGACAATTGGAAGGCCCATCTCCCCTGGGTCCTGCTGGGTCTCTGCTCCCCACCGAAGGCAGACGGCGACGTACCTCCTGCAGAGAAAACCTACAGAGAAACACTAGCCGTTCCGGGAGAGTTCTTCCCCACGGCGCCGGACAATGCAGATACCTCCCTTCCAAGGCTGAGGGAAGTGGCACAGAAGTTCGCACCCTGCTGAAAGTCTTTCACAGACAGGACCCACATCTACAGCCCTGGGGGCCTGGATACCTGCACCCACGTCTTCATCATGATCGACGCCCACCGCCCACCCTTGACCAGACTGTACAGGGGCCCATACCATGTCATCAGCAGATCATCCAAGTCCTACCTCATCAACATCCATGGGCAGGCCCCCCCAGAATTCCTCCACAAAACGTGGCTGCAGATGATCCTGTCGCCGTCCCAAAACGGGGTTGAGGACGTCCCAAGGGCCGCACTAAGGAAGTCATCCGCTCAGCTAAGCCTCCAGGCGATTCAGCAGTCGAAGCTGCCCCATGTCCACTCCCAAAGCGATTCCATGATTGATTTTTTCAGATATCTTCCAGTCATTACTTTTGTAATTATTGTCTTGGAGGGGGGAGTACTTGTAAAGACAGACATCTCTTCGTTTTCGCATCAATCACGTCATGCATTGTATTTCTTAATATGTCAAGACTCTCATGTAAATATTCATGTGTAGAATTTTTTGGCCTTTCTGTCGATATGTATTTCATCATTGCACATTTATTATGTCTCTCAAAACTTGTTTGTCTGTCAACAAACGCAAATTGCTCAGAGTGCGGGACACGGCGATCGGAAGGGAGGGTACCACGTTCCGCCCGCACTCTGCCATGTACACCTGTGCTCAGGTAATAAATAATTTAATACCCAGTTGACCTTTCTTGTCCTCGCAATATCATCTTCATAAAAACTGATAAAGATGGGAAGTTAGTACTTTTAGATAAAGAGACATACATTAATAACGTTCAAGAACTATTAAATGATGAGGAGACATATTAAAAATTTAAAAAATTAAGAAAAGATCCCCTAACAAATATTGTTGCCCAGGTTAATGGTATCCATAGCAAGGAAACCAGTATCATTCAGAGGTCTTGCTCCCTAATGAATTAGTCCTCGCTTGGCAGCAGAACCAGCAGATGGATGATAATCATTAGGTAAGCAGCGTTTTATTTTTGGTGGAATTTTATGGTTTTCTTGGGGGGTTATTTATTTTGTCCTCACACCTTTCCCACCTCCTTAGTTCAATACGGGAATCAGCTATCATAATAGAGAGGTAAGATTCATTTCAAAAATAGAAATTTTTATAATAAAATATATTTTTTTAAATACTTACCTCTCTATTATGTATCACACCCCCACTCATGTGGACAAGAAAGAACTGAATGGAAAACTGTAGATGCTCAAATCACCTGAAATGATGGATGAACAGACGGTTCTAACTAAACGATCCTATTATTATTTTTTTTGTTTACTTTTCACACACTATCGTCCTCCCGCCTGATACAACTATCATAATAGAGAGGCAAGGATTTAAAAAATAAATTTTATCATAAAAATTCCTATTTTGCCATCTGGCATTATGGACATTGTGGTAATAGATTGCGTTACACATCAAGGGAATTCTCAAAGCTAAAAAGAAAATAGTGTTTCAAACATGTAAAATTCTCCCCTTTCCATCATCAGTAAAATGGCAAAGCAGAAAATTCAGTGATTATTATGAAACAGCTTTTCAAAAAAGCAAAGGAAGATGATTATAACACTACTCGTATATTGGAGAAGTACTCGAACAGAAGGATTCTTCTCATCCCCTGTGCAGTGCTTCTTCAGACATCAAACTTGATCACCAACCACAGGAAAGTTACTTCAACCTAAGTTAGAAGATGGACTGCCAGAAATTCAGGCCAAGAAACTTCAGAAACAGGCACAGTATAGCAATAAAGGAAGTAAAGACCTAAAGTGGCTGAACCCAGAAGTTGTAAGAGTGCAGCCAGGCCCAGGAGAAAAGTAGTGGAGAAAAGGAAAAACAATTAAAGAGGTGTCATTATGGAATTACAGAGTATTGGTTGGTAGAAAAGGGGTATACAAGAATCCACAAATATCCTCGAAGCACAAGCGAGATCAGCAACCTGAACGAAGACCATACAGAAGGTGGCACACTCTCAGATGAAGATGGTGAGCCTGAGGCAGATATGAAATAAGCATCTAAAAGTGATTTCTCAGGAAGCAGTGGTACTGAACCACAAAGAACCCTAGCAGAAAATCATGTCAGTAGTCCAGATCCACACAAAAAATCTAGGTAGCCTGCAATTAAAAAGCCTACATATCTTCATGCTTATGTATTATAAATTGAAGAGCCAACTAAGGTATATAGGCTTCATTGTACCGTGCAGGGCCCATTTAGATAGCACTAAAATTTTATTTGCAAGATTTGATAGGAGGGAGATGTAACAGCATAGAATATTGTTGAGGATTTAAACCCGTATCAGATGTCTAATGCTACACCTGATGATTTATTATCTTATAAACACCAGAACTTTTCATGTCATCTTTGTCAAGGCAGGAGGTTTTGTTGTTTGACAACACATTCATCATGCTGCTGCCTGTGGCTTAGCTTATTAATGTTGGCTTGAAGATCTTGTCATACTAAATGGCCAGTGTACAAATAAAGTTGCAAGTCTGGAGGACTTCTGGTTCGATATAGAACCCTAACAGCAACCATATATTTTAAATACCAAAACTTCTGTATTCCCGAATGCTGGTGAAATGTGGACAAGAGTATTTATATGGCATATACAGGTGTGGCAATACAGCATTCGTGGTATGTAGAATTCGGTTGATCAGGAATGGAAAGGGGGTCATTCCCTTGTGTTTTGGTCCTCATTAGCGCCCACCTGGGTCGAGTCTGGTGGGCGTATCTGCTGGAATACCTGCTTGAGAACAGGTCTTAAGACTGACTAGTTGGTAAAATCTGATATCCAATGTCTTGATAGGTTCTTATCGTTGGTTCGACTGATGGTGGATTGTAGAATCTTCCATTTTGTATGAGCAGCTACTTTTGAAATGCAGCTCTAGCCAACTCCAGTTTATGGTATGGCCAGTATCCAACGTGTACGAAAATCTCCGAGCTCCCTAAAGCATATACTCGTACTACTGATCTTTTGCGCTAGTTAATCTTTGTGAGATGTAAAGTTCATTACAGTTATTTCATGGAAGGTTAATAAGCACCAGCTTTTGCTGTTTTTACTTACATATACATAATAAATGGATTGTTAGGCTTGATGTGTTCAGTTGCTTTTTTGATGTTCTCAAAGTAAGGAAACTTTATTTTGTGGTTAAAATCTATTTAAAATGCTCAATCTAGATGTGGAATCCTTTACTAAATTCCGATCGCCGAAGTGCTGCAAGGGTTCTTTGTGGTTCAGTACCACTGCTTCCTGAGAAATCACTTTTAGATGCTTATTTCATATCTGCCTCAGGCTCACCATCTTCATCTGAGAGTGTGCCACCTTCTGTATGGTCTTCGTTCAGGTTGCTGATCTCGCTTGTGCTTCGAGGATATTTGTGGATTCTTGTATACCCTTTTCTACCAACCAATACTCTGTAATTCCATAATGACACCTCTTTAATTGTTTTTCCTTTTCTCCACTACTTTTCTCCTGGGCCTGGCTGCACTCTTACAACTTCTGGGTTCAGCCACTTTAGGTTTTGCTTCCTTTATTGCTATACTGTGCCTGTTTCTGAAGTTTCTTGGCCTGAATTTCTGGCAGTCCATCTTCTAACTTAGGTTGAAGTAACTTTCCTGTGGTTGGTGATCAAGTTTGATGTCTGAAGAAGCGCTGCACAGGGGATGAGAAGAATCCTTCTGTTGAGTACTTCTCCAATATAAGTAGTGTTATAATCATCTTCCTTTGCTTTTTGAAAAGCTGTTTCATAATAATCACTGAATTTTCTGCTTTGCCGTTTTACTGATGATGGAAAGGGGAGAATTTTACATGTTTGAAACACTATTTTCTTTTTAGCTTTGAGAATTCCCTTGATGTGTAACGCAATCTATTACCACAATGTCCATAATGCCAGATGGCAAAATAGGAATTTTTATGATAAAATTTATTTTTTAAATCCTTGCCTCTCTATTATGATAGTTGTATCAGGCGGGAGGACGATAGTGTGTGAAAAGTAAACAAAAAAAAATAATAATAGGATCGTTTAGTTAGAACCGTCTGTTCACCCATCATTTCAGGTGATTTGAGCATCTACAGTTTTCCATTCAGTTCTTTCTTGTCCACATGAGTTGGGGGGTGATACATAATAGAGAGGTAAGTATTTAAAAAAATATATTTTATTATAAAAATTTCTATTTTTGAAATGAATCTTACCTCTCTATTATGATAGCTGATTCCCGTATTGAACTAAGGAGGTGGGAAAGGTGTGAGGACAAAATAAATAACCCCCCAAGAAAACCATAAAATTCCACCAAAAATAAAACGCTGCTTACCTAATGATTATCATCCATCTGCTGGTTCTGCTGCCAAGCGAGGACTAATTCATTAGGGAGCAAGACCTCTGAATGATACTGGTTTCCTTGCTATGGATACCACTCTTACTCTGATGCAAGTGGGACACAAGGCCTTGTGCCTAGGCCAGCCGAGCAACGACAGTAAAAGAATGAAGGCCCTTACCTAATACAACATAGGTACCTTCATACTCCCCAAAACTCGACAATTTCCTAACTAAATACAACAGGTTAGAGTAATACTACCTTAACTGCTCAGGATATGAGTTCCCCTGCCGTACTGAGGGGTGAAAGTGCTCAGCACAATTCACATTAAATTTCCACATCTCTCACATAACGTTAGGGAAATATGTAGTTACACCTCCACTGCACTGCACTGACACTCCAGAAAAAGATTCTTAAGGAAATTGAAAGTGGTCACTACCGCTCACACATCATGAAATCTTACTTTAAGCAGTGTTAAAAAAGTAGAGTCTAGATTTCAGTGCCTCTCTGACCAAAGCCTTGAACAGACAAGACATGGCATTCTTTGACAAGGGTAAGCCAGGTTGTTGACATTTCGCCTGATTTCCCTAGTCCTTTGCAAATATATAGAGAGCTCTCTGACTGGACATAAGTAAGTTTCCTTCCCATCTAGTATCAAAGAGGACAGACTGGGGATCACAAAAGAGCGAGGCAGGGGACGTGACTTACAGTCATTCTTGGCCCTGAAAAGAGGTAGAAAAGAAAGGACTGCTCCTTGGATAGTAAAGACTACATGGAATGAGAAAGCCTGAAGTTCACTGACTCTTTGCCTAGGACAAGGCTAACAAAAACAGAATCTTCACTGTCAGATTCTTAATGGGGGCTCTGTTCAACTCAAGGGCTCAGACAGAGGCGTATTCAAATACTTATGCAACCCAAAATTTGAAATATGGTCTAATAATTTCAGGAACATTTTTACAATGGGAGTGGGCCAACCACTAAGTATCATCTCTTTCAAGTCTGCATCTTTCACAGTTTGCTGTCTGTCATCTACTCTCTCATCTGTCATAGCAATATTTTCACACATGAATGCTACTAATGTCCTCAAACATGGTTATTACACATGAGTTATCTGCTTGTGAAACAGTATATGGCCAACAGCCCTACTCACAGTACCAGCAATAAGCATCCTATTTCCTGGTTTGTACTGAACACTAAGGCTAAACTTCTACAACTGCAGCAACATACACTGTAACCTTCTGGGACATTTCAGTAAAAGTTTCTTGAAAATACTTCTAACGGTTTGCGGCCAGTCCCGATATTTATCACTTTACTGTATATGTACTGGTTGAGAAGCAAAGCTGCATAAATTCTGGCCAACGTTTCTTTTCTATGTGAGCATATCTTTGCTCTGTATCCATTAGTGTATTAGATGCATATGCTACTGGCTGACCATGTTGCACCAAAACTGCACCTAACCCTGACACTGAAGCATCACATGGTAAGGTTACATCAGCACCACTATCAAAATACTTCAGAATTAGTGCTGCTGCAATCAATTTCTGTATCTTGTTAAATGCTTCATCATGGCATGAATTCCACTGCCACACCACATTTTTTCTTTCCAGAGTTCTTAAGGGCTGGGTTAAATCTGATAACCTTGGAAGGAATTTGGAAAGGTAATTGACCGTTCCTAAAAATCTCTGAGGAGATTTCATATCCATGGGTACTCTTAAATTGCTTATTGTTTCCACTTTTCTTGGATCTGTGTATACACTTTCATTAGTTAGCAAGCGTCCGATGTAAGTGACTTCTGTCACAACAGCTTTATTCTATCTTGGTTCAGTACAATACCCTCCTTTTGGCACCTCTGTAGTAATGCTTCCAAGTTTCTGTCAGGTTCCAACACTGTTTCTTCATCTGTTAAGCCTTCTCCATATACCTAGATATCTGCGATAACCACTATTCCTTTGAGGTTTTGTAAAGCTTCGTGCATCCTTCTGTGATATTCCTCTGGGGCGGAAGAAACATCAAACGGCATATGTTTCCATCAGTATCTGCCAAATGGGGTATTAAGAGTAGTCAAATAGCTAGATTCCACATCCAGACTCACTTGACAAAACTCATTCTTAGCATCTAAAAAAAAGAAAGTCTTTGCTGTACTGCGATGGGGTAAAATATGTTCAATAACTGAAAGCAGGTAATGTGGTCACTTGATATCTTTATTCAAATCATTAGGGTCTATACAAATTCTCAAATCATTTGATTTTGGTTCAGTGACCATTACCATGCTAGAAACCTGATCATTAGGTTCAGTTACTTTCTCTGATATAGTACCTTCCATACTCTCTAACTGTACTTTCAATTTCTTCTGCAAACCGAAAGGTGAATGTACTACTGGTGTAACTGTCTTGTCCACACTAATCTTATATGGGGCTCCTAACTCCCCAAAGCCCTCAAACAGATCAGAAAATTAATTCAGTATTTTATCTTTACTGATTACTAAGTTACCTTGGGAATGAATAATGCATTGATCTCCCTACGATTAACATGTAAAACATCACTAATTTCTTGCTTAGCTTGGAGATTTTCATTTACAAGGATTTTTTAGAAAACCCAACCTTTGCTCAGAAAAAAAAGTTTGTTATGGATGGAAAGCTTTCTCTACCCACCTATTTGATCCTGAATTGTTTTTCATTCCAAATACATGTTAGAGTTCCAGGACCAACACTCCTTATTTTATTATTGTTATAAACTTTCAATTCTACTGCATCATTACTATGATCAACACAAACATTTTTTTCTTTCATAAGACATTGAAATATTTCCTACCCATTCTGTTACATTACTTATTTGGTGTAATTCACTATCACTAGCACTACTACAGTTATTACTATCCTCAACAGTTTAACTTTCTCAGACCTGGATTATTGAAATTCTTGCACTGTGTAGCAGAGTAATTCCTTTGCCCACACTTATTACATATCCTGCCATATCATGGACACCTTCCTGAGCTGTGTTCTCTACCACAAAATCTGCAATCTTGAATTCCTGTGCGAGTATTAAACCTGCTGTTGTGTGATAGTGTTGTCCTTTTCATTTGCTTGACCAAATTGATTTCCTCTTCACTCTCTGTATTCATCTGTTTCTTTTGCTGAAATCTCTTCTCATAATTCCTGACAATATTTACAGCTCTCTCAAAAGTCATTGGCTTTGTGTCCATCTGAACATGGTCCAATAATTTCTCTCTAGCGTTATCATCATCCACATCCAAAATAAACTGATCTCTGATCATCTCTTCACCATTATCATATTGGCATGATTTAGCAAAAATTCTCAAGTGTGATAAACTGATCACATGTTTCGTCTGATTCTTTCAAGAAACATTTACCTTTCCATAATAACATTTGACCTGAGGTTGCAATTGCCTTCAAATTTCTCTAAAACTTTCCTTATCTTATAATTCTCTGCATTTTCATCCCAGGTTTGAGTACAATATTCCTCAACCCCTGCCTCTCCCATTACATGCAAAAATATTGCTACTCTTTGCCTATCATTTTCTTCAGTATAATCCTGTGGCTATCTCCTAATTCTCAAATGCCTCTTTAAACTTCTTCCACTTGATACCTAAATTCATGCCACCACTAAGGTCTAGAGCAATAGGTAGGGCTAAGTGCAAAGACATCTTAATGACAGTCTACAACATTATCTCAAAGACAGAAACTTATTTCCTTATCAAAATGCTTAAAGAAACTGTACGGTGAAAAGAGAGTAAAATCAGTTATGGCTGCAGACTGCAGTCTTCCATTGCTAAAGAACAGTGAAATACCTTAGGCTGCTAGACTACCCTAGGCTGTGCCTGTCTCCTGTTCGTTGTCAATACTCCTGACACCATATTAGGATTCTATATCAAACCAGAAGCCCTGCAAACTTGCAGCTTTGTTTGTACACTGATCAATTGGTATGAAAGGATCTTTGAGCCAAGATTAATAAGCTGAGTCACAGGCGGCATGATGAGTGTATTAACAGTGTTGTCACATTTCCACAAGACTGACTTCCACGCTCGCCTAGATTTTATATTCATTCAACAATTGATAAAATCTAACATATATAATAAAAATATATGCTTTCCTTTACTGTCTACAGATCATTTGCCATTAAACAAATGTTACCAGGAAAACCTAAATGTTTACCATTACATGGGTCTCTTGACATGCTACAGCATTAACTGATAGTGAGACTATAACACAGATGTAAACATTAAATGCATTTACAACATCATTTTGCAAAGAACTTCCCTTATCAAGTTAATCACAATCACTTTTTACATTTATTAAAACAATTCCAAATATATTTAAATTACCTTCATTAGACAGAAACCTAAGTTGGCCCGTAAACAACCATTCTTTGATGGTTCTTTATTCAGTCATTGTTATATGAACATATACATAAATATGCATAAGACTGAGAATATAGGTCAGTGAATCATATGCTATAATAAAATAATATATTTGACCACAATAAACCCCCAAAAAAAGTGTGGAAATTGTTTCAATACTTGGTGTGGCAGACCAAAAAATAGAAGATGCCACTTCTGCACCAGATCATCTTGTACATGAAAATTTCCACACCGAAGGCCACAGTTCTACGTTTCGGCAACACTGTGTGTGCACTACCAAACAACAAAACCTCCCGCTTCGACATGGTTGACATGAAAAATTCTTGTGTTTATAAAATAATGAATCATCAGATGTGGGGCATTAGATATCTTATATGTGATTAAATCATAAACAATATTCTATACTGTTACAGTTGCAACATGTTTTATGGACCTTTTTATCTTCATTTATGTATGTATGTATGTATGTATGTATATATATATATATATATATATATATATATATATATATATATATATATATATATATATATATATATATATATATATATATATATATCAATGTGCAGGGTTAACCCTGGGCTTATCATAACGTTTGCATAGGGCTGCCCCTATGCAAACGAAGTGCAAATGGCTACCCACATAGCATAGTTCTCTCATTTTGTCCTCCTTGCATCCTTCCCCCTCTGCTGTACCAAGTTGCAGCGAGAGAGCCACTACAAAGATTGGAAGCTCTACCTGATGCAGCAGCCACATTGAACCTTGGGGTGCTCCTGTCTCGGCGTTACCAGGGCGCACCCAGATTCAACCTCAGACAGATATTGGCCTTACTAGTGAGCAGACGTATACTTCCCAGTTTGCACATTTCACTGGACTGCCAACCCTTGCTCCATGTGTTGTGTCCCAATTCAGGATAACTGGATAGCGCCTTTGGATGCCTACAAGAGATGATTTTATCATGAGTGACCAAAGAAACCCTCAGCTCACCCCTTCATTCATCGTCTGGACCCTATCCATGTGCAACATAATAGAATGGTAGACTTCGAGAGAGGATAGGTTCTATTTTCTTAAATATTACTTAGGGTGTTAGATATTTCCTTTCCACCCCATCAGAGTATTTAACCCATCAGAGGTAAATAGGCATTATACTGATTTTACTGAGCAGTCCTATGTAGAATTTTATATTCTCAGACTAATTGCTTAGCCTACCCCGCCTTGTGTTGTTAACCTATCAATTTTAAGTACAGGCATCCCTTTTGCTGGGCTCCTACATCCTATACATACATTATACTTTTGCAATTTGCCAAAATCATAAACTGCCTTGTACTTCTTAAACTAATTGCACTTACGTGCTACTCAATTCTTGTGTCCTTACACACCTATTTGTACTTACTGTACCTCAATTTTGCACCTATGTGCCTCTTTTACTTTGTGTTACTAACACAGTACACCCTTGTGGTGCCTATTGCTGCACTGAATGTGCCTTTGATTAATTTCACTCTGTTCTAATTGAACCACCTCTGCTCCTGTTACCACTATGTCCGTGGACAGGTTAAGCAAATTCACATAATTATACCTTTGCATTTGTAGGTTTTGACCCATGCTTCGTGTTGGAGGAACACACCCTTGCATTGTGGGTTTTGAGCCGTGCCTTGAGTCCAAATAATCATAAATTTACCTTTGCATTTGTAGGTTTTGATCCTATAATCACACCCTTGCAGTCATAGGCTTTGACTCATGCAGTGTGTTACAATACTTATACCTTGGCATCTGTAGGTTTTGACCCATGCATTGTGTTCCAAATACTCACACTTCTGCATTGTAGGCTATGACCCGTGCATTGTGTTAATCCTCAAATTTTATTAGTGCATTTATCTTAGCTTATGTAGCTGTGCTTCATGCACACCACAGCTAGCTTAGCTTATGTGGCTGTGCTTCATGTACACCACAGCTAGCTTAGTTCATTTAATTATATTTTTATGTACTTAGCCTCTGCCATTTGCACTTTATGTGTACCATAGCTAATGTCTAGTACACATACCTGTGTCGCTCCACTTCATGTGTAGGCGAGCCGCACATTTTATACCATCTGCACCCATATGCCAATCCCATGAAGTGCCACATACTTAATTCCTCAAAACCATTTTGCTAAGTGTAGCCTAGACAGGTTCACTTCCTTATTTTGAATACGCTCTGCCTAGTTCAGAGTGCCATTTTCATTCCATGCAATTGTTGGCATGGCTACTCATTATTCATTTACATGTGCCTTTCATGCACAGCCTAAAGGCACTGCCTTTCAATACAGTGCCACTTTAACACTGCTACCTCTTCCACAACAAGTCATCTAGAGTAGATGCAATATCTAAACTCTAGCAACTCAGCCAAAATGGCCACCTATGAGGAGGCAATCACTTTCTACACACGGACAGAACAGAGGGCAGGCTACACTGGAGTGCTGTTGCAAGTCCGTGTAAAAGCGGGGATGGAAGAGTGGTTTGACAAATGCCTCTGGCACCCATCTGAAGGGGAAGCCATTCTGCTAGGACCTCCAGTTGAGGGGCATATCACTGTGGCACCTCCCAGAGGTTATGATGGAGGTCGATGGGTCCTCGCCTGCCATGACCCCCACAACACAATATCCCTCATACTAAAAGCCCAGGTACTGGCTCAGGTCCGCATCCACCCTAATAAGATGATAATTTATGAAACTGTAGATGGGCACAGGACAAAAACCCCAGCTGTCCGTTTGAGGGTGACCACACCCCAACACTATAGAATTAATACCTTTGGGGTAGTGGATATCCTTCCTGAAGACTACAAGCTACTCATAGAACAGGCCCTTAAGTCTTGCCTCTTTCCTGAGTCGACCTGGGTCCTCCTCCAGACCCAGTGCCACTGCCTGCTCCTGTCCCAAACCCACAGCCCAAGGGCTGGGCTCCTTCCAAGAGATAGATGTGGAAGTTCTGCACCTTGTGTAGCGTGCGCGGGCATTCCAAGAATTCCCACCAATGTCCCACTAGGTCTGTTACATCACCCAAATCTGTAAATGATTGTTTCTGTGACTCCCTACAGACCAACTTGGAGGAGGCCAAACCTGGGTTGCCATCCCGAAAGACTACTCCCCAGACGCATTTTGGCAGTAAATCCCCTGGCCAATATAGAGGCCAAAGTTTCTATAATTACATGCACTACCCGAGGGTGCCCAAGTCAGAAAGGATGAAGGAATGACCTTCGAGTGGGTGAATGGCACCACAAGGACTATTCCCACAGTCCTCCTGTGGGTGAAAATGCCCCCAGTAACACAACAGTGCTATCTAGGGGTGGTGGAGAACATTCAGCAGTTACCACATCATCCTTGGCCATGACGACCTGGAGGGTTACCTGCCATGGACGGGACCACCTCCACTGTCGGATTAACTAGATTGTAGCTGGATTGATATGCTCTGGCCTGGCAAAAAGCCAGAGCCAACACCCGCACCGCCTTCATCTCTAACAAACGAGCTAGTGCCTAGCCTAGGATCTACGCCTGTGTCTAACTCAGATTCAGCCCAGCCTTCCAATCCAGCGCCAGATAAAATAGATTTCAGCTGGATCAGTATGTTCTGGCCAGATGAAGAGCCAGTGCCAAGACCTGGGCCTACCACAGAGCCAGAGCCTGAACTCTTTTCCAATCTCCCTTCAGGAGATACAATTCCCTCTCAGCCTCCATCAGGATTGGATGATTCTTCCTGCCCTGCCGCTGAGACATTGCCAGTGCTAATTGAACACACTGATCAGGGCAGTACTCCGTCCGTCACGGGCATTGAGCCGTTCCCTACCTCAACTCCTGTGTCTGAGCCTGCCTTAATGCCAGTGCTAGAGCACGCCCTCAGTCTCATTTCAGATCTTACAACATGAGAGCCTCTTGCACCCATAATGAACTCTTCCTCTTCTTCCAAGTCCCCAGAATATAAGACTCTGGTGAACGATGGACTAATACCTAAGCTGATCACAGAGGTCCCAGAACTGAGATGGCAGGTGGCAGAGATTGTTGGCACCTTGCTCTGGCTGTTGCAGCAGCCAGAGTGGATGGCACTACTTTAGATCCCATTGTTGGCATTACCGCTGTCAAGGTTGTCACAGAGCAGCCAAGGCAGTGGCTAGCATAGTGCCAGCTCCATCTGGTAGCATAGTCTCCAATGCTACTCCCTGCTTAGACTCCAAAGGTACTCCTGAGCCTTCCCGGGAATTAACCCCACTGGTTTCCTCTGAGCTATCCAAGCTGCCTAAGGGTGATTTAGAAGAGTCAGAGCCACCAGTAGATCCAGGAATTATTCCTACAGTTGATTCTGAGGAAAAAATAACAGAAATGAAGCACACCTTGAAGAAACGTCTTTGGCTCCAATCTGCAACTACAATTCCAGCACTTCCCAGGAGAAGTAACTGGAAGGCTACCCGCATCGAGGGGCTAAACCTCCAGTGCTACTGCTGAAAGATCAAGCACCTGAAACTCGAATAATGACAGAGGTGCTCTCCCTGCCCTGGTGCCTTGGCACAGTGCCATGTATATATTACACACAGCCTTAGGATCCCATTTCTTGTATTTATCAGAGCCACTGAGCTCTCATGGCACTCATCTTGTATAGCTGTAACAGTGCCTTAGCTTAATAGAGCAATCCTAGCCATTGATCCAGAAAGGATGTTCAGCACACCCATGTTGCAGTATTTTATTTGCTTACTTGTGACATATTCAATTGAGATACCCAGTTGTATCATATTTAACCTTATTTTTATTATTATTACTAGAGTTTGGGATGCAGCTCAACATACCCACTTGTATTTAGCCTGTTCCTTTATCGTAGGGATGCATCAGTCACTTTGATAGTGCTGCGTTAGCTAAGTTCTGTGGGGCATTCCCTTAGTAATAGATTTATTCTATTCAATCAACCCCACAGACAGTACATTCCTTAAACAAACGTAGGCACATTATTGTTAGCGTTAAGTATGGGCATTTTTATATGAATTTTGTACTGTACTATCTATTACGTGTTTTATGCTGCATTTAATTAGTAGCCTAGTATTTAATGTATACTTGTAGTGCTGCGCTAGCTTGCATCTGTCTGAAATTCAATTAGTTCAATTCTGTGACCTCAGTGTCGAGTTACCTTAATATTCAGTTTTAACCTTTATCCCACAGACAGTACTTCATTTACATAAGTGCAAGCACATGCTCTTGGCATTAGTAGTGCCATGTTATTCTATGTATGAGAGTATGTTTTGATGGCCAGCCAACCAAAACCACTTTTTAATTATTTTAGAGTAATTTGCATTTGCTCAGGTTAATCCTGTTCTTACAGACCTTTTGTCCTGTTAAGGACGAAATGTCTACTAATATGGGGGGTTATTTTATGTGCAGGGTTAACCCTCACTCATAAAATGGCCACCCCCAAGGCAAACGATGTGCAAATGGCTGCCCACATAGCATAATTCTCTCATTTTGTCCTTCCTGTATCCTCCCCCCTTTGCCGTCAACATTTTGTGCCGTTCCAGGTAGCCATGAGAGCCTCTACAAAGACTGGAAGCCCTACCTGATGCAGCAGCCATATTGAACCTTGAAGTGCTCCTGCCTCAGCATCACCCGGGCACGCCCAGATTCGACCTCAGACAGTTACTGGCCTTACTAACAAACGGACGTATACTTCCCAATTCACACATTTCACAGGACTGCCAACCCTTGACCCATGTTTTGTGTCCCAATTCAGGATAACTGGATAGCACCTTTGGATGCCTACGAGAGATGCTTTTATTATGAGTGACCAAAAGAACTCTCAGCTCGCCCTTTCATTCGTCGTCAGGACCTATCCACATGCAACGAGGGATTTCATCTTTTACGGCACCACTGAATCTTTATAATCTCAGCTTATTTATTATTATTCACATGTGCCCTTAGTATTAATTTGTAAACCATTGTTACTAATTGAGTAAATGTAATTAATTGTTCACTGAGCATAATTACACCTTGCAGCAATTTGACTAAAAAGAGTGCCGAAGGTTAGTAATCATCTTCTTTCCATTTTCTCAGTTTATTTTGTTTTACTGTCAGCCATTTCATAGCATTCCGTTGCCAAGGCCAAGGCTGGTGAGTAACAATATATATGTGAGAATTAGTTTGTTACCTGAAGAAAAAAAAAAACACAGACCAAAATTTGAAATTATACAATTTATATAAGTTAACACAATGTACAGAGAATGTGTGAGACAAATATAACCACCTATCAAGGGTTTTCCTCCTTTATAAATGTGATAAAATAAGGAAAAACAAAAATGTACTGAACTCAATGATAACAGCTACTGGTACTTCTCAAAAACAAATGTACAACATAATTACACTGCACCCACCTCATTCAGTAACGTGGAGCCATCAACTTCTTTTGAATCTGTAGGACATCCGTCCTTTAGCTGACGCTGTAAGAAAAGCATGTATCAGAAAACTAGGACCTTTCGACTATTATTATAACCTCTCCAACTTACAAACATCAACATCAATAGCACAGTGAGGGAGACTGTTTCACAGTGTACACAGAAGGTGAATAAAAGGGCTCTTTGACCAGTCTGTGTGATCAAATGCATCTTTCTAGAACATAAATGATGATACTCTGCAAAACTAGTAGCACACATTAGATCTAAAGGCACAAATGCTGAAGGGAATGGCAAAAGTTCTTAGCTGAAATGTAGCTTAAGAGAATATGGCTACACAGGATATTTTCAGGTAGTGGTAAAAATATTTACATTTTTAGAGAAAATAGTACACACAAGGTGAGCAATTTAACTTTAAAAAAATTAAAATATTGGAAAGATGCTGACTTCAGGCAGAGGAACAATATTCCATTAATGGTAAAGCAAAGGATCTAAAACACGCAGCAGCAATCCCACCATTTCTGTACGGACAAAAAGTCATAGTTTTCATACCTAGCCTTCCACAAACATCAGATGATAAATTTTGTCAAGTATTTTGAAAATGAAACCTTACCAGCTGAAGGCTACACTAAGACCTTCGGTTGTTTAAAATTATCTCATATAATGTTACACCAATTATATTGTGGTGGCTTTTGCTAAGTGGGTTTGTATGATGAAAATTGTGTTTAGTTTCTCGTGGGTGTTTGATGATTTTATATCTTTTTGCCATTATGGTTAATTTGTATGTAAGAATGTATGTTTTTGTTTGTAAATGCTTGATGGGTTCAAGGTCTCATGTTGTTTTTTTCTTTTTTTTTTTTACTTGCAGTTTGCTGGAGTGTGTCAGGGTAGAGTGACTGGCTCCCCTCATCTGATCTGTGGTAGGCTTCATCTGGTTAGGATCCTTTCCCTATCAAAAGAAACATCGGGAATGTATATCTACCGACGGGAACTGCGGTGGAAATAAAAGTCTGTACTGACAACTAACAAATCAGTCGAACAGCTGGTGAGACCGAATCCACATTCATGCTTCATTCCAAGTTGTACATAGCAGTTACTTAAGACTGTGCCTGTCCAACTAAATAGGATGGGGATCAGAGAAGGTGCATAAATATCTGTTAGCTGACTTTGTCTTAAATGGGATCTCAGATTCTTGTTAGTAATGAGTGAAGTGCTTTTGTGTAGAAAAGACTGCATTAAGAGATTCTAAAGTAATTTCCGCCCTCAACTTGGATGCCATAACTAAAATAAACTTCATGGTGATCCCCAAATTATATACTGACTTTCATGATTGTCTTTGAATTATTCTGAGATGAAGTGCTGAGAAAGATAATGAACTATTTGGGACATGCACCAGAGTTGGAGATTTGTTGATAATAATTTGATTACTGGTAGTATTAAGTTAGGCAAAGTTGAATATAGGAAGATTGTTTTGATAAACTGTAGTTGTAAGCAGGAAATAAGCTAGGTTAAGTACTGAAAGATGATAACTGATAAACTGCGGTAAATGTAAATAAAATTAGGACAGGGTTCTGTTTGAATGTCTTCAGACCTCTGTAATTTTAAAGTTATTAAAGTAGAAATACGTAACATGTGAGTTTTCTTATTAACCTCTAAATTTGTTCTCAGACATCTCATCTCCAATAGTGTCTTTAAAAAAAACCTACATAATATTTGGCATCCAACGTGGAGCATTGAAAGTAAAGTAAGAGTCAGGTACATAATTGGAGGTGGCAGAGGGAGCAGGTTTGGAAGGTGTTGAGTCAAGTGAAGGGGAGCAAGGTTGGAAGCAGGGGTGGGATACGCTGACGTTCATGATGATCAGCCTGCATGATAAGTTAGAGGAAGCCCAAGAAAGGGAAAATAGATTGGCTGCAAGGATAGAGGAGATGGATGAGAAAATGTGTAAGATGGCAAAGAAAGTGGCCAAGAGTGGGCCAGGTGTTGTGTAAGGGAGTGAGAATGCTGAGGAAAAAGGTGCAAAGGAGAAAATTTCTCAGAAAGGGAAGGGAGTACAAAGTTAGAGTAAGGAAGTGCCTGCCATAGATGAGGACGGTATGAGTGAGGTGAATGAAAGTAATGAGGAAGCGAAAAGTACGAGAAGAGAGGGAAAGAAGAAGAGAGCATGAAAGGGGAGAGGTGTGAGGAAAGAGGAGTCAAGTTCCTTGATTTGAAGGGATAGCTTGGACTCAGAAGTTGAGAATGATTGGAAGAGTGAAAATGGTAGTAGTAGTACTGTAGACAATGGGAGAGAGGTCAAAGAGGCCAATATGGTATTCATAAGGGAAGTTCCCTGGACTGAGAAATTTTGCATTGGGAAGGGAAGAGACATATGAGTTTTTAATGAGTATGAGAAGTATTGTAGGCAGAAGTATGGGGAGAATAGTAGTGTGTGGATGAAGTGGCTGGGAGAGTCCTTGGAAAGGCCATTGAAGATGAGCCATAGAAGTAAGTGTGAGGGTGAACCAGGGTACGAGTTTGTGAAGGCAGAGTGATTAGGCAGGTCAAGAGAATGAAGGGAAGTGTTGTACACAAGAAGGATGATAGGAGGAAGTACGGAGAGGAAGGAATTGAAGAAATTAAACACCTCATGTGGAAGTTCCTGCCTACCATCCCAGAGAAGATTGGGTAATTTTGAGTGAGAAGAGAAAAGATCAGAAGCGGTGGTTGGGGAAGAGCTTAAACTGGGAGGATGTTTCAGAGATCATAAAAGACCTGAGAGTAGATAATGATGAACCAAAGGAGATATATGTTGGGTCTGAGGTGGTACATGGAAGGACATATAAGGGCACTTTGGTGAGTGAGGAGATAGGTGTGATGTGAGCCTTGTTAGAGGAGAATAGGAAAGATTGGGTGGAAAGAGGAAGAAAGAATTTGCAAGTGAATGTGGGGAATAATGGGAAAAGGAACTGGAGCAGAAACCAAGAGAGGTTTAGGAGTGGGAGTGTGAGTAGAGCAAATAAATGTGAATGTGAGGGAAAACTGGATGGGAATTAGTAGTAGTGGTAGGGAGTGTTACAGGTGTAGAAGGACTGGGCATGTGAAAGTGGATTGCTGATGGGCCAATGGCGAGTGTTTCAGCAGTGGAAAGAGAGGGCATATGTTGGTGAACTTAGGCGAAAGAGTTGAAGTGTTTCAGCTGCAGGAATGTAGGGCATCAAATGAAAGACTGCCATGGTGGATGGAAAGCAGAGTAAGAGAGAGTTGTTATGAATAAATTTTGTAGAATAAGAACCCTCTGGGCAGTTTTGGCCAGGGACATGTAAGAACCCATCTGAGCAAGTGTGGAAGGGATAGAGGATGTGGAATGGATGATTTTTATAGAATGTTCTTTGTGGATAGAGTGAAAATTGATTGACTGGTTGTATCAGAAATGTGGTTTTCAGAAAGGTGTGAGAAAATGAAAGAATATGTTGTTGGGGTATGCATTTTTGAAGGAAAACAAGGTTTGTGGAGTTGGTTAGAAAAAGTTGGAGAAAGATGATTTTTATGTTGTACCGATAACATTTTTGAAGGAAAACAGAAAAAAGTGTACCCGGAACAAGAAATAATAGAGATGCAAATGGGGAGTGAAACAAGTGTGAAGTTGTATGTGGAGGAGGCTGGACAAGTAAGAGTGAAGATGGAGGTGTATGCAATGGAGGATGTACAAATGCCAAAAGATTTGGTGAGTGTGAAAGTAGGGTGGAGAACCAATGTTGGGGTTGATGCAGAAAGTTTTGGTGAAATGTTCATACTGGATGGTAGCTCTGCATGTTATGAGATAGGGTGGGTCGCACGTGTTTGATGGAATCATAGGTGTAAAGGATCCGGAGGTGTCTGGTGATGTGGAAAAAGAAAAGGTAGAGAGGCATACATCTGGGTGATCAATTGGGAAGCTTAAGAAGTGTGGTTGATCTGAGTAATGGTAAACATGTTAAGAGATATGATGTGATGGCTGAAAGGGAAAGTCAGAAGAGTGGAGTAAAGAAAAACTTAAGACTGAATGAGAAGTTGAGCAAGGAACAGAAAGAGCAGGTGTATGAGTTGTTATAGGAAAGAAAGGGTGTGTTGAGTCAAGGTGATGAGGACTTTGGGACAGTTAGGTTGCCAGAGTTCCATATTCGACTGACTGACGACACCCTGATTTATCAGGGAACCCAACATTTCCCAGCTCCGGTAACACGAGATTGAAGCGCAGTGTGAAGAATTAGAAAGGATAGGAGTGACTGAACGCAGTAAGAGTGCTTGGAATAGTCCAATTGTGCCAGTAAGAAAGCCTGGTGGGAGACTGCGAATGTGTATTGATTATCAGAGAGTAAATGAAGTGACAGTGAAGGAAAGAATCCCTATGCGTGTGGTGTTTGACTGTGTGTACAGTATGCATAGGATGAAAGTATTTAGCAAGATGGATCTGGTAAGGGGGTATTATCAGATCCCAGTGGCAGATGATTGTAGGCCGATAACTGCTTCCTCAACTACAAAAAAACAGTATCAGTTCTGTAATCTCAGTGTTGGATTGGCTAATGCCCCTGCTGTGTTTCAGAGAGCGATGAATGTGGTACTGAGTGGTTTTCCCACGAGAATGTGTTGGTGTTTCTTAACAACATTTTGGTGATGAGTAAGACTGTAGAAGAGCACAAGAGATTGGTGATAGCAGTGTTGAAGAAGTTAGAGGAAGTGGCGGTGAAAGTCAAGGTGAGTAAGTGTGAGTGGTTCATGGAAGAGGTGGAGTTTTTGAGCCATAAGGTGAGTGAGTCTGGTGTATGAAAAGCAGAAAAGCTTGTGGAGAAAATGAAAATTTTCCTTGACCCAGGACAGAGCGAGAATTGTGTGGATTTTTGGGATTGATGAAGTTTGGAATGAAGTTTGTGGAAGAATTTTGGGAATTGCAAAGCCACTGTAAGAATGGACAGGCTGTAAGAAGAGTACAGTTGTGAGGTAGGATGAAAGGATGGCGAAAGCATTTGTAAAACTGAAAGAGAATATGGTGAAGGATGTGGAGTTGGCTTACCCTAACTATAGTGCAGATGCCAGTAAGTTAGAAGTGTATATGGATGCGAGTGGAGTGTCGATGGGTGGATGTTTGATGTAGAAACAAGTGGTGAATGGAATTGAAAGGGACAGAGTAATAGCATATGTAAGTAAGGAGTTTAGTTCGGCAGAGCAAACATATTCTACTATTGGGAGAGAATTAGTTGTGCTGCGATTTTGTATGAAAGCATTACGACCATTTTGTATGGAGTGAGGTTTGTGTGTGTACAGATCATTGACCCCTAGTGTATCTGTAGAAAATGAAGAAAGCGGATGCTAGAATTGCTCAAACAGTAACTTTGTTTTTGTGGTAGAATACATCCCCGGTAAAAGGAATATGGTTGCGGACATGATGTTTAGACTTCTTGGGGAAGGGAAAGAAGAGAAAATGAAAGACATAAGACCGGAGTATCTGCCGAGAGTATTGGTAGTAGTACATGAGAATATGGTGTGGGGAGTGACTCGATGTTTGAAAGTGTGTGGTATGGATTGAATGATTTGGTAAGTGAAGGGTTGAAGGTGTGGGTGCCTGGAAGTGTGAATGAACTGAGGGCAGAGGTGACTGAGGAAGTTTGCAAGAGGCCTGGATGTTTGGGAATGTCAAATTTGAAATGGTATCGGAAGAGTCTGAGAGCTATGATGTGTCCTGAAGTAGCCCCATTTCAGGAGGTTTTGGTGGAAGTGAGTAAGGTGATTGTATCCATACATGTTGGGGATGAGAGACCTATAGTGTATCAGCATGAGGGAATGTAAGAGAGTGAGCAGAGTTGCATCTGCAATGTTTGAGTGGGGGTGCACTATAACTGGGTTGTAGAAAAAAAAGAGCTATGAAAGGAAGTGTGAGAAGGAGGAGAACAGTGAAGTATGAACGTCGGAGTTGTTGGAAGTGGAAGATGATAGTAAGGAGGTAAGTGAAGGATATTTGGTTGGCGGAAGAGAAAAATGTCAATGTGTACACAAGAGGGGGAATGCAATGATTGTGGGAGTAGATATCAGTGGAGGACAGTACTGTGGTTTGGTTGACACAGGAGCCAAATATCGTTGGCGAACGCACATGTGATTAGAGATGTTGAGAGAGTGAATTGGAATGATAGAAGGAGAGCAGTGAATGTGTCGATAAGAGGTATAGCGGGAAGATTGGTTGGATGGGGGGAAGTGAGGTTGAAGGTAAAGTTGGGAGAGTTTGAGGTGGAAGCATGTTTTGTGGTACTACTGGGAGATGAGTAAATGCCGTATTGTTTCCTGTTTGGGAAGGATTTCTTGAGGAAGAATGGATTGGCAGTGGATGTTGGGAAAGGAGTTGGGTTGAAAGATGAGGTTGTGATATGGAAAATTCAAAGTGAGGCAGTAAATATGGCCAGGTTTGTGGGAATGATTGACAGAAGTCTGAGTGAAGAGGAGGATATAGTGGGGTTGGACAAGAGAGAATGAATTGCTAACAGCAGAGGATGTTGAGGAAATGCAGTGGAATTTGATAGTGAGTGAGTTAAAAAGGTGTATTAGAGAGGGAGTACATGGGAGAAGATGGCCTTTGTTGTTGAGTAAATGGATATGGTTTGTTCAGAGATTTGTGTAGTGTGAAGGAGTGGCGTATTTTGCAAGAGAGAGGATGGAAGAGTTGATGTATGTTCCAGCATTCTCAATGAGTCGGGCAGTATGGATGTGTATGTCAGTCCATGAGAAATATGGACATATGGGGAAGTTTAAGTTAGTCGAGGGTACGAAAGAGTGAATGTTTTCCCCATATTTGAGGAAAATTTGTATGGATGTGGCAGTTTCATGCAAGGAATGTCAGAAGGGAAAATATCAGAGAGTGTATGCAAGCCCACCTGTTTTGAAGTAGAGTATGGAAGAACCATTTGAGTTAGTGGCAATTGATTGTGTAACTAAGCCAGTTACTTTGCCAGTAACTGCAAGAGGAAATGTAGGTATGGTTGTAAAGGTGAGTTTGTGCAGCAGTAAAGAATAAAGCTAGTAAGAATGTCGGAAGAGTGGTCAGTATGGTATTGTTACCTGCATGTGTGAGGAAGCCAGTAAGAATGTTGAGTGATAATGGACTGGAGTTTGGTGGCAGACCGTTTTAGCAAATATTGAGAGAGTGAGGTATCGAGCATGTAGCAACTCCATACGTACATGCCGAGTGTGAATGGGTTGGCTGAACATGCTATAAGGACTCTGCTTGAGTTGTTACAAATGTTGACTGATAAAGTGAATGAATGGGATTTGTTGTCAAGAAGAATGGCAGCGATGTATAATGGGTCAGTACATAAGAGTACTGGTATGCCTCCGAGTGAATATGTTATGAATCATGAGAGGTATGTGAGAGCAAGGTTGGATTTGAATGAAGAGCGGGATGTGTGGAGGTAGGTGAATGAAATGTTTGAGAGTTTCAGAGTGGGGGGATAAGGTGTTTAAGGAAGTGGTTGAGAAAGGAAAACTGAATCAGTGAGATGTGTGAGAAGTATGAAGGTCCGTATGTAGTAAAAACGGTGTGGTCAAATGGACTGAGTTATGTGTTAGAAGAGAGGAGTGAAGAAGGAAATGCAAAGGTAATACTGTAAGAGCACACTGTAATCAGTTGAGAAGATGGAGAGAACCACCAAAATGCATAATGGAGCATCTCATTAGGAAGTTGTTAAGGGAGAAGGAGGAAAAGGAGAGTGAAGAAAGAGAAGAAGGTACAAATTCGGGAGATAAAAACTCAGCGATGGTGAAACATAAGAGAAGGTCTAAAAGGAGTAGAGTAAGGGTATGTTTGCTAGGTTGTTTGAAGAAAGTATGCATGATGGGTTGTTTGATTTTGAGGGGTTTGAGAAGTCAGTATACGTGAGGAGTGAAAACGCCCCTGCAGTCTTGTTTGGTGGTAGTACAAATGAGGGTGTAATTGATATTGAGGGATTTGAGCGGAATGTGGAAGGAGTGAACTTGGTGAGTACAAAGAATGTGGGGGAGGATAAGCAAGATTTGGATGGAGAAACAATGAGAAAGACAGTAAGTACAGTATGTGTGAGTTTCCTTTCAGTGAAAGTGTTGAAAGAGTAAGTGTAAATGAGAAAGAGTTAGCACCACTAGGGAGTGTGAGTGGAGGCGTTTAGGATACCTTGAGTCAGAGCATAGCGGAAATAAATGAGAGCATGGAAGAGATGATAAGAGCCATGTGAGGTGTTAGTGAGCTTGGAGCAGACATCAATCTCCAGAGTTTGAATGAGGTTGGTGTGAATGGTTCAGAACCAAGGCTGGGTGAGTCCAGTGCAGTTGGAGTAGAAGTGAGTGAAAAAGAGGTGGTGAATGAGAGGCCATGGACTTGAAGTCAAGGTCAGTTCCTGAGTGTGAATGGGCAGTGAGAAAGTGATTTTAAGAGAAAAAAAAGGAAATAAGATTTCCTTTATTTTAGTAAGGGGGAATGTAACGAAATTTGTGTTTAGTTTCTCGTGGATGTTTGATGATTTTATATTTTTTGCCATTATGATTAATTTGTATGTAAGTATGTATGTTTTTGTTTGTAAATGCTTGATGGGTGGTTTAAGTCTCATGTTGTTTTTTCTTTTCTTTTACTTGCAGTTTGCTGGAGTGTGTCAGGATAGAGTGATTGGCTCCCCTTCATCCAATCTATGGTAGGCTTCATCTGGTTAGGATCCTTTCTCCATCATAAGCAACATCGGGAATAGATATCTACTAACGGGAACTGCAATGGATATAAAAGTCTGTATTGACAACTAACAAATCAGTCGAACAGTTCGTGAGATTGAATCCACTTTCATGTTCCATTCCAAGTTGTACATAGCAGTTACTTAAGGCTGTTTCTGCCCAGCTAAATGGGATGGGGATCAGAGAAGGTGCGTAAATATCTGTAGAATATATAGGGAAATTAGATAGAAAAGTAAAGAGAGAGAGAGAGAAATATAGAAAAGAGAGACTAAAGAGAGAGAGAGAGAGAGACCTAAGAATAAAAAGAGAGACAGAGAGCACAGTGATAATGCCTAAAAGCTGTTGTTATTATCGTGATTCAAATACGCTGATCGAGGCAGGGTTTTGCATGAACTCAAAAGCAGTATATCGCATTAAAGCCATAAAAACGATCATAAAAGTGGGAAGTAGTGGCCTCGCGATTAAGTTAACCAAATCATGAGCCAGCACAGCCAAAAAGCTTACAGCAGCTGGTTCTATAACCCTGCCTTCACAGGAGGCATTTTCATGGAAATTCCAGGAAATTGGGGGCTGGACAAAGTGATGTACTTCTACACCCTCCAATCAAACATACTAGGGAGGGGTCTTTCACACACTCTCCTAAGATCACCTCCAATCAAGTCCTCTAAGGAGAGATTTGAATCACACCCACTACAGTCCTTCCAATCAACTATTTGAAGGGGAGACCTTGCTGATGATTTATCAGCAAGGTCTCCCCTTCCAATAGGACTAGAAGGAGGTGGAGATTGCAGATAACAAGAATTCCAGGGGTTCAACAGGCCGGAGATCAACAGGAGAGAGCAGATTAAGACTGTGTCCTTTGAGGGAGAGTACGTCTCCCTTCGCTTCCGTGTTCCCCATATAGACTGAGTCAAGTTAATTACTCCAGAGTGATTTCGTTTAATACCACTGTAAACTGTTAATTTTGTACTGATCTTTATAATACTAAGTACTAATTAAAGAGAAGAAATTACCGATCTCGCCTCTATACGCCTTCCTGAGAGATATCAATACTTAAAGATAATTAAACTAGAAGAATTATCACATCACCGCGGTAGTGATACATCGAGGACACATCTAGAGGAAATCAAGGTAAGAAGAGAGAAACTAAAAACATATAACAGATGGTGGCAGCGTAATTGGATCAAGAAAGGGAGACAAAACAAATGAACATTAATGAAATTATCAGTGCAATTATTTAAGTTACAGTGAAACAAAATTCTACAAAATGAACTTAGATTTTTACGACGGCGAGCAAAACTTGTCTGAAGAAATAAAACCCTACAATAGAACATCAAACAAAAAGTTATATGAAGAAATAGCATCTTACAAGAGAGCGTCGAGTGTGAATAAAAACAGTATTAGTGCGTCCCGAAGTAGCAAAAACACATTGAGAACTGTTACCATCAACAAGACCCCGACAGCGATAATAAGCCCAGTGTTTGCGAAGTTTCATTGAAGTGATTGAAAAAACAACGCAGAGAACTTTCAACAAGATTCCGAAGGCAGAAAACCACAGCGAAAACAACGCAGACGTAGTGAAATTATTTTTTACTAGGATACAGCGGCGAAAGACTGACCCCGAAAGAACAACAACTTAGCGATATCACAAAAACAAACACAGTAAGTCAGCAAGAAATGAATATACTGTTCGCCCTCTCTCTTAATATGTGAATAAGTGAAGATATATTTGTTTTGCATCTTTCTATAAGATTGAAATTTAAGGAAACTCTCTCTAGTGAATAAAATTCCTTTTGCATAAATACCAGCATTACTTTCTCTATGATAATTAATTATTTAGTAAATAATTTAGATATGGAATTAGTTATTCTTTTTTTCTCACTCGGATGGTGATGATTATTTGAGGAGTTATATATAAAATTGTGTACTCATTGTGATGAATTTTAATGATATGATGCCCAGTTTCATATAAAAATTTCTTTTGTGTATTGAAGAAAGTTTTACTTGTGCACTTGAAATCAGTAGAGAATTTAATTTTTTTTTACTGTGACAGTTTGACAAATTTTTTAAAGTTTTGGTACAATATAAAAAAAAAATTTTTATATAATCGGTGTACTCTGATTGAATAATTTTTTTTTGTGTGGCCATGCAAAGAGTGTTTGACTAATTACTGAACACTGTTAGACATTCACATTACGATTTAAGACCATCAACAATTAGACGAAGCCGAGTTTCCAGGCTAAATTCCCACTCCACTGTAGTGCAAGGAAATACTTACAATAATAACACAACTAACCAGAACCAAAATAGTGTTAATCATTCTAATACTACTAACAGTAATAATAATAGTAACAATACTAATAATACTCGCACCTTACAATTTTACACAATGAATCAGGCGGCAGTAATAACAACCGCCACACACTTCTGTGGACAGGTGGATGATTCCAATACTGACAAAAGTAGACTCGAATCCTATACTGTAAATCATTGGCTAGCAGATGCAGATAGTCGTATAATTTCAGGGGGAATAACAGATGAAAGAGCTAAAATAAATGAAGCCTTGTTGCTAGTCAGCTCAGAACATGGAGACGCACATAAAACTTTGAATTCCACAAGTTTTAGCAAACTTAATAACTATGTAGAATTTAAAGAAATTTGTTTATCACTCTGGGAACCAGTAAATAAGACTGACAGTTTATACAGCATAACTAGATTTCTTAACCCACAATATAAAACAATTGCTAATTTGTACGCAAGCGTGGAAAATGCAATAGAGGAAATAACAGAAGACTTAATGAAGACAGGCATTACTATAGGAGACAAGACTCAGTTTGGGGATAGTTCCCGTAACTTAGTTGAGCTACGACATGTTTTAAATTACTTGTCATTTGGAACAATATATAATGCCCTTGGAGAAGAGGAAAAGAAGGCTTTCAGAAAAATAAAACTTGATCCTAAGAAATCAAGCCTTCAAACATTGAAGACAATGAGAGAAGAAATCCAAAGGAAAGAGATAAATCTATCCAAGGAGTTTGTGGGAACAACAGAAGCACAATATGAAAGGAAAGTCAGAAATAATAATCCTACTTTTAAAATGAATAATAAGTTCTATGATAATTCCAGACAAGTAGGAAATAGACCACGTACCTCCCAAGGGAAATATGCCCAAAATACTAAAAGAAAATGGAATCCAGATCAGAAAGGAAGAAACATTCTAACAAAGATGGACCTCACAAACCCTATAGATATGGCCAAAACTCAAACACAAACAATTCAACCCAAGTGAATTATTCTGCTCAAGGGGCGAGACCAAAGACAGCCTGTGAAAACTGCGGGTATACAAATCATTTTACAAATGAGTGTAGAAAACCTAGAATCTGCACGGTTTGTAAGAAAGTAGGACATTTAACAAAGAATTGCCGGTTTAAAACACAAGAAGGAAATAAAGAAATAGTTGAATTAAGCAGTAATCGCTCAACATCAAATAAGTCTTCAAATCAATGACAATTTATCCCTACACAGAATGCCACAAGAAAGTTCCTTCAAGAAGATAAATTCAGAGTAGAAGAATTAGCAAAAAGGAGAAGTGAAGGTTCATCCACACTATCCATATTGCAGAGTAAAGAAGTTGTATTTTCCATGGATGAAGAAGAAATAATCAGAAAGGATTTACCTATCATTAAAGTTCCAATACAGAATAAATTATGTACTTTCCTTATGGATTCTATAGCTGAAAGGGTGATAAGAACTATTAAAAACCGCATATACAGATACCTCACACACAACATGTTGAAATATATCGATGTTCTGCGAGACATAGTTAACAGTTATAACAACTCACCGCACAAGAGTTTGGGGCAGGGGCACACACCCGAGGAGGTGCACGCTATGAGAAACGAAGCGGACATTAAAAATCAATTCTCGAGAATGTATAAAAACGCTTTACCCACAATGAATTGCGTCACTTCATCCTTGAACGTTGGAGACACCATACGTATAGCTGACGAAAACCGGAACGCAGTTTTCAGGAGGGGGTATACTGTTCAAAACACTCTAGAAATTTTTAAAATCAAGAAGCTCGTCACTCTGCAAAATCCCACAGTTTACATCTTAGAAGATTTAGGGGGAGAAGAAATAAAAGGCACATTCTACAGAGAAGAATTAATACCTACCGAATTACCAGAAACCTATGACATCACCATCTTGGACAGGAGGAGGAGAGGCAGCAAAACGCAATATTATGTCAATTGGAAGGGTTATCCTGCACAATTTAATTCGCGGGTTGACGAATCGCAAATTGTGCGGACATGAGTTGTAAAAAGGAAGTTTTAATACGTAAAAACAAAGATTTGATTTTATTCATCTCTCGTTTATCCACCTCCGAGAGGAGTAGAGTAATTCCAACATTAAGCAAAGCATTTATCGCCACCATATCTGAAATTTTCAGAAATTTTCTTCGTGGTAATCTGACCAGAGAAAAAACATTTATTAAAAAACTCGGAAGGTGTAAGAGAGAGATCCGTCAAATATCCCTGAAATCTATGTCATTAACGAAGAAGAAAAAAATATTGAAGAGTTGCAAAGGCGGCGCCATTCTCTCCGTATTACTTCCTTTAGCGACTAGTTTGATGGGCAGTCTTTTTTTAAAATAGGGAAAAAAAAATAAAAAATAAAAAGAAAATAAAACAAAATGAAGGAATTCTACATTGTACCAGCTATCACATACGAGAGGTTGACAAAAGGTCGGGAAACGTGCGTCAACAGCAATAATGTTAATAACCATAGTAATAACGTTAACATCAATGCCGACGGCGAAGACGGCACTGGTGGCGGAGGAGGAGGAGGAGGGGGAGGGTGGGTGAACGCGGGGGCGGGTGTCGCACCCATTCCTCTTAACGTGCAGAGAAATGTGAATTTTTCAGCAAATGCCAAAATAGTTACACCTCCACCTCCTATACCTCCTGTCGAAGACAATTGTGTGAAGAAGGGAGAACAGCGAATTTTAAATGTGCTCAACCGCAGAGTTACCCGCAAAAGAGTTAATCCTGACCTGACTGGTATTATTCCTATATTATTCAAAGATCATCAAATACCATATGTGACTGCCTGACTTGACTGGTATTATTCCTATATTATTCAAAGATCATCAAATACCATATGTGACTGCCTTGGTTAACCACTTGCAAAATTCAGGTGCGATTGAATGGAATGAAGAAGGGGACTTGTCCCACCCGCTTATGGGATATAACATTTTAGATGTGGCAAGAGAATGTTAAGCGAATAAGAAGACGGATGATAACAATGTACCCAGTTATAACTATATAATTGAATGGGGTGGTATTAGAGATCAGATGGTGAGAAACTCAGCTATAAAAAAACAGATAGAAGCATGGCTCAATTCACCTAGGAAAGGAGGGGGAGGAGAAGGAGGAGGGAGGAGAATAATGAAAAACAAGGTGGCAAAGAAAAAGGTGAACATGTGGCAACCATACTGATGAGTCAAGAAATTAACGTGTTCAATCCCGCAGCAGCAGCGATAAACTTTTTCACGAGTGAGTGACCGTTCTGACGCATATCACAAATTATCAGCAGCAAATCCTTCCCTTATCGCGAGGTTTAAGACCCGTTCAATCATGTTTGATCATGGGGGTGGGCTCGGAGATAAACCTGTTCAATCAAGAGGCTGGGGCGGAGCCTAGCATGATGAATCACAGAGGGGAAGACGAAGGGGTGTGGAAAATTGAAGGAGTTTATGGAGGCATTAGTATTCCAGCTCATGTAGCGTTAACGTGTACACCCTTCCAATTTTCACACTTCAGAGATGGCTTCGTCACCTTGCAAGTTGGTTTTTGGGAGATTGTCTGAGACCAAGTTCAAGAAGGAGTGTTGCCTGGTTATAACTACTAACTGTGTAAAGTGCTGGAATTATGGCATTGCTCAAGACATTGTGAGAGTTTACCCCTACGCCGACGTTGCAGGTCTCCGTTACAACAGAGCTGGGACGAGTTACGCTGCATTCCGCCACCACGGGATAGAAGGTACCACTGTTTTGAGAGTGCCCGAGGGGGAGAATACACTCGATGCGGAAGAACCCGACCTACCCGTCATTGCTACGTTGTTTACCCAATATGGAATTGGCGCTTCTGTGGAAGAGAACGATTCGTCAAAACGAGTATAATGTATTCTAAGGATGAAGACCATGCAGAAAGGTTGCAAAACGACACGAGAGAAATGAGATACAATCACTTCTACGCATCACTGAAGAGTTTGAAATCGCAATTAATGAAAGCATCGCGTGAAGATGTGAAATATATTCTATTTGCTGCGGGGATAGGACTAAGTGGTTGCGTGAACTGTGATTGGTTAAACCATTACCTGCCTGCGGTTGTCTCCTCTGGTGAGGAGATGAAACGACACGGAAAAGTCACTTGCATAGCTATCACAGAAATTGTTTTATCACACCTTAAAGAGAGGTGTGCGGACAATGTGAAGTTGAAAGACGCATCATCCAAATTGAAACGTTTGGAAATAATGGACGTGGAGAAATTATGTTTGGGGGTTGAACAAAACATGGATGTCTCTTCCAAACTGAAACGTTTGGAAATTGTGAACGAGGAGAAATTAAACTTTGGCGTTCAACGTGGCAAGCTGTGTGACACACCAATGTAAAAATTATTACCAAAGTCTGTAATTTAATATGTGTATTTTAATATGTGTATGTCTGTATGTATGTATGTTCCAACAATTTGTATAATAAAACAGTTTTTTTTTATTTTATACATAATTTCTTATTCATCCATTCTATGTTGCAAGGTATATATATATATATGCAATTGTGTGTATTACCAGCATTGCACATTCAACATGTGTAGCGATTACATTGTATATGTGAATAGCGGGTTGTGTCTGGATTTATTTATCAAAAACCAGCCCTGTAAATTTACAAACAAATTATCCACTCCCATAACTCTATCGAAAGAGGTGGAATATGAAATGGGTGTTATAGGGGTTACACTCCCAAATGAATACTACGCTGTCACACCTGAAGATAGAGATTTCACAATTCATTTTAAAGCAACCTTAAATCAGGGTTTGGCACCTCGCTCGTATGGTTTCACATATGCTCCTGCTGCTGGATTATTAGCGGGAGATATGAATAGATTGACCAGAGCACTCAATACAGATGTTACAGAACAGTTGGAAACATTTTACGGTGCATACATTCGAGGTGTTGTGCGAAGGGAAGGATTATTTTCATGGAACGATGATTTGAAGTGGATGAGTCTCACGTACGTGAATGCCGAGGTGTCAAAAGTAGAAGGAATTGTTTCAGTCGCTGTAAAGTTTAGTGTTGGAGCAGCGCGAGTATTAGGGTTTAACACAGAATTGACATAGGCGATTTATGGTTCAGGGGCAATGAGAAATCATCACTCCAGAATTTCTTATCTCGACGATCACAGTATTGACTGTGTGTACTTATATTCCAACATTATTCAACCTTCATCGTTGGTTGATAAAACTGTAAGCATCCTAGATTGTTTCGCGTTGGAATGTGCACCGAGTAGAGGTGTACATAATGCTGTTTATAAACCTCTAACCGTGAATGCGGTGGATTACATCGCGATTGATGTAACGAATCAGAAGGGGGAAAAGTCAAGTTTATTACAGGTAAAACCGTGTCATGCACCCTTCATATAAAACCTAGATGAAGGAAATTGTGCGCAGTACATTATCAGTATGGCGGGCGAACACATTATATATGTGAGCAGTCTCGGCAGCCTGGACAAGTATGAAAATAACTCCCCATCAGGGTTGGTGAATAGGTTACCCACTCCTATATTCCTGCCGAATGGTAACAAATATGAGGTAGGTCTCGCTTCGATCATGTTTCCGGGCGTTATTACGCTGTATTATCGAGAGATGAAGAATTCACCCTCACTTTGTTACTGATCGTGGTAAAAACGATAAGCATGCCTATAGTTAAAGACCAACGACAACTATGTTAGCGAGGGATATGAAAAGGTTGGTGAGGACACTTAACAAAGATGTTTTTGAACATTTAAAAGTCTATTTTGACACTGAATACAAAAACGTTTTCATCAGCAATGAAATATTCAGTTGGGATGAAGACAGCTGGAGAGTTATCATCCCTCACGTTAGAAGGAGAAGGAACATTAAGGCGGGGGATATTATGTTGGGTCTAATGCTAGGCAGGATCAGGAAATGATACTCATCATGGTTTAAAAATATCTTCATTACAACTGACTCACAGCGGAAGACGGAAGTACAGATAGCTCGTGACAATGACGCCACTCATATGGGAAACGTAAAGGCGCTGCTAGCAGGTTCATGAGCTAATACATCTTACATCTCCCTCCCAAAATATTACGAAGAGGGTAATATTTTCCAACTTATCATTGACAACACATTGGCAAACATTTCAAAGACAGACAATATGACAAGCGAAATGACCAACACTTTTAAAGAAAAACATTCGAGACAGGTATGGCAAACCACAATCATAACGAGTAATGGCAACATCAAGATGATGGAAAAGTAGAGAGAGTGAAAGAGAGAGAGAGAGTTCAACATCAGTGGCAATAACATATAAAGTGAAATAATCATCACATCAGCAAATACGAACTCAAGGTACATTTAAACTCAGCAAAAGAAAAAAAAAAAAAACACTTTCATCTTGTAAAATGCAGAATCAAAGCATGGTTAATTATACATAATCGTTCATCCAGGCAGGGGCCTCTCGCTTCCTTGAGGGCCGTACCTTTGGCGTTGATGGGGAAGACTTTGGCTTATGAGCCACTTTTTAGTTTCGGTAGGAGTGGCTCCTGTTGGCTCACTGGCGGGCAGTTCAATGACCTTGAGGTGTCGTCTGTTTCTTATCGATGAACGCCCACTGCCATCTAATCTTACTGTGTACTGCCTATGAGGTCGTTGCTCGACTATAATTCCCAGCCTGTCCCAGGCCTTAGTCATCTGGTTCTGAACGCTAACGTGTGTGCCTGGCTGTATGGGCGTGAGCCTCCTGTTGGTGCCGCTGTCAATTATCTTCTTATTTCTTTTGCTACTTGACGTTCTCTTTTTCTAATGGATTTTCTCCAGTGGCGGTCTACCATATAGTTGAGTTTTGCGGTCGGAACACCATCGGAGCTGTCTCCCAGTTGCCAGTTGTGCCGAGATTTATTTATACCCTCAAGGGCGTGTTCAGGTACTGTAGCATGGCCAATGACACCTTGTCGTTATCGAGGCTCCCAGTCCCACTGATACTTGTTCTAATTATCCTCTTTGCGGACTTAACCAAGCCTCAAGCTCTCCCATTTGACTGCGGGTAGTGGGCAGATGATAGGATGTCAACTCTCCATCTCCTATAGAAGGCCATCATTTCCTCGCTCACTAGGTTAGTGCCGCCGTCCGTAGACAATTGTTCAGGTGCTCCCCACCGAGTGAAGTAATTCCTAAGTTTTGTCATGACCTTTGCAGACGAGGTGCCATTAGGGAAGTGGGCTATTTCTAGCCAGCCTGTAAGCCTGTCGCAGTATGCCATGTACGTGTGTCCTGCAAGCTGAAACAGGTCCATGATGGTCTGTTGGAACGGATACTCTGGGGCAGGGGTCATCCTCATGACTTCGGCAGGCATAAGGAACTGCATCAGGTAATAGGTGGATACGGTGGGGTTTCCCTTCCATTACCGGGAGGGGCGCTCTCTCGGTGTTGAAGGTCGTCGCTTGAAAAATGGGCTAATAACCAGTCTTCCAATCTGGTAATATTCTCCTCAGTAGGGGAAAACGGGATGGTCGACGGTCTTGCAGGTTGATCGGTTGCTTCGACAGACGTATGGGTCGCACTTGCTGCTGTGGGGTGGAGTCCGAGAAGGGGGCATGGTTTGGAAACGTTTCTGGCACAAGACCTAGTTTCTTGCAAGCGTCCAAGGATAGATAAAAGTCAATGGAAGACTTTACGAAATACACTTCCTGGGTTGTGTGCCTCCCCTTGTATTCTATAGTACACAAGGTCGACCCTAAACACTTCAGATGTAGGTTGGCAAAGTCTCGCAACCCCTCCCTTCAACCTCAACGCAGCCGGTTTCACGTTCAACGTCGCAAGAACAGCGGGTCCCGCAACACAAACCTGGGCACCAGTGTCCAGCAATTTAAATTTCACACCGGACCACTCAGTTGAGTTGGCCAAGCATACATCAACACGAATAGTGGGTTGTGAGGACTGCCCGTTTTGCAACCTTGCCTCTGCCGCCACGACAACTGCAGTCACTGCACTCACTATGTCCGACTCCTCTGCCAGACCACTGACGTTTTTCTTGGCACTCCGCCCTCTGCAACACTTCTTCAGGTGTCCAGTTTTACCGCACCCGTGACATGTCGTGTTTCTTGCGGGGACATGAGGAATACCCAGAGGCATGACGAATACCACAATTACCACAGGGGCGTGATTGTACTTTCACAGGGGCACTCTTGTCATATTTATTAAGGGCGGCAGCCACCTCGGGTTCTTCCTCACACTTCGGCAGCAGCTGCTCTGGGAAGCTGCAGGCCATGTTTATTATTAAGGGCGTCGTCACGGGCGGCCTCAAACGCACTGCACATGACTCTGAGGGAGTCGATATCACGAATATCATTACACGACTGAAATACTTGCCTTTTTAGCACTTTATCACTTAGGCCTACCATGAGCTTACGCAATAGCATATATTCAGATAAATCATGATTACAATTAGGACAAGTGAATGCACAATCGGTAGCCTTTTGCGTACACTTAATAAAAAAATCATTAAAGGACTCACTAGGCTCTTGAGCCAAATCAAAAAACTCTAGCCACTGCACTGCTTGATTAGAAGCTTTTATCACTAATTGCTTAATTGCATTGAATGCCCCTTCAGTAGAGAGGGCACTCCACTGCACGTCAGTATATCTAGAATCAAGTGCATGTTGCAATATCGGGACACAATGTAGCCTTATGTGATGAACAGCCTCGTTAGGCTTCACCTTGCATAGCTGCAACCAACACTCCATTGACCGTTTCCAAGACCTGAAGGCTGCAGGGGACACCTCAGCCTCGCACTTTTCTGGAGCTGCTGATGAAGGGATCCTTGGTTGGGGACATTGCCCCCGGAGTGACAACGCTGTTATCTCAGCCTGAAGGTTCTGGATGGCCTGTTGCTGGGTTTGTAACACGTGTTGAGCCTGCAGCATTGAAGCCGGCGATATCCTGACGCCGGTTCCTGAACTTCCTGTCCTTGCAATTCTGCCCCTGGGGGATGCAAACGAGGGTCGTCTCGGCGGTGGTGCCATGCTGTACTATGGATATGGCTGTAGGTCCTATTTCTTCATTCACTGCGCCATGTTGGGTCTAATGCTAGGCAGGATCAGGAAATGATACTCATCATGGTTTCATATCTTCATTACAACTGACTCACAGCGGAAGACGGAAGTACAGATAGCTCGTGACAATGACGTCACTCATATGGGCGGCGCTTAGGCGCTGCTAGCAGGTTCATGAGCTAATACATCTTACAGTTACCCACTCCTATATTCCTGCCGAATGGTAACAAATATGAGGTAGGTCTCGCTTCGATCATGTTTCCGGGCGTTATTACGCTGTATTATCGAGAGATGAAGAATTCACCCTCACTTTGTTACTGATCGTGGTAAAAACGATAAGCATGCCTATAGTTATAGACCAACGACAACTATGTTAGCGGGGGATATGAAAAGGTTGGTGAGGACGCTTAACAAAGATGTTTTTGAACATTTAAAAGTCTATTTTGACACTGAATACAAAAACGTTTTCATCAGCAATGAAATATTCAGTTGGGATGAAGACAGCTGGAGAGTTATCATCCCTCACGTTAGAAGGAGAAGGAACATTAAGGCGGGGGATATTAGAAGTGTGACTGTCAAATTCAGCGATAAAGCTGCCAGGTTGTTAGGTTTTAAAAATAATACAGCGTACGAAGTTTATGGCCTCGAGGCATTGAATGTGCACCTCTCTGACGATTCCTTACCCGATAATTGTGGTGTAGATTATATGCACGTGTACACAGATATCGTTCAACCGACTGTTTTTGGAGGTGAACTAGTAAATATATTGGATTGTTTCACATTAGAGAGTGGTAAAGGGAAGGGGATACACAATACGGTATACAAAGCATTGAACACGAATATCCTGGAACAGATTTCGATCGTTATCACGGATCAGAATGGGAGGCGTATCCATTTCAATAACGGTTCGAGTGTCACCTGCGTGCTTCATATAAGACCCAGATAGAGAGGTACGTATAAAAACACCTTCTTTTCAGTGTTTTTCATTATTTACTTTCGCAACCTTGCGTAATTAGGAACGTTCAAACGCGCGCTCTGCTTAACAAAAACAGGGGAGGAGATTGAAAGTTTTTTTTTTTTTTAGTTAACAGGTATGAGGGTTGTCTTCGCTCCACCCTCTGAGGTGGAATTTAAAACATTATTCCTGTCCGAACCTTTTTAAAGCAGGGATGGGGTTTAGAAGACATTTCAGTTTTCTATCCGAGTCATAGGAGGGGCGGGGGTGTATTTTCGGCAATTCCCGGCATTGCACGTAGGGTACTCCCTTTTTTGTTGAATGTTGCTAAACCTTCTATTAAAGAGTTTGGCAGATCGGTGCTTTCCGATGTAGTGAATGATCAGTTGCCCTTGCGGAAAACTTTAAAAAGACATGGAGTGACAGCTCTCAAAAGCACGGGCCGACGAGTTTTAAATGGAAGTGGGAGGGTCGCCAGGAAAAAGGTGGGAGGTGGAGTACATCGTACACTCGCTAGCTCAGCCGCGAGGAGAGGGAATGAGAAGAATAAGAAGAAGAAGAAGAGAATAACGAATCGAAGGGTTAAATCGAGAAGTAAATATAACAAGGATGTGTATGATCTTCTTTAATTCATTAACCTTTTGCCCGTTGGCATTCATGCACACATTCTCTATCCTCTTGCATTTTTTTTTCAGGAATGGCAGGCATTGTTCCTAACATGCCTGGGATTGGAAACAAGGTTCCTGTCTCCTCCTATATCGCGGGTCTCTCAGAATTGTTCCTGAATGTGAACAGACGTAGGATTATAGAAAGCTCGATTAATTCGAAGGAAAGGTTGGATTTCACACTGAGTAACAATTCAGTAAATCGAATCCTGACTGACAGCTATATCGAGTTTCGTATTAATGGTATTACCGGTTCCTTCTTGGATTTATCGAGTATAGCTTTGGAATTATACATTACAGTGGCCAGGGCCGGTGTGCGGCTAGCAGACGATGTACATATTGCACTGGTTAATGGTATAAGTAATACGCTTTTTAAATCCGTCTCTGTTTTCTTGAATGAAAAGTTGGTGGAATCATGTCCTGGTTTTAACTATCAATCATACATAAAAATGCTCAAGAGCATTAAAACCAGCGCACTACCGACTGTTGGTATAAGTGGGTTTTTCCACGATGACTTTAATGTTACGCATGGTGTTACACAGACCTATACCGCCGCTTCTTTCGGACAGCTGAGTAGGTGGGAATCTCGGATCAGCGTTGCCAGATTCCCAGAAAAGTCTGGATTTCTCCAGAATTTTTAGCAGATTCCAGAATGACAGAATTTTTTACAGTATAGCTTAAAATCTCCAGAATTTTGCTTGTGACCAGAATTTATTGGAGAAATATCCAGAATTATCCGTAATGTCACTGAAAAGTAGTGCGGTCTCTGCATAAATGCACATAGGATGAGTGTTTAAATTTTTGTACACCCATTTTCATACATACGGCTCGATCTGAGTTCTCAGATTTGGCGTTTTCCCACAGTTTGGCAAATTGGCGGTCTTCTTATAGAAGTTTTCGGGTTAGCTGTGGTATCACCTGGGAACCCTTGCCGCGACTGCATAGGATCATTCATGGTTGTCAATTTTATGCCAGATTTGTATTTCTAATTCACATTTGTTTTTTTTACCTGAAGTTGTTTGATAATGATAAACCTCGTGGCACTGTATGTATTTTCTGTTAATGTCATACACACAATTTATTTTATTATATATATATATATATATATATATATATATATATATAAAATGTATCGCTGATATGCAGCTTAGCATTTGGGGGATAAACTGCTTGACTTATCTATCATAATATGCAATATTTTTCTCTTTATATATATATATATATATATATATATATATATATATATATATATACTGTATATATATGATATATAGATATATATACTGTATGTATATATATATATATATATATATATATATATATATATATATATATATATATATATATATATATGTGTGTGTGTGTGTGTGTGTTATACATATACATATATATATATATATATATATATATATATATATATATATATATATATATATATATATATATATATATATATATATATATATATGATCTACATAAAATCTACATTAGGTTTATACATCACCTGATATGCTTAATACAATCGCTTAAAATGTTGAAATATACGCTAATTCTGTACTCTGAAAAAAAAAGTATATCATCAAACTTGCATTATTATTAAAATATTTGATTGTGCAAAGATCCTCAAATATTCATTCGGGTATGACAAAGATTTAAGGGGTTGGGCATCGTTTGAAATATGGTATGGGGAGAGTATTCAAGTATGTATTGAACATGTCACTGCCATGATCATTGCATTTGTGTAAGATCTTTACTGTTACTAGCATTCATATTATTCCTCTGAGAATTACCGGGTCTGTGTAAGTAGGTATTGAACATGTTACAGCCGTGATCGTTGGTTGTGTAAGTTCGTTACTTTACTAGCATTCATATTAATATCCTATGAGATTTACCGAGTCTGCGCAACGTATTGAACATGTCACAGCCATGATCCTTGACTGTGTACGTTCGCAACTTTTACCCGCGTTCAACTTCATAATACTTGACCATTGAGTCCAGTGACCAGTCTTAGCAGTCTGTGTTGCGTATTCACCATAGTGAGACATTACTGTTACAATAATTCGTTGTACTGGAAACAAATTGAAATGGATAGATCATTTGATGGTGGCAGTGGTTATGAAACACCTACTAGTGTTCCGGCAAAAAAAGCCAAGCGGAAATATAATCAAAAGTATTCAAAAATGTGGGAAAGTGAAGAAGAATTTAAAAAGTGGCTTCAGGAAAGTAGCAGAGGTTCATCTTTTGCATTTTGTACAAGTTGCAATGTTCATCTAACATTAAAAGCTGGCAGATCTGACTTAAGAAAGCATGCAGTTTCTAAGAAACACCGAGAATTCTATTTCCTTACGAAAGCAGCCATCACTGCTTGACATGGCATCAACAAGCAAAAAGCAGAAACAGAATGAGTCAGTGAAAGCAAGTGAAATTCCAGTGAAGGATGTCTCTGCTACTGCACTGCACGCAAGTTTGATAAATTTTCTGAATAAATATGAAATTCCCTATAAAGATAACTTAATTGGATTTGGCGCAGATGGTGCCAATACAGTGCTTGGCGCTCATCATTCTCTGTCATCACTACAGTGCTTGGCGCTCATCATTCTCTGTCATCACTACAAACAGAGGAAGTTCCTCATTTGTTTATAATGAAAATGTATATGCCACTCATTCGCGCTCTGTGCATCATACGCATGTTTCAAATTACCAAGAGGCATTGAGGATTTAGCTCCTGACGTGCATTCTTATTTTTCATGTAGTCCAAAGAGATTAGGTGTTCTTGAAGAATTTCAAGAATTTGTAAATGTAAACCCCACAAGTTACTCCATCCTTGTCAAACTAGATGGCTTTCGCTTCATTCAGTCGTATCCAGACTTCTTGAACAATATAATGCATTAACACTGTACTGTACAGATGCAGTATTAAGTGAGAGACTATTAGCCTGTGAGAACATACTTATGAAATTAAAGGATCCCACAACAAAACTTTGTCTAGAGTTTCTCGATTTTGTTCTGCCCATATTTAATACTCTTAACAAACAAATGCAATCTGAGACTTCTCAAATACACACCCTCGATAAGTCTGTCTCAAGGTCATACAGAGCAATTTTAGAATGTTATTTGAAAGATGATTATATTGAAAAAACTCCACTGCAAGACATTCGACCTCACGATCCAGGTAATTTCAAAGAATTGGATGATATGTATTTTGGAATTTCAGTTGAAATGACCCTTTCTCAAACTGAATCAACTCCAAAGGAAGCTATTAATCATTTTAAACTGAGATGTTTGGACGTTTTCATTGAAGCAGCATTGCAAATCTCAAAACGGTTCCCATTTAATAAGGCTGTATTTAAACATTTAGAAGCATTGGACCTCCCTGTTGTCAGAGAAAAACGCATTTCTTCATTAGGTCCTCTAATAACCAATTTCCCTCATCTTGTTAACAAGGAAAATATCCAAAGTGTTGATACTGAATGGCGTATGCTTCGGAACACTCACTCAGATATTGTGTTGGATGACCCAAGTATAACACCAGTCAAATTTTGGGTGAAAGTGAAACATTCTACGACTGGTGATGGAGCACCATTCTTTCCAAACCTCAGTCTTCCGCATTCGAGTGCTACAGCTGAGAGGGTGTTCTCCTCCGTTAACAGAATGAAAACAAAGACTAGGAATCGACTATCGACTGAAACTATTTCTTGATTACTTCATACAAGGCGTCTTATGATGAACAGTTCTTGTTATGATACTGAGGTGACAAACAAGATGATTAAAAAATGAATGCCGACATATGCAAATCAACTGATGGGCTTGCAGGAAATAATTAAGGTTAGTATTTCTAAGGAATCCACTGATGTTACTTTTGCTGTTCAATTTTCCTTTTATTTCATCACATTATTTTTTTGTCTTTTTAACATTATATGTATATATGTACTTTGAATATGCACAATATATATATATATATATATATATATATATATATATATATATATATATATATATATATATATATATATATATATATATATATATATACATACACACACACACACACACACATGTATAGATATATACACACAGACACACACACCTACATACATATACACAAAAATCATATATATATATATATATATATATATATATATATATATATATATATATATATATATATATATATATATATATATATATATATATATATATATATAATATATATATATATATATATATATATATATATATATATATATATATATATATATATATATATATATTTGAAGTTTCCAGAAATCTCCAGAATTTTTACCCCAATTTTCCCAGAAATATGGATGATGCCATCTGGCAACACTGTCTCGGATGTTGAGCTCCGTTAAGGCGGGGGAATTCACACGTGCTTTCCACTCCTTATAGATCTGGCGAGTATAGACATGTATTTGCTGGATTCCGTGGATTTGAGAATAAGACTCGAAATGGCGAATAACAACTGGGTGATGGGTGCACACACAGACGGACACTTAAATGATCTGAATATAAAAAAGGCCAAGTTGTGGATTGATCAGGTTACCCCTCATTATAATGCCATGTCCGCTTTAAACATCGCTCTGGCAGTTAACCCGATACAATATATATTTGAGAAGACTTTATATAAAACGTATGTTATAGGGCAGAACGAGGATTCCATTTTAATAGATCAACCTTTCAATACCTGTATACCTGAAAAGATTACACTGGCCATGATAAGTTTATTTCGGAGCTTATGACTTGAATAATGTGCACGTCACAGTTAATGGGAATACAGTGTATCACATCAACTGTAATTTTCCTAATACTATCACGCAACTGTGTTACGAGACTCAAAAGTCGATAGGAGGAGGACATGATAACCTCATAACCTATAATAGTTTTAAAACTGGGAGAGCCATCTATTTCTTCAGCTTCGTTATGGAAGAGGTGGAAGATTCCATGCCCGTTGAAATTTCGGCCAGTTTGAGAATATCCATAAAGCTGGGCACAGTTGCACCACACCCTTGCATGATTTTACTGTTCAGTGACACGAAAGGTATTTTAACCATTGATTCAGATAGAGTCATTCAGTGCGATGTTAGAGGCTAGGTGTGATGGATACGAAAGAAATCGAGACAGTTTTACAGGGTTCGCTAGGGAGTCTCATTAAATATTTAGGTGCGTTTGCTTCGAATGAAGTGGGTACGTTTAAAATACCCGCGAATGTAAGAAATAAACCTCTAGTTTTTATATCTAATACTCTACCTTCAACTTCTAGTATTGACCTTGTCAGACATTGGGTGTGTTTTTATATAGACTGTTCGCCTAGGGATACAATCTGCTTTTTTGACAGTTACGGTATAAACCCGCAAATTTATTCGGGTGGCTTCTCATTTTTTCTCGATGCGCATTCGGATTTTACCCTTCACCAGTCCGTAAGGCAGATACAGCCCGATAATTCTTACAAGTGTGGTCTTTACTGCGTTTTCATCATTCACTGTATGAGTCATAGAGGGTTAAAATCGGTTTTGTCGTTAATGAGTGTTTTCTTAACCCCGAATCGTTTGAAAAGTAATGACAGGTGGGTGACGGTATACTATTTCAAATTTTTCAAGAGGGTGCAGTGTTCACACTGGAGTTTGGGCGTTAAATGAGCTCTTACATACAAGGAGTGCGTGTGTTCTTTAAATAAAAGGTAATGATTAATTCCATTTTTAAAAAACATTGCTAATATACATCACATAATTAATTTTGCAGACGTTCGGTTTTTCTAAGACATTTTATTTTTCTTCCCTAGGATGAATGGTCAAGGAGGAGGAGGAGGAGGAAGAAGACGAGTTCTTCTACGCAGAACACTAACGGAAGAGGGGGAGAAGAAGGGGGAGGGGGAGGAAAGTCAGGCTGTACGACATACTAGATTTGGAAGCCTATGGTTATTTATTGTAAAATTATTTAGAGGTTTAAGGTTGGTTATAACAACTCGTGGTGGTATTGTATTGGAATGGGTGTCGGGAGAACCCCCAGATTCATGTACTTGTTAATGTATACCGCTTTATGTAATAAAATGAGTGGATAGGTAGAATTGCTTTTTATTATCCCAGACATAAATTAAGTGACAGTGACAGTGAGCGTAATTGAGAGCGTGTTAAAACGTGTGACTTTTAACAATCGGGTGGAGAGGTAGAGCTGTACATCTCAGAGAGCTGTACATTGTAATGTCTGTATGAAGTCATACAGCTGTTCATGAGTCAGGCAGTGGGTCTTAATCATATCAGTAGCAGATACCTAATCAGATTCTTATCGATAGAGTGGGATTAATAACAGATAGTTTATAATGCTTCAACTCTTATCAGTGATACACCTGTTCATGAGTCACCCAGTGGGTCTAAATCATATCAGCAGCGGATACCTAATCAGACTCTTATCGACAGAGTGGGATTAATAACAGTTAGTTTATAACGGTTCAGCTCTTATCAGTCACACAGCTGTTGTTGAGTCACACAGTGGGCCTCTCTAATATCACTTCAGATCTGTTCGGCAAGGTGTCTCCTCCTCCTAATTAGACTCTTATCGATAAGGTGGGATTAATAACAGATAGTTTATATTGATTCAACTCATCAATCATGCGGCAGTTGATGAGTCATGCAGTGGGTCTCTCTCATATCAGTTCGGGGGCCTTTTCTCCTACTTAATACATTATTTTATTTATATATGCATGCTATTTTCTTCAGCAAAAATATAAAAATAAAATTGCATGTTATTTTCTTCAGCAAAAATACAAGAATAAAATAAATAATAATTGAGGATGCCATATGACACCCTTTCTTGGGGACGCCAAATGGCACCTTTTCCCCTACTTACTACATAATTTTTTTTATATATATGCATGTTATTTTCGAAAGCAAAAATATAAAAATAAAATTGCATGTTATTTTCTTCAGCAAAAATATAAATAAAAAAAACAATAATTGAGGGCGCCAAATGACACCCTTTCTTGAGGACGCCAAATGTTCAGGACGCCAAATGGCACCTTTTCCCCTACTACTGGTGTAACTCTCCTTAAGGGCTTGACCATGGATTCCAGGGGGGGTCTGGTTCAGGGTTCAGGACTCTCGGCATTCTATCTGGCTTGCCCATAATGTTATTAGGGTGAGGACAATTGTATTCTTGAAATATTCTCAGTCCTAGCAAGCAGGTTTGGCTTACACTTGGGCCACTCTAATCATGTTGTGCCATCCCCTGTGGGGTAGGGTAGGGACGCTGACATTTGGGAGTCGGTTGTCACTTGTGATGTTGGTGGAAGAATAAATGCTATGAAGGCCGATGATACCTTTCTAAAGTTTTCAGACTGAAATTTTTTATATATAGAAACTTTAATCTTTATTACAAGTAAAAATAAAGATTCAAGTACTCCTGGGGCCTTTGATGGTACTGACTAGGCACAGTTGATGACTGCTGCAACCTCCACAGACAACCTGTGCAGTAATATCAAATCAATGAATGTGAAAGATTTGAGAGTATTGCATATTGAGGATCCACCAGTTGTATGTGATTATGGAACCATCTCTGCTACTCTGAGTACCTTTGGTCCAATAATTGAGTTTAGAATTAACTATCTTGAAATAGAAGCTAAGTGGGAAGCTTGGGCTACTTTAAAAAGCATGAAGATGCTTTCAAAGCCAGCTGCAATATTGAGACACTAGAAATATGCCAATCTGCCATAAGAGGAAGTTTGACTGACAAAATTCCTAGAAATATGGATGTCTATATACCCTCTGAATGGGCTGTAGATAGACATCAAAGCCAACAGAAGAGCATTTCGGCAAGGGATCCCAAACCTACTACGAGGCTGGTAGCAACAGCAAAGGAGGAAAAATATAACTATTATAGATTCAATAGATACCTCCAGAAAAAGAAGTAGGAAGCGTAAAGAGTGGTGAGATATCTCGATTTGGTATTATTGGAATGAGGTGGAACTGTTGGCATATTGACAATACCAATAGCACAGGTTGCGTTCTTTAAATCTCCACCTTGGTGCAAATCACCTATTGGTATATGCCCACTTGTTGGAGGGAAGAAACATACTTCCAGTGAAGAAATTAGAATGGAATTTCATCAGCATTCGCTCCAACACAGAGGGCAGAGCATATTTACTGATGGCTCTAAGTTGAAGGATGGAGTTGGTTATGCAGTAGTGGTAGGAAATTATATTATCAAGAAGAAATTACCTCCTTTCTGCTTGATATTCACGGCTGAATTATTTGCCGCTCTTGAAGCCGTAAAATGTTTTTAATAAAGGAAAGAATGATGAAAGTTTTATTATATATACTGACTCGAGTAGTCTTTTATCGTCACTGAAGCAGTTGATTCCCTTCCACCACCTTTTACAAGAAGTACAGGAATGCTGGTGCTTCTTTACTTCCGCAAGCGTATCAGGTGAGCTTTTGTTGGGTACCTGCTCATGTGGGTATAGATGGGAATGAGATAGCCGATAAGGCAGCTAAAGAATCGATAAGCTTACATAATCAGGCTCTCATAAACCTTCCATACTCTGATTTTAAGCAAATTATTCATATGTATGTAAGTAGGAAGTGGCAAATTGGCTTGGGAAAACACAACTGGTAATATAAAGTTGAAGGCCATTCGGCCTTCTGTTAAGAGATGGCAGTCGTCAGATCGTCCAGATCGGAGGGCTAGCATTATTTTAACAAGGCTGTGTATAGGACATACGCATGCTATGCATAGATACTTAATGCAAAGTGGAGAAGGGAGACAGGCCCCAATCTGCAGTTCCTGTCAGGAAATTTTAACAGTAAAGCATTTATTAATTGACTGCTCAATTTTTACCTGAGAAAGGTCCACGAGTGAGGTACTTGATGAGAGTTGTGATGTAAGTAAAATAATGTTGTTTTTAAAGAAAATTAACTTTTATTTCAGAATTTAACTTTTTTAACAGATTTTACAAATTTAATTCTTATTATAAGACTACATATTTTTTGGACAATTTTTTATCTTAATTTATAGTTTTAATGAATTTTAGCTAAATATATTTTTCAAATTTTTTTTATCTTAATTTATAGTTTTGATGAATTTTACTTAAATTAATATTTGATTTTCAGCACTGAATGGCCATAGTTGCCCCAGTGCATGGCAAGTAGCCTATGCCTAAAATCTATAAATCAATCAATCTTCCCTCAGGACAGTTAAGGAAATTGCGCCCGTCCTTCAGAAAAAATCGACGCAAGATCTGTTGGTTCAATCCTCCAAGTGTCCGAAGGATTCACCTGCCTTTGTGCCCATGACGGCCTCTCCCCTTCAGCAGCAGCCCTTTTGTGGAGGTAGACCCAGATCTCAGTTTAAGACTCATTCCAATGTCTGTTTCATGGCCAGGTCCATTAAGAAGGGCTCAGCGAAGACAATGCCTAAAAGTGAAAACGAAGTCCTTCATGTGCCGGTAGGAGCCAGAATCCTCGAGTTTTGGGGAAAGTGTATGATCAGAGGAGCAGAGCCATGGATCATCAAGGTTCTGAAGGAGAGCTACGCCACCCTGTTCTTTTAAGAAGAGGGTACCTTCCTGCAGGCTTGTGCAGCATTAGATCTGCTGCAGTAGATAGCAAAGTCATCTACAAATAATAATCCTTGGACCCTAGTTGGTAGGTGGTCCATCAGACTATTGACTGCTATCACAAATAAGGTAACATTTAGCACGCTACCTTGAGGAACACCTTCTTCTTGTAAATAGGAAGAGGATAATGCAGATCCAATGCAAACTTTTAGGTAGCAATCTGATGTAAAATCCTGAATAAAACTGCTTCAGAACACCATCCCTCCAAGTGGTATCATAAGCTTTCTCAATAACAATGCAGACGCCAACGACTCGATTCTCGATGGCAAAAGCATTTTGGATCTCCCTTGATAACATTAATAGTGGTTCTATAGTACTTCTATTCTTTCTGAATCCAAATTGCCTATTGGATAAAAGCATTTTTGTTTCTAAATACCAGACCAATCTGTTCTTCACCATTCTTTCAAACACTTTGTGAGAGCTATAGGCCTGTAAGTTTGAGTTAGTTCTGGGTTCTTACCAGGCTTAAGACTGGGGGCGACAACTGACATCTTCTATGACTTTGGAGAGGTATGAAGTTTCCAAAGATCATTAAGAGTGTCCAAGAGGAAGCCCCTACTGGGCTCTGGAAGGTGCTTTAACATTTCATACGTAATATCATCCTCTCCAGGGAACGTTGATGATGAGTTAGTTAAAGCATTCAGCATCTTGTCATTGGTGAAAGGCATATTGAAAGCCTCTGTATTATTGGAATGAGGTGGAACTGTCGATGTAGAATTTCGTATTTGCTGAAATTCAGGAGAGTACTGTGTTGCACTGGATACTTTGGCAAAGTGCTTGCCAAACATCTCTGCCACTTCTTTAGGATCAGATATATATATATCCATTCTCCACCTTTAGTATAGGTAGTGGATCTGGAATGTATTTACCTTGCAATTTCCTGATCTTATTCCAGATTTGGCTAGATGGCGTTTTTGCAGAGACCTTCGAGATGTACTTTGTCCATGATTGTCTCTTAGCCTTTTTCATAGGTCTTTTCTGCTTTGCACAAGCTCTGGCATACGCTATTTTGTTTGCCACACAGGGCGATCTTTAAATACCTATGAAAGCACATTCTAGCGATTTTCCTAGCAACTGCACATTTCTTATTCCACCAAGGAACAGCTGGATGCTGTGGCAAACCTGCAGTTTTAGGTATGCATTTCTCTGGATTATCTAGTACCACTTCAGTAAAGTGCTGATAAGCCTGAATTGGAGAAGGGAAGTCCTTGGAATTTTTTTTCAATATGTGTTAATCTTTCACATGAACTCCAGTCTGGTTCATGTTTTCACTTTGGGAGGCATGGGGATGGAGTATTATGAATATATTTTAGACGTATGGGCCAATGGTCACTGCCATAAGGGTTCTTACTTCTTCTAGTGCAAGAGCCAAGGAACATATAAGTAAATCTATTGTCGAGGAGGAATTATGGTGTACATCATACCTTGTTGGTGATCCATTGTTCAGTAAAACTATATCGTTCCTGTCAAGTAACTGCTCAATAATATTACATCTATCACATACATTATCCCCCCCCCCACAAACCCCGCCACCAAGAGTATGTTTTGCATTAAAATCAACCATTAATATGAATGGGGATGGCATTTGGTCAATTAGGTATTCAAGGTCAGAAATATCTAATTGCCTGTTGTTACCAGATATATCATATAGGTGATCTTCCAATCTAGGCTGCAGATATAGAGAACACAGAGTGATCTTTTTATCAATATAAATTTGTACTGCATAAGCCTGAAGTATAGTGTCAAGTTGGATGATGCTGCATTTTATAGATTTATGGATAATAAAACCTGTGCCTCCTCGAGCTCTTTCTCCTGGTTGAGGAGATCTGTAGAAATTATAATTTAAACCAGGTTTATATAATCTGTCCCCAATTTTTGTTACTTGAAGACATATTATCCTTGCCTATGAATCCCTGATTAATGTTTTGATTTGTTCAGCACTTTAAATAATACCCCGACAGTTCAACTGCAAAACTGACATTATTTATGTTTAAGTTTTTTAGAGTCCTTTGCCTTGTTAAATTTGTTTCTTTGGGATGTTGAATTTATGAATGGTCTTTGGATCTGTGGCTTTCCATTGGTACCCTTATTATTTTCTCTTTGGCTACTTAGGATGAGGATGGATCTCTGCTACTGTGTTTTTTTAATCAAAATGCTGGACTCCTTTGGTCTAACTGAGGTGCCAGTACAGTTCCCGTTAACTTCAGGATTACCATCATTTTCATTTTGGCTGTGGGAAGATGGAGGAGGGGAGAAAGATAGGGTTCTCTCTCTCTCTCTCTCTCTCTCTCTCTCTCTCTCTCTCTTCCATACTTTAATTTTGTCTAATACCTTTTCTTGGAGCAGAGAATCTATTTCAGATACTTCATCTATTGTGGGAGATGGTAAAGGTATGGGTAGATTTTCTTCACCAGCTGGTGCCTTATCTACCTTAGAAGGTGACTTACCTCCTTTAGAGGAGTGTGCTCTTGCTTTGCCAGGCCGGGCACCTGACCCAGAGGGCGGGGCCTCTGCCACAGGGGATGGAGCAACTGTTACAAAGGAAGAAGCTCCTGTACTGACTGGATCCCTTGTGGTATTAAGGGGTAAGGGATTTAGAGCTCTACCATAGCTCTTAGCTTTCCCGATTTGTCTTTTTGCTTGATCTTTGCTAATGTGCTCAGCATTTGCTTTATTTATTGCTGCTTGCTGAAGTTTAAATTCTTCACAGTTTTTATCATTGGATTTGTGATCTAAGTGACAATTAACGCACTTTGGAGCCTGAGAGCATAAACCCTATTCAGGGGCTGAACAATTAATACAAGCTTGAGGGTTTTTACATACTCTTGATGAGTGGCCAAACCTGAAGCAGTTAAAACACTGCATAGGTTTTGGGTTGAAGGTCTTACTCTCACTCTTTCATTTTCAAATGTGACATGGGATGACACATTTGGGTCCTCGAATGTCAAAATGATCATGTTTGCACTAGATATCTTTTTTATTTTCCATACTGATGGTGGGCTCATTTCTAAGATTTCTTCTTCTGTGAATTCAAAGAATACCCCTCTCCCATAGCTGAAGTTCATGTGGGATCTGATCTCTTTTAGCATTTCGTTATCTTTAACCTGCATCAAACTCAACATCTGTGCCTGGGTCTTTGATTTTGCATGAATAAGAATTTTTCTTTTACCAGATCGAGATATCTCACCACTCTTTAAGCTTCCTACTTTTTTTTTCTGGAGGTATCTACTGAATCTATAATAGTTATATTTTTCCTCCTTTGCTGTTGCTACCAGCCACGTAGTAGGTTTGGGATCCCTTGGCGAAATGCTCTTCTGTTGGCTTTGATGTCTATCTACAGCCCATTCAGAGACATCCATATTTCTAGGAATTTTGTCAGTCAAACTTCCTCTTATGGCAGATTGGCATATTTCTAGTGTCTCAATATTGCAGCTTTGCTTTGAAAGCATCTTCATGCTTTTTAAAGTAGCCCAAGCTTCCCACTTAGCTTCTATTTCAAGATGGTTCATTCTAAATTCCATTACTGGACCAAAGGTACTCAGAGTAGTAGAGATGGTTCCATAATCACATACGACTGGTAGATCCTCAATATGCAATACTCTTAAATCTTTCACATTCATTGATTTGATATTACTGCACAGGTTGTCTGTGGAGGTTGCAGCAGTCATCAACTGTGCCTAGTCAGTACCATCAAAGGCCCCAGGAGTACTTGAATCTTTATTTTTACTTGTAATAAAGAATAAAGTTTCTATATATGAAAAATTTCAACCTGAAAACTTTAGAAAGGTATCGTCGGCCTTTCATGGAGTTTATTCTTCCACCAACAGCACACAGGGGATGGCACAAAATGATTAGAGTGGCCCAAGTGTAAGCCAAACCCGCTTGCTAGGACTGAGAATATTACAAGAATACAATCGTCCTCACCCTAATTACATTATGGGCAAACCAGATAGAATGCCGAGAGTCCTGTCCCCAGAACCAGACCCCCCTGAAATCCATGGTCAAGCCCTTAAGGATAGTTCTGCCCTTGAGCTATCAATCTGATAACTCTCAGGTCCAGATATTATCGGGCAGTTGATGGTCCTACCACAGTTCCAACTATTTACTTCGGATATACACCCAATCCCAGCTATGATATCTTTTCCTATTTATCTGGTCCAATAAATTTTAGCAAAAGTGGAAAATTCCACAAAATTAGTCCAAAGAAATATATAATAATATATGAGGCTCTTGGACTCAAACCGGGAACAAATTCCTGGGGTTCAAGAGCCCCCACACCACATCAAGGTTGTCCCACATCCAGGAGGTCCTGAGGGAAAAGGTGATGTTGGTCCAGAGGTGAAAATAACAGGCCAACTTCTCCATCTGTGTGACTCCCTTAGTAGTAAAGGAGCACCAAAGCTCTCTCTTCTTAAGTACTCCCAAGGTGAAAAGAGCAGAAAGCTCTAGAGAGCCATCTCTAATGGCCTTGTCTTCACAGGACAAGACTCCCAGCCAGTCCAAGGCAATGTCTCCCAATAAATCCTGGAAGTCCTCAGTTTTCGTGGCCAGTGCGCCCACTGTCCAGTCAAGAAAGCTAAAAGTTTCAAAAATCTTGGAAAGGTCCTTAACAAGGTGATCTAGTTCTGCCAACGAAAGCGCAGAACGCCTAGAAGAGTCAGTGAGGCCACAGAGGTATCCTTGGGAAGAGGCAGCAACTCCCAAAGAAGGAGCTTCCCTGGTGACGTAAGATAAATACCTCCTACGAATTAAGCGAGAGGGAGGTAAGGCGAAAGACGATTTTCCTCGCTCCCTTTTAGCTGAAAGCCAATCTCCCATCTCCTTGAGAGACTTCTTGGAGGATGAAGAAAGTACCATCTTAGGAAGTCTAGTCCTGTTGTCAGGTTGACCCCTCATCAAAAATGTCAAGGCAGGCGAGATCAAAGCAGCTGGGCAAAAGAAAGAAGTGGGGAAATTCACCAACAGATACTGTAGAAGAGCCACATAAAAAGGAGGAGCAGGATCTTGATCGGCCTCTTCCTCTGATGAGACCAGGGACAGGATAGTATCATGGGAAGCCTTGGAAGCAGAGGAAGCTTTCTTCAACAAGCTCATGATTTCAGCTAACTGTTGCTTAATAGGAGCCAACGATGGTTCTTCTTGATCTGAAGGCAACAGAGACCGTGGTCTCTGAGCAGACTGAACCTTACCTTACCTTACAGACCATACAGTTCGTTCAGGTTGCCCCAGGTCCCTCAGTGTGAGGCACCTCTGATGTCTACCAGAGAATTTCTAATGCATCTTCTGGTATATTTTGCATCTTCCAATCTTGGGTGGTCTGGGATGCAGCTTAGATATTTGTCTAGCTTATTCTTAAACATATTTACACTCACTCCTTATATGTTCGTCAGATGAGCTTGTAATGCATTGAATAATCATTGCATTATTGATGCTAGTGCATAGTGGATTAATGTCCTATGTGCTTTCCTTAGTTTTCCTGGTATAGTTTTGGGCACTATTAATCTACCTCTGCTTGCTCTTTCTGATATTTTTAGCTCCATGTTTCCATGACTGTATTATCATGTAGCATTCTCTTCTCTTTTCGAGACTATATAATTTTAAGAATTGTAGCCTTTCCCAGTAGTCAAGGTCCTTAACTTCTTCTATTCTAGCTGTAAAGGGCCTTTGTACACTCTCTATTTGTGCAATATCCTTTTGGTAGTGTGGGTACCATATCATATTGCAATATTCAAGTGGACTACATACATACGTTTCATAAAGCATAATCATGTGTTTGGCTTTTCTTGTTTTGAAGTACCGAAACAACATTCTCATTTTTTGCTTTGCATTTTGCCAATAGTATTGCTATTTGATCACTGCATAACATGCTCCTATTCAACATCACACCAAGGTTTTTAACTGCTTCCTTATTTGTGATTGTCTCGTTGTTAGGTCCCGTATATGCATATATCATTCCTTCTTTATCATCATAATTTATTGATTCAAATTTATCAGACTTAAATACCATCCTATTTACCTCTGCCCATTCATATATCTTGTTTAGGTCTCTTTGTAGCAAGTTCCTGTCTTCATCACATGTAATTTCTCGACTTATTCTTGTGTCATCGGCGAAACTTCTCGCTACCGAGTCCTTAACATTACTATCTATGTCTGCAATCATAATAACAAACAGCAATGCAGCTAACACCGTACCTTGTGGCACACCGGATATTACCTTAGCTTCATCCGATTACTCATCATTTCCAATCACTATCTGTTTTCTGTTTTGCAAAAATTCTTTTATCCATCTTCCTACTTTGTCCACAATATTATGTTTTCTTATTTTTTTTGCTAATATATTATGGTCTACCTTATCAAAAGCTTTTGCAAAGTCTAGGTAAACCACATCTGTATCTTTTTTGTTTATCATATTTTTATATGTTTTCATCGTGGGCTAACAGTTGGATTTGTGTACTTTTTCTGGGTACAAAACCATGTTGACCTATATTAAACAAACTATTTTTCATTAAATGTTTCATTATATTTTTCTTCATTACCCTTCCATACACTTTCATAATATGCGATGTTAGACTCACAGGCCTATAATTACTTGCCTCTAGTCTTGATCCACTTTTGAAAATAGGAGTGATTTATGATAATTTATGTTCATCATAAATCTTGCCTGTGTCTACACGTTGTCTTAATAATATTGCGAGCGTCTTTGCGATAGAATGAACTACTTTTTTTTTAATAAAATGGCAGGTACACCGTTTGATCCAGCTGCTGACCCATTTTTAATTTCTTTGATAGCCTGCACAATATCAGCTTCACTAATATCTATGTCCAATAAATATTCCCTATTTTCATCTCTTGTTCCTGTATCATTATCTTCATTATCAATTCTAGGTGTAAGTTCTCTCTTATACCTTTCTGCTAATATGTTGCATATTTCCTTTTTTTCATTCGTTAAGACCCTTTGTTTTTTAGAGGGCCTATTTCTACTCTTCTTTTATTCATTTTCTTCACATATGAGTAGAATAGTTTGGGGTTTTGTTTGATATTTTGTAGGGTCTTTTCTTCTAAGTCCCATTTTTCATTTTCTTTTGATTGTATAATCTTTTATTCTACATTTTCTCTCTTACTTTTTATTTCCATCACTTTCCATGCATTCTTTTGCAAGATCTTTTTTCAACTTTCTGATTTTCTGGAACAGGATCCTTCTGTCTCTTGGTATGCATGACTGGTGTTTACTTTTCTTCTTCGGAATATATTTATCCACTATTTTCTCTAATATTTTATATAATATACCCGTATTTACCTGTATACTATCACTTACGAATATGTTTTCCCAGTCTTCGTTTAATTCTTCATTTATTTCTGGCCATTTTATATTCTTACTATAGAAATTGTATTTTCCATATCCTTCCCACTTTTTCATCTCTTGCTTATCTCTTATTTCACTTGCTTTGGAACGGACTGTTAATTCTATGACATTATGGTCTGAAACACTCGTATTATACACTATTATTTCTTTAACATAGTTGACCTTATTCACAAATACTAGGTCTAGAGTATTCTCCTTTCTTGTTGGGAGGTGATTTATTTGCTGAATGTTATGTTCTAGTAGCATATCTAATAGCTTTTCAAATTGTCTCTTATCTTCTGCGCTACTATTACTCTCTTTTTTACATGCATAAAAGCAACCACAATCTCCTATTCGTTCTTTCCAATCTACGAAAGGAAAGTTAAAGTCTTCGGATAGGAGTATAGTCCAGTCTTTGTGATTTCTACATATATTATCTAATTTGTCTATTATGTCAAACTCTTTAGTATTAGGGGGTCTGTATATTACGATGTTCACTAATTTTTCAGATTCAAATTCTACAGCAATTATTTCACATTCTGTGTTACTATATTTCTCACAGATTTTTCCTTGATTAACGTCTCTCCCTTGATTCCTATTTTTCCTACCTGATCTATAAGTTTGGAATTCCTTTATCTGATCATCATTACCAGTCTCTTGGGAATACCATGTTTCACTTATATTCATTATATATATTTTTTTCATTTTGGGTTAGTTCTTCTAAGAACTCTATTTTTCTTTTTGGGTTACTGGAAACTAAACCTTGCGCATTCATCACTATGATGGTTTGCGTTTTATCCCCATTATCTAATATGGGTAATAATAAGGATTTTCCCATGCCTCTTTCCTGCTCTGATATACTGTTCTTTTCTTCGTTTCCAGAAATTCGGACATTAAAAAATCCAGCTTTTCCAAAATATTTGATCTTCCCTCTTCATATTTATTCATTTTATGCATATATCTGCATTTTTCTCCATACCTGCACCATCCCCTTGCATCATAAATGCATTGTTTGTTCTTTGCCCTGTACCCATCACCATCTGATGGACGTCTCACCGACCTAGGTGCTGACGCCTCATATCGTGATGCTGACAACTCATAACATGGTGTTGGCTTGCATTTTTCCTTTGTCTCATATTCTTTATTCCTTTCTTTATTTGCTTCACTTTTTCTTTGATTTTTGTTATGTATTTGATTTTGATTTTCGTTCTTCATGGCTACAGGATGCATATATCTACATCTTTTGTTGAACTTACATACATTTCCCTCTCTTAAGGTTTTGCATATTTCTGGATATAAATCACTGCATTCAACCTCATAGCCGTCTAGATATGCACATTTGCCATAAATCTCATAGTTGTGACATATCTTGGGATGTTTGTAGTTTGTAGTGACATCTTTCACCGAATATGCAATTCCCTCTTTTCAAAAGAGTGCAGACTATGTCTTTCTTTCTTTTTTTTTTCTTGCTCCTTCCTGTCAGTAAGTACAGTATATATGGGTACAACCTCTTTGGGATTTTATTTTGGGTTGTCATGTCATAGTTTATTTATTCGTATGTATGCTGTTGTATTGCCTCATATATAGAGTATATGAGTTTCTCTGAATCCATACTCTTATCCTGTTCTTTGTTTTCATTATTGTTTTCTATCTTTTCAATCTTATTTTATTCTTCTATTTCATTTTCCTCTTCTTCCTCTTCCTCATTTTCTTCATCCTCTACTATTTGTACATCAAGTCTTGACTTAATAACACTGTCTACCCATATTAGACATGTTGAGCAAAATACTTTTGTGTCCTTTTTTTTTATTTTGCTGTACTTCTGCGCATGTAGGGTGAGTTGGTAAGTGGCATGCACAGCATTTCCTTATCAGGTTTTGTGGGTTTACAATGCTGTACCACACATACATAGATTGCATGCTTTAGGCATTCGTTTTCCTATTGCATCAACCAGTATATTCACTATATTCACCTTGTTCATTTTCTTTGTTGGAATGTGTTGATTGATGTAAATTTTCTTTATAAGTCTCTTGATCACTTGGACTTTCTTTGGTATTCCTTCAATTATTTTCATTATGTTTTCTGCTGACTTGTTCCAGCTTGAAGGATCGTATCCTTTCTCTATGTCTGTGTATGTTTTTGCATCTTTTTGGTTGGAGTTGTTATTGGTCTCAACAATAAGAAACCCCAGCTCCCTGCTTGCCAAGTCATCATATTGGTAATCTGCAAGGCAGGCAAGCTTTCTCCATCTCATACCGTTGCTAGACACTTCCATGATGTTGAATTTTTAATATTTCACTCGAAAAAAACACCTTAGTCGACGCTTTGTCGTGCTATTCTGACTTTAATCTAATCACCGACAGTTCATGAACACTTCTAGCTATAGATCACTCGCTAATTGTATATTATACACATGAAATTGGGTTGATTATTCAGACCAAGAACGAATGTGTCTTCAGACCAAGAACGGGCACTTCCGAGAGGAACGGGCACTTCCGAGAGGAACGGGTACTTCCGAGAGAAAGGAGAAACACATCTGGGAGAGGGTGCTTGACACTCAGAGGCGGGTGTCGGATACTGAAGAGTTGGCGCTGGGTGCTCAGGAGCTGGCACCAGGCGCTCGAAAAGTGGCATTGTGCACTTAGGGAGATGAGCCAGACGTTTGGTCTCTGATGTTGGGTGCCTATTAGTGGACACTGGGCACTTGGGAGCCAGGTGAGGGCACTCAGCGAATGGACGCTCTTGTGAGAAGGCCTTTGGACTGTCCCATAAAGACAAGAGAGACTGTTGGACTGGGACAGGGACAGAAGTGTGCACCGCATAACTACAAGAAGGCTGTGGACTGATACTGGCCTTCCTATACTGCTGATATGGAAGTGGATCCGAATTGCGACCCACATCAGCTGAAGGGCGCTTAAGCAGACATGAAGTATCTAGATATTGCTTCCGGGGCCTCCTGTCCGTGCTGGAATCATCAGAACTGGAAGACAACTGATGCACCTCCAAAGAGATGCCTTTCCAATTGCTGTCTGTAGACACTTGGGATTGTGCAACAGGCTCGACTGAGGAGCAACTACCCATGGGCAAACCCCATCGGCCTCCCCTGGACTTCCGGTATGTCATCTCAAGGTTCAGGGGAGTATGACAGGGATCTTCGCCCAGGAGAACCAACGGGATGGGTAGCCACCTCCTCCACTTGCACTACACTGTCACTCATCACTTTTTTAGTGAACACTTTGTCCATACAGTAATCACTTTCAATGATGCTCCCAATTCTGCCACTGTACTAACAAAAGACTTATATTCTTATTGAACCTCGATTTGAGACTGGCAATGGTGTTAGGGTCGGAAGCACAAGGAAGCCTGGCACGGGAGTAGGTGGATGAATAGTAAGAGGGCCAGTATTAGGAGAAAAAGCGGGAATAGGAGTAGAAGGAAGATCAGAGCTAGCTACTAAACTAGGTTTAGGAGTAGTTTCTACGCTTGGTGACTGTCTCTCTGCTCTAGAAGCTGCCTTATTTTTCCTATCCCTCTCTAATTTATCTAAGTGCGATTTAAGCACTTTCCACTGTTTTTCATCCCAAAAAGAACATTATTACAAGTTTTCTCCTTACTACATTCTTGCCCCCTACAATTCCTGCATATTGAATGAGGATCATAAAATGATTTTGTTAACACAGTTTTGCACCCTTCGCTGCTATAGCAAAACCTAGAATTGCTAGAATCAGACATGATTCTGTCAAAAAACTAGATAATTAATCCAAAAAAGCTAATAAGCTGACAAAAACTAGTTGGCTACAAAAAAAAAAAGCCATTATACTCCACCAAAAGACAATTGAAAACTGTGAAAAAGCTGCTGCAATGGCACCGATGTGTACGACAAGCTGGCAGAAACAAAATTGAGCTTACATGCCAGTTGTTTCCCGGGTGCTCTGATAGTGGGAGGGGCCTGTCACCTACACAAAAACAGAAGAAGCACTACTGCAAATTGTTAAAAGGTTGCCACCAAGTAGAAACTTTAGCTATGTAATTACTTGGTAAGTTACTTATATGAAATGGACATTTGTTAAAACAGAAAAACTCAATTTGGCTATAAACTTCACAGACCCACAATGGTACAACCTCAAAGTACCAAGAAGGAGCAAAATATCCCCGAATTATGAGCTAGAGTCTATAAAGATACCAAATCACTTCTAAACACTATGCCTTATAACCGAACTGCACCTTATTAAATTATATAGTCTAAAAAGGAGAGAGATACTGGAGAAGGCTTGAGATTATATCACTTAAAAGAAACAGATAAACTGATGCTGTGAAAGGAAAATACAGGAGCAGACATGGTGATATAACTTGGTCGAGTACTTATAGGGAGGTTCTATGGTGATGTAACTTGGTCAAGTACTTATAGGGGAGGTTCTGAAGTAAGCTCACCTTAATTAACAGCATACTATTCATGAGAGTTAATTCTGGTTCTGGGAACCAAACCTTGGCCAGGTATTAAACCCCCAATTATGTTTCAGTAAGAACCTATTATTTCTAAGTGTTTTAAATCTTTTCTTCTTCTTTGTTTGGAGTACTATTGTTCTCATTCCTTATTCTCAAGTGATGAGAAATGGAAATTACAGACACATACAAATCACATCAGGAGAGGAGGTGGATGAATTGGTTGCATTAGGTCACATTTAATTCCAAATCAAGTCCTTCACACTGTCATACAAGGGAATGAGAAAAGTTTAAAAACAAAACAAATTAAGTGCAAGTATAAATGGCATAAGGTAAAAAAAAACAGAATTTGATGCTATAGTAAATAAATGTCTTCTTTAAGATTTCATTACATGATAGCCTACATGCCCAATTAACACCACCACAGGAGATACAAAAAGTATATATAGAATGAAAGATTCTTGCACTGGAAATTTTATGAAAAAGGCAATCATAACCATAAGGATGAAAACTGGCAATGAATGGACACAGAGGAAAAATCACACCAACAATAAAAACACATCACAAAACAATGTAAGAACGAATGGTAAGAGCTATATCTGAACATTTCCAAAGTCCATTCTTAATGAGACAACAAGAGAAGAGAGGGCAATGTTTATATTTCAGTGTTTCCCTGGGTAGCAGATAGAACTGTAGTTGGTGCAATGCATATTTTCAATCTGGATGGAATATGAACTATAAGTAAAACAAACGTTTATATTCGAATTGGGGTAATAACATACAAACATTAACATTATATTGTTTATCTACCCTGAATCTCAAGTACGTACCTGCAGTTCATCAGCCCTGAGATGATCACGGGTAATATTTATAAGAAACTTGCTTGTATTGATCCAGGGTTTATTTTCAAAAGTCTCTTGTAAATCTACAGTTGTTGCAAAATTTTGGATGATGGTGAATCCTGCTGAGGATAAGAGATATGCTGGTCAGAAAAGAGCAATAATATTTCAAAATACGCATTATTCATGTGATCCAAAATGGAAGATTGTCCTCAACACGATATGCAACAGGATAGTCTAATCGAATTTTTTACATTTCACGAAACATCAGGCATAAAACCTGCTGTGCTTTCTTCCTGGACATGGTATACTCTTATTACTTACCAATCAGTAGCAAAATCCGATCATTCATCGTCCTAGCAAAAGTCGGTGTGATTTTCAACAAGAGGCAAATGAAAAGATTGTGCTGGAAAGAAAAGGAACGAAGATTAGTGTATGGATTTATGGTAAATTACAAATTTGAATCTCATCACCTTCCGACTGACATTAAGTTCACTATTTCATTTATTCCTAACGAGTTAAAGGTTGCGCATCCATTTCCTTTTAATACTTTTGCACTCACGAACGATGGATAGCATAACTAATTTAAATTATTGTCGACTATTATTCACACCCACCTCTGACCCTGGACAATTTTACATTGATGAAATTAAAATTTCTTGTTTAATAATAACTTTCTAAAGGGAAAACATGGCCACATACAAATTTATGAAGTTTTGTTATCTTACATACAGGATTTTTTTTATACTCACAAATATTAAGTCACAAATATTGCTCATTACTGAATTTACTATACCTGCTTGCAATGGAAACTATAATTGATAAGTGCATTTACCGTAACTGAGAAATCAAGGTTCAAATCCTGACCGGGCCAAGCGCACTTGTCAATTATAATTCCCCGAGCATATAAAATATATAAAATATGGCAAAGTGTTAAATTCACAAAGAGCTAATCAAATAATTCAAAAAGAATTAAACAATTCAAATGACATTTATAACACACTATTACACCAGAAATGAAAATGAAATACCATGTAAAATAATCACCAAAGTATTTTAAGTCATGACTTAAGTTGTAAACAATATTACAATACCTGTAAACTTCAGTTATGGCTGTTACCAAAAATTACCTTAACTGTTGTGGCGCCACAAAACACTCAGAATTCACACACTTACACAAATGCAACTTCAAGATTTCACAAGAAATTTTAACAAGCCCTAAAGAGTGACTAGTACAAAATCTTTACTTTTACGTTAAGAGTTTAAAACCGTGTGATATATCAGTGGCGTCGTGAGGGTTGCTGGCGCCCGGGGGCAAAGTCTTTTATGGCGCCCCCAAAAGGGGGTCCCGTCCGGGGGGAGAACTATTTTCATTTGAGTGTGCTAATCTTGGCAGGAAATGTTTGCCTTCATTATTTTAGATATATTGTGATAAAAACAAAACATTCTAATTTGCATAATAATATTCTGGGACGATAGAACACAAACCGAATTTGCAAACTGAAATAGTTTATTTTACTGCAATTAATTAATCATTAGCCCTCATAAATAAATTCCAAAATGTTGATAAAATAGCTAAAATGTAGATTATAGTAAAGCATCACAGTAACCAGTAACTCTCAATAACCAAAGACAAATGGCAAATTAAATAAATTTGACTAAAAAAAGGAGTTAAACATTAGGGAATACAGGGGGCTAAGAAAATCATGAAAATCTACAATTTGTTGCCAGCATAAAAGTTAATACTAAAAAAAATAAAAAATAGAATTTGTGGTAAAAGACTGAATAGTTATAATGCCTGAAAAGAAAACTGATAAGAACAAAGATGAATTAGTTCACTAACTATAAACCTTACGTTTCTTTAAAGAATGTTTAACGTGCGTCAAAATAATGAAAACAAAAAGATTGAAGTGATGGATGCTTAGGATCAACCATATGCAAGGAAACAAGACGGTAAAAGGTATTAGAATGTAAAGATAATTAGACAGATATTGATAACAGAAAACCTAAACAAAGAAAAGGATTGACAATGAATTGTAGGACATTAAGTATTGATGCACGTTACAATGTGTTTACAGTTTTATCTTTCTAGCTTTTACAGCCGCAGATCTGTTTCTCACGTCATCAAAGTTTATTTTGTTTGCGATCTCTTGCTCTACACTTAGCAGAGTTAAAGCTGACAATCTCTCTTGCCCCATAGATGTTCGCAGATGCGACAAGATAAGTTTCAACTTACTAAATGATCGCTCACAACTAGCAATTGATACTGCAATGGTCAGAAGTATCTGAAGGGCAACTCGAAGGTTTGAGAAAACACTTTCATACCCATGTTGTACAATGAAACGAAGTAATTCCTGTGGGTTGGTGATCAGAACATCATCTCGTGTTTTAAGCAGCATTCTGCAATCTACAATTTCGCTAAACAGTTCCAAGCCATCTAAGTCAGTGTCATAGAAACTTGCCACATTAATGCACCTTTCTTTGATGTATGCTTCATTGGTTGTAGATAGCAACTCCTTAATATCCAAAAGAAAGCCAAACTCTGAATCCAAGTTATGCAGTCTGATGAACCGTTCGCCCATTTCATTATGCATTCTGTCAATAGTACCTTTTAGCAGACGTTGCATCTCATTTTCTGCTGAGAGGCCTGCAGCAGCATCATATCCAGTTTCATCAGGCATTATTTTCCTCACTCTACATCGTCTGGCCCAAAGCATGACAGAGCTCCTTTGCTTTTTTGATAGATGTCTGGTAGATATCCTCCCGATTAGCAAGGAAATAAACTTGCAACGCCTGGATATCTTGTGCTGCCTCATGGAAATTCAATTTTGGATCCTGCAGCCGCTTCTGGACTCTGTCAATCTTGGTAAGTAAAATGTTCCAAAAACTTCTTAGTGCAGCAAAGAAATCAAATGTCAAAATTCTGCTCAGTAGCTGTGTTGCTTCACTTCTGGTATCTGTTTCATTCAAATGACTTCCGATGGTCTCTAAAAGTTGGACCAAATCCCCCACATTTTCATGTATGGGTCGAACTGCATCAGCTCTAGCACTCCAGCGTGTTTCAGATTCAGCTTTCACAGATATAGGCAAATTCTTCTTTAATCTCTCCCATCCATAGATCGACCTTGAAAAGAAAACATACACTGCCTGCACAGTTCCAAAAAATGTGACCATCACCAACTCATGACTAGCGGAATGAACCCCAGCCAAATTTAGTGAGTGGTTGTTACAGTTCACATATATTGTTTTAGGGTTCACTGTAGCAAGTCTTTGTTGTACTCCTGATTTGTGTCCAGACATGACAGCAGCAGCATTATCATAACACTGAGAACGACAGTCGTCAAAAGGCAAATGATCTTTCTCCAGCTGCTGCATTACTACATTTACCGTACTTGCTGCATCCTTTTGGTGTACTTGAATAAATCCAAGGAAACTCTCTTTCACGCAAACTGTTTTTTTCTTTATAGTTTATCTCTACGTATCTTATTATCTCCGACATTTGTTCCCTGTGTGCAGCATCTGGAGTGGAATCAAGCATTATACCGTAACACTTATCTCTTCGGATGTCATTCAGTAAAGTGCTTCTAACAGTAGATGAATTCATTTTGAACTTCAGCAGACAAATATGAAGGGGACTTTGGATTGGACACTTTGTTTAAGCAGTATATCGTGATTATGCTAGCCTGAGCATGCTGAGAGGATGGTTGATGGAATACCAGGTGCTGTCCTCACACAAAACTTACCCTTGTAATAGCCGCTTAAGACAAACTAGCAATCGCTTCCTAGTCTAGTATTAGTAAAATTGATTTAGTCTACCTCTGGGGCCTGGGCTCTGTGGCTACCGTCTGTGCTAACTTTTTCATACCTTGGTTCTCACGGCGTGTAGAAAATTGTGAAATTGCGTTGACAGCTTGACAGTGTTGTTGTGACTGACGTCTTTCTCATTCGAGAATGAAAAAAGGTTGCATAAATTCAAATTTCTTACTATATTTTTCGTTGCAAAAGATAAATAAATAAAATACTTTATGTATTGATTATAACATCAGACTCAGCTTTGTGAAATTGCAAAAATAATTGGTGTCTACTGTTTGTTATGCACAAAAAATGCTCACGAAAGAAAACGAAGCACTAGATTGATGGGGGTAACTATCCAATATCTTTGCACTGACTCGCAGTCACTGAACCACTTATTTGATAAGTACGTAATAAAATTTGTTAGTATAGTAATTAACACATAACGATTACATTTATATATAATGAACATTAAAGGAAGTCAATCTTCGTTAAATATAAAATATGTACTGAAAACTCATAAAAACTTAAAGATTCTAAGTTACTGGTTTCATCACCCCATTTCCCCCAAAAAAGATGTCTTCTCAACTTCAGTTTGGCGCCCCCACAATGCTGCGGCCGGGGACATATGTCCCCCCAGCCGCCCCCACTCACGACGCCTCTGTGATATATATATAGAGAGAGAGGTATTACAATTAATGTAAGAAGCACGGTATCTGGTCTTATAATAAAATTAATCCTCTCTTCAATCCCAGAGCAAAATTTTTGTGGAACATTCTATAAAAAAAAGATGATGTCACTTCCTAAGCAAAACGTTTTGAGGCCGAGACAATGCAATCTTACAAAAACATGACGTAATCATTCTTGACGCATTCAGAAACTCTATTACGTAATAGCCATGTGGGTTTTGTGCAATCTCTACTCTCAACAATTCTCAAAAAGCATACGTGACTGGAACAGAAAATCTTATTGAACAAAGTTTTTAACGAAATCTCAACACGACCGATGCAATATGCACACGACTAATTGTAATTGACATGTTATGAAACACAAAGAGATTGCGAGTCTTCCTTATCTCAACTGATGGCAGCCGGTCCAAAACACAACGTTCGAAATCATAAGTACAGAACACATGTTGCTGGCAGACAAAATGAGTGATTGTATATTATGCTATTATTAAAAGCATATAATTGATTCATGTGAAATCTTACATACACTACATAAGATATTTCAGCAATTATTATCATTACACAGAATACATGATATATATATATATATATATATATATATATATATATATATATATATATATATATATATATATCATGTATATCATGTGAAATAATGAGCAGGAAGACAAGTACTGCTAGTTTATTAATGAAGCGATCCGCTTATAAAGCAGCGTGCGGACGTCTGCATATAACGCAGAGACCGCGGGTACAAAGGTTTATAAGTGACCTGAGGTCAAACTATTTCTCTACAAAAACAGGACAGGTACATACAGAAAACATAATGATTAACAATGTCTGGTCTGTTACAAAAATACTCTGTTGCATATACGTAATGCATGGTCACTTGAACAGACAATAAAATATACAATTCACAATAATGATAATAATATGTGTTCGGCCGACCCAGGTCGAATGTGAAGGCACTGCAGAAAAAGGGGTGTTCATTACAGAGAACGCATTGAGCGGGGACTTTACATAGTTGATTCAAGTAATCGTAATAAACAAAGAAAAGAGGGATACAACTTAGCTAAGGGCTCTACTCACAAGGCAGTTGTAAGTAAACAATTAGGGTAAGTTTTAAGATTACATATATTTACATTAGTAAACAATCAGAAGATGAAGTGAACTAATTAGGCAGGTAAGACCTGAGAAATTAGGCATAATACAAGACTATGAACACTTGAAGATATATCCGTCGCTATGACGATGCTGATAAGGGCGTCATGGGGTTCACGATGTGCAAGGCACAATCAAGGAAGGATTCCATGGCTAACGTTCCCTTTGTAAGTGAGAGATTTACGAATTAAAGACCACTAAGGACACAGTCAAAATAAGCATAAGACAAGGCAGCAAACAGAGGGTGCCTTGAACACGTGATTTTATGTAATCACTCAAACAATGGAATTTACGTAACACTCCACTAATAAGGTGAGGTTGATATGCAATACTGGCACTTGGAAATAAAGTAGGAAGTTCAGTGAGAGAATTAAGATGGTGTGACTGAATCAAAAGAACCTTTGTAACAGATCACTTTACCTTGTATAAGATGTTTCAGCATAGAAATGGTGGTGGAGGAGGACTTAAGGGGCTTCATGGGTAAGAAGACTAAGGCCCTACAAGGTGGTAGGGGCACAGCATTCTGAAGGAGGCAGGAAAGCAAAGGGAAGGATGGTGACTCGACTGCATCCAGATATGTCCCTGATATGTCTCTGCCCGGTCTCTGATGATCTGTTCCTCAGGTCAGTCCTTTTAAAAACTCGGTTTTGGGATTACGGTGCTTTCTTGCCCAGATGGGCTAGTGTCGTTCCTCTATGTGCATGCATTAGTTTGATGCAGGGTCACTGCATGGTCAATCAAAGACCCACTGTGACACGGTGCCCCATTTTGCATAAAAACACACATGTGCAGATTTCCTTGAAGGGCAACAAGTGGTCTTTCAACACATTTACATACCGATCCCCATTCATTGTTGTACTTTTCAGTAAAAAATACAACCTCCCACTCCCTCCCTTCCCACTAAAACTCGCCCACACAATGAAGTAGGCGGCATGCTTCTCAGTCTTGACAGTATACTTAGAGTCAAATCAACTCGACCCTCTAGGTCTCTTGACCTTCTTCCCAGTGCTCCTGGTTACATAGAAACATGATTCATCGCTGAATACCACTGTAGACCAGTCTTCCCCAGTCCAACCTTTGAACTTCTTGCAAAAAATCAGCCTCTTCTTCTTCATTGCCTCAGTTAGCAAAGGCTTCTTAGCGGCAGTATGACAGGGGAGACCGAGATCCTTCCTAAGGTGATGTTCAATGGTGCATTCTGACATAATTTTTTCGTCTTGTTTGTTTGTGCACTTCATGCAGTTCAACAAGGATGTAACCAACTTATAGTCCTTTCATCTGATACTGATGTCTTAATTCTGTTCTTGCATTACTGGAATGAACTTCATTATCAAGGATGCAGTGAGCTGTGGATTAAAACTGGATCTGGGGATTCAGTCAGGTATATTGCCATTCATACATTGACTGTTCAGCTAGGGAGGGAACTATACCAAGTGTTGCCTGCACTGCATTTCCTGACTGGCTGTGATTACACAAGCAAATTTGGGACTAAACTTGCTGCTCTAAAGGCACATCCAGAAATGTATTTAAAAGAATTTGGAACTAAAAATAATTTTGAAAGTCAAGTTATCATGGCTGAAGAGTATTTGACAAGAGTACTGAAGCAGGCAACAATGTGTAAAACAGCAGATCACCTGAGAAACTATATGTATCATCATTCCAAGAGGTCATGTTTTAAGAACCTACCACCTACTAGCTATGCAACAATACAACATATAAAAAGAGCATACTTTACCACATATCATTTGATTTCTGTTTTATCTAAACCTAAATTGGAGCCCCTTGATCCTATGTTATATGGTTATAAAGTAGCTGATGATCTTTTGGTGCCAACTGATGGAAAGAACCTAATACCTGAGGAATTCACTGAGATGTGCAGTTGTACAAAATGTGGAACGTATCACTGTCCCTGTCGCAGCAATCATGTTCCTTGCTGCAGCTTTTGTAAATGTCAACCTGTCTTAGGTGTAAGTGATGCAACATGTAGCAATCCTTTAGGTTACAGTATGGAATGAGGAATCTTATTAAAAGCACAATCATGAGAAGCAAATACTGTCATTCGTCTATAAGAACTTGTGTAAATTTGACTCCTTTACGAATGTAAGTTAAAGCTTAGAATATTTAGCCATGAAAATAAACTACAGACATTTCAATTATAAATTAAATACATGTATTTACATTATTAAATATATACTGCCTTTGAATTTATCTTTTGATATTAAAACTATTGTTATGGATGTTTGAATTAGTTTAATTCAACCAATACAACTTCTTCATTTGCAATGTCATAGTACCCTTTTAATACTAAAGTTACGTCATAGGTTAATAAAATTTTCATGCTATATCCAGAATTTATAAAGTCAATAATTATTTAAGGAAATTGTGCAAACTATATATTTTTTATAATTTTATTCACTTGAGAAGTTTTTCAAAGTACTTTATCATCAAATATTAATCCCCATACCATGATAAAATGCCACCTAGATAGCAATGACCATAAATTGGCATTTTGAAAATAAAGTTTTTATGAAAAGTTACTGTATGCTTCTGCGTTTAAAAAGTAATAAAGTGCTTATTATTTGAATAATATAGTGTTGCTGTGTTGATTATTGTCAATATATGCCATTCATTCTTTAATATTATTTGATTTTTACCATTTTTCCTTCACGAGGTAAATCATCAGCTTTTCTCGATTTCTGGTGACATTTTGGGTATATATGACCTAATATAGCCCTAAACGTTAAATATTTATATATCATTGGAAAGAGCACATTAAAAGGAACATTTTGAGTGGTAAATGAGCCTTCTACGTTAATTTTCAAGGGAGATATGGGTATTTTAAGGTCAGGTACCCAGAGTTTACGTGTCGAAATTATCACCCTATACAGTGAAATTAAGCCTAAATTTCTCACTTGCTGCCAGGTTTCAGAAAGTCCACCCTGATTTATCAGATAATTCAAGGTGTCTACTGTAAAAGGCAAGTGGGTGAATTAGGGTACATCTCATGCACACGGGAACCCCCCCCCAGGCCATGTATTAATGGTGATAATGGGCGTTATCAACATCTGCTCGTATAATTCATTATGGCATCGCTATCAATTATACGTCACTCGATGTGTTAGTTTCATATTTGCCATGAATTCTTAATTATCCTGTTTCGGAAGTATTTCGTAGAATAATTTAATATAAAAATTACATATATATATATATATTGTATATATATATATATATATATATATATATACATATATATATATATAGATAGATAGATAGGTAGATAAATAGATAAATAGATAGATAGATAGATAGACAGACAGATAGATAGATAGATAGATATATAACAAAGTCCAGTTGATGGGAGTAATACAAGAAAGAGGGTGGGACGTCCAGCGTGATTCCCAGTTAATGAAACATTTCAATGACTTGGCCTTACAGCATAGTCATCAACTTAGAAAATATATGCTGAAAATTAACACTGCAATAAAAAATACGTGATTAGTATTTCAAAACAATATGTACACAAAATTGCAAGTCCCTCCATATTTCAGAATCAAATAAACGGAGGAGCAAAACGGTGGCCAAGCGCTCCACAACCAAGGTGGCCTTGGCATGAAGCTCACACGCACACACACACAGCAACTTACGTTCACTTTTAATGCCTCGCAATGTGCAGTATAATTTCAAAGGCAATTTTCTTCTTAAACCCTTGTGAATCATTTGCATTTCTCTACTGAATGCTGTGACCGAAACTGTTAATACTTGAAAGATAAAAATTGAAAATGTCTAGATGATTATGACAGATGGCAATGACAGAAGTAGCTACACCTGCTTTAACAAGAGTCTTTTGAACATTCATTATTTTATAGAAGTATTTTTTGTTTGACGACAGTTGCACAATATTCCGATATCATTAATTGTCAGACAAGAAATTCCATCTACACTCACCTGTTAAGCAAAAGAAAAGGAATTTTTCAAAAGAGTAGTCTTACTCAAGCAGAACATGCAGAGCGTTGTTATTTTCCCAACCAAAAGATTCCGCATGCTCACATGTATTTGGAAGTGTACTATATACTTAGGAATAGTAACGGCAAGAGAAGAATTAAATGCAAGGGAGAATGAACATAAGGCCAGAGAAGAATTAAATGCAAGGGAGAATGAACATAAGGCCCTCACAACTCCTGCATCACTTACGAAGAACGGACAACGATAAGTACAAGGCCACGGTCCACCAGAGGAGGTAAACTAAACCGCGGACACCAGAGGAACCTGAGGAAGATGTTGATGAGTATGGTGACTCAACATTCAAGGATTGTGAGGCCTTCCCATAGGATATTTTTGGTTTGTAAATAAGCGAAAGGTAAAATTTCACAAAGAGGACGTGCCTAAAATGTGAATGTTGTTGCCTGTCAAAGAAGAGCAGTAATTTTTTTGCGAATATTATACACTCTGCATTAACTTTATTTACCTAGCTGGCAACTTGCGCTGTTCGCCTCGGTCAAGTCCCTCACATCGTTTCAGGATTAACTGTTCAAGACTGGAAAGCAAAGTATGATGAAATCGTTATATATATATATATATATATATATATATATATATATATATATATATATATATATATATATATATATATATATATATTACACAGGAAACTATTAATTTCACAAACGAATGAGTCCTGCACTGTAATTTTTATATTAAATTATATTCTACGACATACTTCTGAAACAAGGTAATTAAGAATTCATGGCAAATATGAAACTAACGCATCGAGTGATGTATAACTGATAGCGACACCATAATGAATTATACGAGCAGATGTTGACAACGCCCATTATCACCATATCCATCATCATTATCAATGTTACCCTGCGAGCCACACATTAAAAATATATAAGGCTGGTTGTAGTATTTACTCCGAAAACCGGTGATAAGCAACGTGAGCTCTGGTTAGTAACTGGATGAGTAATACCAGTCCCGTGCAAAGTCCTACAACATCTGACAGAGGGTTGAGGACTAGCAACCTCTTTACCTTCCATATCAAGACACGTTGCCCATTCTTCCTTGCTTACATGTACCCTTATAAACTTACTCTTACTAACATTTACCCTTAACTTTCACCTTTCTCAGGCGCTTTCAAAATCTTTCACCAGTTTTTTGGAGTTACACTTGCTAATTCCCAGTCAGTACTGTATCAACTGCAAATATCAGCCATTCCACACTCCATTCATGAACAGTTCTGTTATGCAGCAACTTCCACGAACATCCAAGGGCCATTTTCTGACTCCTTGCATCACTTTATTCTTAAAGAAATCATGAGTAGTCGCTCTCCCAAAACGAATTCAATCGTTCTTTTTGGAAAACATGTCAGAAAAAATCGTTTTAAGAATACAGTTCTGTAATAAAAAATAGATTTTTTAACAAAGGCTTCACGCAGAAAATTTTAGAGATTTTTTTTCAATATTACATTACGTCATATAGTGCAGAACAGAGTTTTTCATCTTAAGATCACTTACTGCTGCAAATGAAAATATAGATAATAATTAAGTTCAGGGGACAGCCATAACAAAGAACAAACAGCTGATTTTATCAGTATCTCTTGCTAGCCAGAAACGCATAGTGTGAACAAAAATGCTAGGGGTTGTCCCTGATGATTGCACTATAGCCCTACCTATTCAATTTACTGAAGTAAAAAAAAAAATGTTCTACATGGTCCAGACACATACTTTAAAAATATTATTCCATAAAAGGAGCAATTGTTTCTTTACAGTACATGATAATCATCCATAATCGGGATAACCTTGCCTAAGAGAAGATTGTCAAAGGAATTCTTCATTGTTACTTTTATTGTACCGTAGGAAAGTTATGCAGTTTACATGCATCACTTGGTTTTAATCGTAAAAAGGATATCAAATTCTAACTAAAATTAACTTCAATGGAACACTAAGTGCACATTGATAATCATCAGTTTTGCTGGATAATGGGTGAGAAGTGTCACATTGTGCGTATCGTCTCTGTCAGAGAGGCCTGCAAAGAGCTGGTGGTCGCAAACTCGATTTTAACCTCTGTGAAAGAACATTGATAGATCATAGGGAGGGAGAGAGAGCACAGTGGTGCACATGGGCAACAGATTCGGATAACAGTTGTCCATGACCCTCTCTGACATGCAATGGAAGCTCAAAAATACCTTTTCTCTTTCTCCCTTCCTCTCATCTTCATTTCCTTTTCCCAGCATTTGGGATTTTAATTCGCTCCTCCTACCCTTATATGTCATGTTTACTTGTCTATTTCTTATTTCTCAAAATATTTCTTTGAATCACTTGTAGTGGTTTTGGACACACTCTTTGTACCCCTCTAAAGTTTTTCATAAGGTCTCTCTCTCTCTCTCTCTCTCTCTCTCTCTCTCTCTCTCTCTCTTCCTGGATTTGCTTATTCGTTTTATGATCTTCTTAATCACTGGTTGGAGGAAGATTTTATCTATAATATCTGAGTCACAGTCTCCTTTAGAGAGGTTCATCATATTTCTTTGTTTAATCAGTGCTGATTCTACCATCTGGCTTTTGATCTGGCAATTGCTGCTATAAATTATACGTGACAAATTCCAGTTTATTCTGTGATTATGGTTATTTATGTGGTTAAAAATACTAAGCTCTGTTGGCCATACCTTACCTAACGTTTATGTTGTATTAATCTCGGGGGGAGTGATTTACCTGTAAAACTGATGCAGGATTGGTCACAGTAGAGGCAAGGGATTTTGCATAGTCCCATGTCTTTGGGGACTAGCCTTTGTTGGACGATGATTAGGGATTTGGCTAAGGTATTTGGGTAGGTAAAAGCAAGAGGGTTAGTGTAAGATATGTTGCTGATTGTAATGGCACTGCTTATGCTATTGCTGAATGGGGTAAATGTATCAGCCGCGCACTACCAATGTTTTCCCACCAACCTTTTGGCGCAACACTGGTGTTCCTCATTCACTATATAGCCATTTAGGCGCTTAGTCTTAGTAAACCATCATGCAGACGAAAGCCCCATATATCATTACCATCCTACATTGATAAGTGATCAGGACTGATGACACAACGAGCAGATTTGGGAGGCCATCACCTGGGGTTACCCCAAGAACAGCAAGGGCAGCCCACCAAAGGCACAGCACTCCTGAAGGACTTGGGACTGGCTTCAGGGGAATTACAGAGGCAATTGGAAGAGCCATACTGTCCAACATGGGGAACACAGCGCCCAGATGAACACATGGCAAACCTATTTCCCCCGAGAAATCCAAAAATGTCATGACAATGGGTGTCTTCAGAGAATGGAGAAGATCGATGGAAGATTGGTTAAAGCTCAGCGGGATACCTCTGGACGGGGCAGTGCTGAACATCAGATTAAACTGCAAAGAAAAGTTAAGAAGTGCCACTGATGCCCAGTTTTCCAGAGACAAGTGGGCATCTCTCAAAGTAAAAGATGCATTTGAGGCTACTTTGAATATCACTACAAAGACTGTGAACAAGGCCGTCTTATGGGACAGATTCTTTAGTAGGAAGTGAGGAGCTGAATAATCAGCAAAGTAACACATTCACCTGCATCAGCAAGATGCAATAAATTGGGTTCATTTGTTCTACTTGTGAAGATGATTTGAGTGAGTATGTATTACTACATAAATTAGTGAGTGGCCTATGCAATACCAAGTTGAAACAAGATATCCTACAGAACTTTGAAAAATATGATAAGGTCTGCAAGCTTGGGGTGAAGTGCCAATCATTTGAGGAGACCGACCGTGAGTTTGCAGTAGACGTGTCCTCATCCCATAGGCGAGGAGAGCAAAATGTTTTCAATGAGGCAGGAGATGCTGATGATGCAGAGGCCAGCAGGCTTTTGCTGATGCCAGCGCTCAATGGCGTGGCAGCAGTGAAAACCACATACAAGAAACAGAAAGATGAAGCATTCAGGAGAAGCATAAGACACAAGCAAAGGTGTTATTGTTGTGGTCCCTTGCACGTTAAAGGCAGACAGAATTGTCCAACAGGTAATGTTGAGTGTAATAATTGTGGGAAAATCGGTCATTTTGCCAGCTGCTGCAAAGGTTATGTCGACATAAAAAATGTTAAATCAATCATGTGTCTGGCAAAGGGGTGCCGGATACTACAAAAGGGCATGTCAGAGTACGTGACGGAACTACTAGTAAACAATGTTCAAGACTGGTGCACCCTGCCTTGCCTGAGGTGTTAGAAGGCCGGGAACAGATGCTTTATGTTGTAGCTGCATCATGTACACAGCCAGTGTTAAAAGTCCATGTGATAGATCGAATCATTCGTAGTTAGGACTGGTGGTGTACATATATAGAAGGAATTTGTTTTATTCTTATCTCCTAACATGTTATGTGGTAGCTGGAATAAATCCGGTGCTTTGGAGGCCATTGCAGATATCGGGGCAGAAGTATGTATTGCTGGGTCAAGGCAGGCAAAAGCCCTGGGTATTAATGTAAACAAGTTATGTAAGTCAGGTATACGGTTGCAGCATGCAGCAGTGGGATTGATGAAATTGCTCAGGAGTTGTTAGGTCATTATCCATTGTGGGGGCAATTCAACATTTTGTTGAAGGACCACAGGGATTGTTCTTGTCACTGAGTGCATGTAAGGCATTAGAGCTGGTTGATCCTAATTTTCCTAATCACCCGGTTAATAACGTTCATCAGATTAAGTGTTCCTAACAAGTAGTGGAGAGTAAGCCACCTCAGAAAATACCATAATGTTTCATTTCATAAGCAATGGTTGTTAGAATGCTTTTCCGGCACTAAGTTTAATATACAGCCACCACAAAAAATCTTAGGATTCAGTCAAACTTAGGAACTGAATAGTGGTCCTGAGAATATTCCTGTTTCCCGCCCACTTCAAAGCGGGTAAAACATAAATATCGTATGTCAGGCAATGCAGCTTGAGGCAGCAGAATCTTTCCGCCTACTGAAATCCACTCAGGTGCCCATGAACCAGAGAAGGCGGGGTTGAGCTGACCCTCCGTCAGGCATCTGATTTCTGTAATTTTGCACCTGCATATTGAGCGCTCCTGTGTGCCCCACCAGTTAGTATGCCGGGGAAATCACTTTCCATTGTCAAGAGGACGCAAATTGTGACTATGTATAAAGAGGGCAAGTCAATGACGGCCATAGCGAAGGAGTTAGGAGTCTAAAAATACGGTCTCCATATGGTGTAACAGAGCTGAGGTGAGGGAACTCGAGGTGGCAGTGCAAAGGAGGAAGGGGTCTGGACATCCGCAGAAGACATCCAAAAAGACCGATAGCTCATTAAAGTGTATTGTAATGGTAAATCCAGGTATTATCAGCAAAGAATTGAAGCAATTGAACCCTGAAGTGTTGGGAGAGGTGTCAGAATGCACCATACAACATCACCTTAGGAAGGATCTCGGTCTCCCCTGTCATACTGCCACTAAGGTAATGAAGAAGAAGAAGAGGCTGATTTTTTGCAAGAAATACGAAGGTTGGACAGAGGAAGACTGGTCTACAGTGGTATTCAGCGATGAATCGCGTTTCTATATAACCAGGAGCACTGGGAAGAGGGTCAGTTGATTTTACTCTAAGTATACTGTCAAGACTGAGAAGCATACCGCCTACTTCATGATGTGGGGGAGTTTTAGCGGGGAGGGAGGGAGTGGGAGGTCGTATTTTTTACAGAAAAGTACAACAATGAATGGGGAGCGGTATGTAAATGTGTTGAAAGACCACTTGTTGCCCTTCAAGGAAATCTGCACATGCGTGTTTTTATGCAAAATGGGGCACCGTATCACAGGGGGTCTTTGATTGACCACGCGATGACCCTGAATCAAATTAATGCATGCACATAGAGAAACGACACTAGCCCCATCTGGGCAAGAAAGTACCGTAATCCCAGAGCCGAGGTTTTAAAAGGACTTACCCGAGGAACAGATCATCAAAGACCTGACAGAGACATATCAGAAACATATCTGGATGCAGTCAAGTCACCATCCTTCCCTTTGCTTTCCTGCCTCCTTCAGAGTGCTGCGCCCCTACCACGAGGCCCACCTTGTAGGGCCTTACAGTAGTCTTCTTGCCCGTGAAACCCCTTAAGTCCTCCTCCACCACCATTTCAATGCTGAAGCCACCTCTTATACAAGGCAAAGTGATCTATTACAAAGGTTCTTTTGATTCAGTCACACCATCTTAATTCTCTCACTGAACTTCCTACTTTATTTCCAAGTACAAGTATTGCATATCAACCTCAACTTGTTAGTGCAGTGTCACGTAAATTCCGTGTGCCGCCCTGTCCTATGCTTATCTTTACTGTGCCCTTATAGGTCTTTAGTTTGTAAATCTCTCGCTTACAGAGGGAACGTTAGCCATGGAATCCTTCCTTGATTGTGCCTTGCACGTCGTGAATCCCACGACGCCCTTACCAGCATCATCATAGCGATGGATATCTTCAAGTGTTCATAGTCTTGTATTATACCTAATTTCTAAGGCCTTACTTGCCTGATTAGTTCATTTCATCTTCTGATTGATTATTAATGTAAATATACGTAATCTTAAAACTTACCCTAATTGTTTACTTACAACTGCCTTGTAAGTAGAGTCCTTAGCTAAGTTGTATCCCCCTTTTCTTTGTTTATAGTCCAGTCATTTTAGTCATATTTTAGTGAAATAAATTTAAAAAATCATAACAAGCTAAAATTTTGCACATGACTTCTTTAGACACTTAGAAATAACATATCAAAAGTCCCCATTGATCCACCTTTGAGCTTTGTCCGCCATCTTGGAAAATGGGCCAAATTTCCTTTTTTTTTTTTCATGAAAACGGTTAGTCTGACGAAAATGACTATTCAGTATATTATTAAAGCTCACCAAATTCTCTACAAAAGAGGTTTCATGCATATGTATTCTACAAGTGATAGTTTGCAAGCTATATCAAGTTTTTTGAGCACAATATTTTAAATTCGTACTTTTTCCACACCACCCATGAGGTAAAGTACGTAGGCACGTTTTTTTTTAATGTGGTTTCCCCTTTAGGCCTAATCCACAACTATATGGCATTGATTTAAATTTTTTTATGTGTTAAGATGGTCACAGCTGCATAGCGTTATTCAATTGAATTCGCCCTGCAGAAGTTATGATTACTTTAATTATGATTCTTCTTGGGAGAATGTCAAAATTGCCATTTATTCCCTTGAATAAATTTCCAGTTTTCTGAATACTTATTTTGATGTATTTCCCAGTTTCTATGAAAAAATACGTTGATGTGATTGTTTTGCTCCACAGAAGAAGTTTTTTTATTATATTAACTATAGCAATGAGTTTGTATAAATTAGTACATTAATATTTAAAGTAGTAAAACACCTTTTTCGCAAATTTTAATTCACATCTCTATAAAAATTAAATGACGTCTGATTGCAGTGTTGTCAAACTTCTTCCTGTGGAGAATGTATATGTTATTTCCTTGTTGTAAGGGCACATGCCAGTAGTTTGCTTGCCTTCTGACGAAACCCTTTTTTTGTATGTTAGTTACGATTAAATTACTTTAATGTTTGTGTTTTAGTTGATGCTTGTTACGTAACCCCAGTTTTGTAGATGTGACAACTGTGTGCCATCCAATATACCTCCTATTTTCTTCCAGGGTGGGAACATGAAGCTCGCCTGTTTCGCAGCATACCCAGAAAGGCAAGTTAGAGAAGAAGTTCTCAAAATCCAGCCCCATCACCCGTGAACTGTCGTCGTGGGATTGGCAGGTAATTTACAAGAATATTCCTGAAATCCCCTTTTTTTTTTTGCCATTTATGTTTTCCCTCTATCGAAGTAACGTAACGTTTTAATAATTTTGCAGTAATATGTTAATGTTTTTCTTGCTTCTTAATGTAACTTGATGATTGTTGTGTCCTTTTTAAATATTAATTATATGTGTTAAACTTTTAAATATGCGTATTTGTGAACCCGTGTGGCATCACCCAAAAAGAATTGGTGCAGGAAATATAGTTGATTGTTTCTCAACTGCACTTTGTTGGAAAGAATATAATGCTTTTGACTTCATGGTACATTTAACTGTTAGTAAACCTCAGCACTGTAACTTGGTCTCATTCAAAGTTAGCAGGAGGGCTTAAGGCTGAATGAAATCGTACCGAATACCAAAACTTTAAAGTTTCACCACACCCTATATGAATCCATTGAAACCCGAATGCCTCTTCCCTTGACCTCCCACCATCTCCACCAGTGTTGACAATCCCTGTGCATTCTTCTGGTAATTCTAACCCTGGTCACAATCTACACTGTTATGGACTCTGTTACTGACTTCCACCAAGTGAAATTCATATGTATCGCAGTCCATTAGACTCATCGTTTTATTTAATAGCTTGAAACCTTATGACTTGGTGCAAAGGCTTAAGCTTCATGTTACAGTTGATCACAAGTACTTTGAAGCTTGCAAATAGCTTGAAACCTTATGGCTTGGTGCAAAGGCTTAAACTTGATGTTACAGTTGATCATAAGTACTTCGAAGCTTGCAAATAGCTTGAAATCTTATGGCTTGGTGCAAAGGCTCAAGCTTGATGTTACAGTTAATCATAAGTACTTTGAAGCTTGCAGATAGCTTGAAACCTTAAGGCTAGGTGCAAAGGCTCAAGTTTGATGTTACAGTTGATCATAAGTACTTTGAAGTTACATTAATTTCAGACAGTGATGCTGCTAATCACTTTGAGGAAAGAGCAGATTTTGAGTTCCCTAGTGTCATGTATAAGGGAAAAGAATTTTTATCCCAAAACTGATGTATGGCTGACTTTGTTATCAAAAAGAAATGCTCCATCTTTAATGTGGCACATTGCTCACTCATTGAAGGATAGATAGTCTAGCTTTAAAAAGTGCATCCGTGTTGCTCCAAAAGATCATCGCCATCTTGTCCCAGAACATTAAATACTTTGGTAAGAATTTGGGTCAAGGCAAGTAATGATGTACAGATGGTTTTGCTGTCTAACATCAAAACTTCTCCAGACGGAGTTCCTCATTAGATGGTGGGTATCGTTCAGCCAGCACTCGGCTAGGCCCGAGTTCGAATCTCCGACCGGCCAAAGAGGAATTAGAGGAATTTATATCTGGTGATAAAAATTCATTTCTCGGTATAATGTGGTTCGGATTCCACAATAAGCTGTAGGTCCCGTTGCTAGGTAACCACCGGTCATAAATAACACTTAACTGGCTGAGGAGAATGCACTGCTATAACCGTTAACTAACAACGCACACCTCAGACATTAAAGAAACACTCATTCATCACTAAAATCAGATTGGCAATGACCTTCAGATATCCTGGAAATTGCTAAATACAGAGTATATGAGCATATAGGTAAACCTGAACAAAAGCTCATATAATGCAGGCTAAAACCCCTGTACCAACATTTGCCTCTGTTATCAAAATCTTTTAAGAAATGTACTTCACTTACTTCAATTACCTAGAATTGTTGTCTTCATATAAGAGCCCTATCTCAGAATTGTACCTCTTGGGAATATATATTTAAAACCTCTCAGCCACTCCAACAGACTCTTTTTAAGACTGCATCTGGGAATATATATTAAAACTCCTCAGCCACTCTAACAGACTTTTAAGACTGCATCTTGGGAATGATATTAAAAAACCTCTCAGCCACTCCAACAGACTCTTTTTAAGACTACATCATGGGAATATATATTAAAAACCTCTCAGTCACTCCAACAGACTCTTTTTAAGAATGCATCTTGGTAATATATACTTAAAACCTCTCAGCAACTATAACAGACTCATTTTAAGACTGCATCTTGGGAATATATATTAAAAACCTCTCAGCCACTCTAGCAGACTCTTTTTAAGACTGCATCTTGGGAATATATATTAAAAACCTCTCAGCCACTCCAGCAGACTCCTTTAAGACTGTGTCTGGGAATATATATTAAAACCTCTCAGCCACTCCACAGACTCTTTTAAGACTGCATCTTGGGAATATATATTTAAAAACCTCAGCTACTCCAACAGACTCTTTTGACTGCATCTTGGGAATGTATATTAAAACCTCTCAGTCACCCAAAAGACTCTTTTAAGACTGCATCCTGGCAATATATATTAAAAACCTCTCAGCCACTCCAACAGACTCATTTTAAGACTGGGTGTCTTGGGAATATAATAATAAAAACCTCAGCAGCCACTTAATAGACTCATTTTTAAGACTGCATCTTGGGGAATATATATTAAAACCTCTCAGCCTGGGAGACTTTTTAAGACTGGGTGTCTTGGGAATATATATTAAAAACCTCTCAGCCACTCCAACAGACTCTCCTTTTTTAAGACTGTGTCTTGGGGATATATATTAAAACTCCTCTCAGCCACCCAACAGACTCTTTTTAAGACTACATCTGGGAATATGAGGAACAATCTAATAAGTAATGAGAAGATGCCAGGAGAGAGACTATTTATTTCATAAGCTTACACAACTTTGCTCCTTCAAAATAATTGCCTCTGCAGCTACACACTTCTGCATGTCTCTCCCAATCCTGAAGACCTCAAAGTCCTTTCAGTAGTCCTTCAGGTAACTTCAATGCCTCTTCAGCTCCTCTGTTGACTGGAATCTGGTTCCCATGAGGGGCTGTCTTTCGCATTGGAACCAAGTCGCAGGCCAGGTCAGGGGCTGTAGGGTGGGTGATGTACCACTTCATTCCCTGTTGGCCATCCAGGTGGTCACCAGCTTCTTTGACTCTTGTGGTATGGGGCATTGTCCTAGTGGAACCACCACTGACCACTCTTCCACTGCTGAGGCCTCTTCTTCTCATCTTCTCCCTGAACCTTTTCAGAACAGTAAGGTAATATTCCTTATTGACGGTTTGACCCTGAGGAACCCATTCAATGTGAATGAGCCCCTGGGAGTCAAAGAAAGGAATAACCATGGCCTTCTCTTGCGACCTGCTCATCTTTGTCTTTTTGGGTCTGGGGGAGGTCACGTGCTTCCACTGAGCACTCTGATGTTTGCTCAGGTCATAGGTGAACACCAACTCTCGTCGTAAGTCACTACTTTATTCAGGGAAACCTGAATCAGTCATCATTTCTGAGAACGTCAAAAACATTCCACACGAAACTGCCTCTGGTCGTCTTGGCACGAACTTCTGGCACAGACTTTGTGAAGCTCAGATCTCGGTCAGAACTGTCTCTACTGTGCCAATACCAATACCAGCAGCTTCAGATAGCATCATCACAGATATTTAACGGTCTCTTGGCATCACTAACTTTACTTCTTCCTCAATGTTTTCTCCTTGCGAGCACTTTCTTCGGTGCTCCAGATCTGGGCCCATCCTCTCAACCTGTTCATTTCGTCGTGAAAATCTATTAAACCACCGATAGAACCCTGCATGGATCATTTGTTCATCCCCATAGGCCTCCGTAAGTAATATCCATAAGGTTCTGTTTGGTTTTCAAGTTTAATACAAATTGATGGCGTAATGTTGTTCCTGTTTCGCATTTTGACAAGTGTTCACAGATCAAAACGGATCAGACTGGTTCCACTACATTCACCACTGCGCTCAGACCTACAAATATAAAGCTGCTAGTTTGTCATTTTATAGAATGTATGTACAGTATGTGTATTTCATCATGAAGTAGTATTTCGATCAAATCATGTTTAGTGTCTCGCCTGACATTTTCTCATTACTATTGGAAAATACCTCGTATATATTAAAACCTTCTCAGCCACTTCTAACAGACTCTTAAGAATGCATCTTGAAATATATATTAAAACTCACACCTAACATACCCTTCTTTTAAGACTGCGTCTGGGAATATATATATTAAAACCTTCTAGCCACTACAACAGACTCCATTTAAGACTGCGCCTTGGGAATATATATTAAAAAACCTTCACTCCTAATAGACTCTTTTAAGACTGCATCTTGAGAATATATATTAAAAACCTCTCTCAGCCACCCAACAGACTCTTTTTAAGACTGCATCTGGGAATATAAGTTAACACCCTATCAGCCACTCAACAGAACCTTCCAGCCACCAAAAGACTCTTTTTAAGACTGCATCTTGAATATATATTAAAAACTCTGAGCCACTCTAATGGATTCTTAAGATCAAGGCCTTAGATTATATATTAAAAACCCTTCAGCCACTCCAACGGACCTTTTAAGACTGCATCTTGGGAATATATATTACAAAAACCCTCTCAGCCATTCTAACAGATCATTTTTAAGACTGCGTCTTGGGAATATATATTAAAACCTCACAGTCACTCCAAGAGACTCTTTTTAGACTGCATCTTGGGAATATACATTAAAACCTCTCAGCCACTCCAACAGACTCTTTTTAAGACTGTGTCTTGGGAATATATATTAAAAACCTCTCAGCAACTCCAACAGACTCTTTTTAAGACTGCGTCTTGGGAATGTATATTAAAAACCCCTCAGCCACTCCAAGAGACTCATTTTTAAGACTGCATCCTGGCAATATATATTAAAACCTCTAGTTTACCCAACAGACTCACTTTAATAACAAGGCCTTGGCACATATTAAAAGCTTCAGCCACTCCAAAAGACTCATTTTAAGACTGGGCTTTGGGAATATATATATTAAAACCTCTCACACTCCAACAGACTCTTTTTGAGACTGCATCTTGGGAATATATATTAAAACCTCTCAGCCACTCCAACAGACTCTTTAAGATTGCATCTTGAAATATATATTAAAACCTCAGCCACTCCAACAGAATCTTTTTTAAGACTGCATCTTGGGAATATACTTTAAAACCTCTCAGCCACCTTAACAGACTCTTTTAAGACTGCATCTTTGTGAACACATAATAAACCTCCAGCCAATCTAACAGACCTTTTTAAGACCGTGTCTCAGAATATATATTAAAACCTCTCAGCCACCTAACAGACTCTTTTTAAGATCAAGCGCCTTGGGAATATATATTAAAAACCTCTCTCAGCCACTCCAACAGACTCCTTTTAAGACTGCATCTTGGCACATATATTAAAACTCCTCAGCCACTCCAACAGACTCTCATCTGTCATCAGTTAAGATAAACAAGCGCTTTGTTTTGATTCACGTGTTGACAAGTCGGGAATAGCAATCGAGTAGTAAGACTTTGTCTCATATGAGAAGAAGACGAATGATTTTACAATGTTACATATATCATTCTGATTGCATTCCATATGATTTTCTGGTAAAGACATGTACCTTTTGAGAGATATGGACAAGTGTTGCACTGAAGCACTTGGCAATTGCGTCATGTTTAAGATTACATTGCTCTGGTCACATATAGTTCTAATCCTGTCCCATATAATTTTTTTTTTTTTGTTCAAGTCACATACGCCTTTTTGAGGGTAAAAGCACGTCTCGATTGATTATGTCACCTTCCTCTTCTAGAATTTTCTCTTGCTTCTCGTTCCCAAAATGAAATTAATAACATCATCTGATTGTTTCATTTCCTGCTGAAATCCTAAAGTTTGTTCTTTCTGCTTTCAGAGACCATTAGCATTGGTTCCCTCTCTCTCTTTCTTCAAAAGAGAGAAATTTTAATGTAAAATATTTGTGGTCATTGATATTAAACTTAGCTTTTGAGATCTGAATGCAGGAAAAGTGTATACATTTGGTGACAGCGCCATGCAAAAAAAAGTGTTTTGTGAATCTAAAGCAGCTGCATTTCAAGTGATTTTGCAAAAGTTTTCACAAGCTTGTGTAAGGTAAAGTAAATTTTACTTATTATTACCATGGTATGATAAGGTATATTGAGATAATTTTTGCCTTAGTGAAATTATTACTGGTAAATCTTTTGTGTATTTTTGAGTGTTATTGTGTTTGTAATCTCCTGATTTTTCACATTTTATATGTATGATTTAACATTTATTTACTTAGCATTTTAAATATTTCTTGATAACTTAACATTGCATACTTGATTTAATTTTCATTTTTTAAGATTTTCTTTTCAAATCTTGTGTAATTCTTAATAGTTTAAATTTTGCTAGATTAATTTAATTTCTTGATAAATTAAAGTTTTTGTGATTTAGTTTTGTATATTAATTCAACTCAAGAATTAATTAATTTTGTGTTGTTTTCAAGTAAGAGTAAATTTTTTTCAGATTGTGAATTCTAATTATAAACTTTGAATTTAAAAATAAATTTTTGTATTTAAAATTTTTTAAAAACAGTGTTTCATTTATTGACCACCAGTGAATATGATTAGTTGTGTGCATAAGGCAAAGTGATAAACATGTTTTGTTCCTTTAGTTTTGTTGAAGTGAATTAAGACCAGGGAATCAGTTAAAGTTATTTGATGGAGTGATGTCCTTTTACTCTAGTATATTTCTTGTTTAATTGTTGATACTTCACACTTGTTTTGATAAACTTAGTTTGATTTTTCATGTGATCAATAAAGCATTTTAAGGGATCACTATCACCTTTAGAGTACTCAGTCATAATTTTTTATTGTCATGAGAGTTCAGGTATCTGGCTGAAGTGAGGTAAATTTTTGAATTCTGTGATTAGTTGTGTAATAACCAGGTACTTGGAACACTTATGACAATATATATATATATATATATATATATATATATATATATATATATATATATATATATATATATATATATATATATTATCTACATTGTTGCATCTTTAAGGTTGAAATACAGCAAGTTGACTCTCAATAATTATTTATAAAAAACATTTATTAAAACCCTAATTAAAAACATTACAACATTATTTCATTTAAAATGTTAACTTATTTAAAATATGAGAAACACCATGACACGAAAAGGACCTACCCAGGCGGGAGCTAAAACGAAAATGAAGCTGAAACTACAGTTTGCTTGTAAGGTGATGAATATTCTTTATTGCATTGTAAAGTATCATTTACAGAAATTCCGAGATGCTGCATTATTCAAAATGAAGTTAACTGGCATATTTTAGATTTGCTCTAACACCAGTTATTTTGATTACAAAGATCCATTCTAGATGCCCACTGTACGTTATAGACTAAAAACGGGAACAGAAGATCCAACGTTGACAACAGCCGAGATGACTGATGTTTCTGTTTTCAAGCCCGCGACTCTAATAGGCTACCGTTCAGAACATTCCTCTTTCACAGATCAAAAGACGCACACCACCAAGGTCACTGAGCGGGTATTGGTCTAGGTATGTAGGCTACCGTTACACGGCGGTGAGGTTAGGAAAACTCCCGGTTGATGTGTTTCTTCACATCAATCATTTGTGAATGATGTGCCAAGCGATTACGCAATATTAAGAAGCTTATCCAATAGCACAAATAAAAAGATTAAAATTATTACAGAAGCGACGTTACCGTTTTTCAACTAATCTCCTCTCAGATAAAAACAAGAAGTTTGATTAAACTAATGCGGGCGGGTGATTCAGCCGTGCATAAAGAGTTGGACGTGGCGATCAAATAAAAACTGGAAAGATGAGAAGCAACTGTAATAGTCAAAAATGAGAACGAGGGTACAGCCTGTAGCAATATATTACGCAAATTCCTTAAACTTACTCTCTATCACTGCAGCTGCGGAAGGTGGCCCCTAGAGATATTTCCATTTTATCCAGAGAATTTTCCACTACTAAGAATCCATACGTGAAGGGTAGAGAGAGGGAGCACTAAGGATTAAATTTTTGAAATCTGGAACACAAAACCTATCGACCTTGGCAAAATATATATATATATATATATATATATATATATATATATATATATATATGGTATATATATATATATATATATATATATGTATATATATATATATATATATGTATATATATATATATATATATATATATATATATATATAATTATACAAATTTTCGTTTCTTTGTCCTTGATCTTAGTTTAATGAAGAGTAACTTGTAGCCATTGCAGTGGCTTAAGATAATGACGATATAGTTTTGTATTTTTTTCGTGTCTGAAATAATGACGCATATGTTACAAAGGTCAGGTAAAGACCACTTGATTTCGATAACTGGGTAAGTTTTGTATCTTTGTAAACATCACGACAGATGAAGTAAATGTGTTCCATATCATTCTCTTGGCTAATGATTTTGAGCCAACAACTTTTAAGTGAAATGCAACAGGCAATATCATAACTGAGCCGATAACGGATGACCACTTTACAGTCAGTCCTATATAATTATCGTCCATAATGCTGTAATCAGTCGTTCTGATGGGAGAGTCCAAAAAGCCATGGACCTGCATAACAAACTTCCAAAGATGTAAAAAAAAGAGTAAAGTAATTTGACTCGAAATGATATACAAATTAATGATAAAAAAAAGTTTGAAAATAAGCAAATTACTAACAAATAATATAAGAGCAAACCCTGTTCTCTCTATTTTACATTATCCGAGAGCAACTCTGTAGCGTACGCGGTGGGCCACTGATCCAGTTTGGGACTGACACCTCAGCTTTGAAAAAATTATACCTTAGTTTAACCAGACCACTGAGCTGATTAACAGCTCTCCTAGAGAGGGCTGGCCCGAAGGATTAGATTTATTTTACGTGGCTAAGAACCAATTGGTTACCTAGCAACGGGATCTACGGCTCATTGTGGAATCCGAACCACATTATAGCGAGAACTGAATTTCTATCACTAGAAATAAATTCCTCTTATTCTTCATTGGCCGGTCGGAGATTCGAACTCGCGGCCAGCAGGGTGCTAGCTGAGAACGGAACCCACGTTCACTCAAAGTGGAACTACCTCAGCTTTGAATTTTGACGTTTTCATTCGTTGCAGTATAAACTCCGATTATTTTCTTGTTTGAACACAATAATTTACCTTTTAAAATGCGTCTTGTCGAAGAATGTAGATTAGGCTATCCATGCATCTGAAGCGCTTTTGCTTTGTGTAGCCTACGCTTGTGCCTGCGCTTTACATTTGCTTAATTATTTATTCGTTCTTTCCTAATACTGGAAGTTTTAAGTTTGAAGTTGTTATTTTGCATAACGTAATTGTGAAAACTTCATAAACTGCTTGTTTTTTTATTATGATTTACTGATCAACAATCTATTACCGTGAGCATAGCAATTTCCTAATACACAAGTCCTGCCTATGAGGAATATAGCCTATTTCACATATAGAAAATATTAGAAATTCACAAAAGGACAAGTTCAGATGTCACTTGCAGAACCTGTTCCATACTACATAAATTTACCTCCAGAAGTGCTGTTTAAAATTCATCTTACTGATGCTTACTAAGATCTGGTATTGTTAAAACTCAACTCTCCCTTTCATGATATTTTTAGGAAGAATTGTGCTATATAATTATATTAAATTTTGTTAAAATCCTGTTAAAAATCTGTCACTGTGCTTTCTTGCCTTCAGCGTTAGGTAGTCGTCATTCCAAGCTGTTTTTTTTAAGTAGGGGAGCCGTCTGCATATCTCATAATTTAATACTGCTCTCCAGCACCATTTTCATTGCTCGTCTTGCATTTTGGTCACTTCTGATATTCATTGAGTTCAAATAACTTTTATATGGCGATCAGGTGGGAAAACTCCCGGGCAATTTACCTTCTTCATAACATCAGCCTTGTGAATAATGTGCCCAGCGATCATACACTACTAGGAAGCTTATCCAAAAGCACAAATGAAAGCAAGTGAAAAGGTCACAGGAGCAAAATACTGTTTTCCGACCATTCTTCACTGAAATGGAAACAAACTTTTTTAGCAAGCCAAGCGGCACTTTTCACCGAAATTAATATCTTTCATATAATTCCAAAATATGAGAAAAATGTAGAAACGACGAGGCACCAGTGTTCGGCGAAATATGTATGTAAAAGATTCTCATTTTTAAGAATTTAGGTCGCGTGCTTTTGCCTTGGTGCGTGGTTGTTATGGTTCTAATGGACATTATTTTTTTTTTTTACATGGGTTCATTTCCTTCCTTCTTTTCATCACGCTTAATAATATCATATTTTTGGACATAAGAGTTCATCCCAACTTAGTGCCCTCTTTAGAATTCCCATTTTTACACATCCTGAAATCTTATAACAAACAATGGAAGAAAAAAAGCTGTTTACGATAAATCAAATACCTGGCTAATTTTGTTGAAGTGAGAGCTCAGTGAAAGGTCCTCTTCAGATGATTTTATCGAGTAAACTAAAATAATATATATATATATATATATATATATATATATATATATATATATATATATATATATATATAATATATAAAATAAATCTATAAGATTTTCAAACAACAGCAAACTTTCTAGAAATGACCGAAAAATAAAGTTTTTTTGTGCATTCAGAGATAAAAGTGAGAGCAGAAATAGGCTGGGTATTCTTATGTTGCTTACTGTCGCCTGTTGTCAACATTTTCTATTAATAATGTTCCTGAGATGGTGCCATGGCTAACGTCCTAAGAAAGTGCTTCCGAAACCGAAATGGAACTTTGGAAGTCAAAATGATGGTAATATTTTCAGGCACAGTTTCCTGATCTTCTAGGAAACAAAGCCAACTAATTGACTCTCTCAAATTTGAGAAACTATATTGATATGTTAATTTCATGCTTATGTGTTTAGTTTGAAGATACATTCGTTTATTAAGACATTAGAAAAAGGCTATTAATTTTGATTATGCCCGAAAGTACTTACTCGATCATGATTTTTTAGAGCTTTCACAGACTGCCCCAGTTACCCAGGATTGCGTAACGCAAGGTCTACTTAAGGTAATGAGAGAGAGAGATGGCAGACCTTGTATGTGGATTTTCACTTTGTGCGATCGCAACTCCATGTGGCTTGACAGGGGAGTCTCTTCCTTAGAACGGCGCCTTCCTTCCAGCTAATGCTCGAATAAATTCCTTTGAATTGCAGCATTGAATTCTCCTTTCTGCTTGTGACGACCAAGGGGATACGGTATTAGGATTCCTTCTGTCTGTCAGAAATATGGTGAATAAGATTTTATATTTTATCTACCAAGTGTTATAATCGTAGGCTACCAATTTTAGAGCCCAAGGACGCTACCACTGTAAAGTCACCACATCGGCGCCAGGATAGTGTTTAGGCGGCGCCATTAATTAAATCTCCGCTGAGCTTGTTTTCTTTGGTGACTTCCCATTTTCTTCAAGCTCAATTAGTCACACTTTAAAACGTGCCAGGTCACGCATTTTTAATCATTTTACTTTATGGTATTTATACGTATGTCACACATTGTGTATCACATGTTTCTTCATTCACAGGCATCAAGACTGTATCCATATTGTAGCTCTGTATGTTTTGTATTGTAATTTGTACTCGTTCACTGCATATTATTGTTTATTGTTTCGACCTCAGGTCACAGTCAATTCCATTGTCTCTCACGGCCCGGCGTCAGTCGGCCGCAATATAAGAAAAACTGCCTGGATCTGTAATAAAGTAGCAGTAACTTTTACCTGCTCGTTTCTTTGACACCTTACAGTGGTGACCCCGGGTATCCCGGAGCCATTGGCGGACTCACACGGCGACTCAGTCTTGGCTCCAGGATTTCTCCAAAACGCTCTTAGCGGCCTAAACACGGCGCTGTAACCAGCGTTTGAGCGTGCTGACTCTCGTCGGCATACCCCACCAGCGTCACTAGCGGAACCCACGGCGCACGAAAGTGCGTACTGTTATGATATCCCACTCCAGTAAGGGGTCAAAGGAAGCGAGCATGGGCGCGGATATCCCCTCCTTCATGCAGTTAAACGCGGACCCCGCTGGACGGACTCGAGGTTTACCTACCTCCCATCACAGCCGCCCCGCCCCGCATCGAGGCCCTCCCGCAACTCCACACCAGCGCCCGAACACACGACGGCGGGCAACACAATCGCGGGCCGCCCTCACCGTAAAGCTGCGCCCCGTTTCGCGGGAACCCATCGATGTGGCTGCGCGGGGTGGAGAGCCACTTCAGAATCGCGGACCTCACGGACGAAATCCTACAGGCCGACACAGTGCTCAACGCCCTTCGGAGGACGTGTACAGAAAACTCATCTCGCGAGTACCCAAACACACACCCTCACATACAGCACCACAAAAAAGTTCCTCCTCGAAGCTTGCTCCCTGCCCATCGCCGAGCGGGCCGCCCGTGCTATCGACCTTGCCAATAATCCACGCCCGACCTCAATCCAAGAGGCGGCAGGGCATGGTCGTAGATCTCCTGTCAATACCAGACTTGGGTGGCACAAACAAGCGGCAGGAGATAAGCTTCATCGGGAAATCTACCTTCGCCAACTCCTCCCGGAGGTCGCAACCAGATCGCTCACCCCTACACCATGCCTGTCGAGGACCTCAGAGGCGGCACAACACCTCACAGACTCCGTCAAGGCCTCACAGTGGCTAAAACCGGCCACACAGCCGGTCAGCTCCGTCCAGCCTGAAGAGGGCGTGAGCAGCCCCCAACGCCATCGCCAACAGGCGTCCACGAACCACAGCAGAGCGGAGGTCCCGGGCTTCTGTCGCTACCACAAGTGGTTCGGAAAGGACGCCCGAAACTGCCTGCCGCCCTGCTCGTTCAACCGTTCAAAAAACGGGGGTGGCGGCGGCCAGCAGGACAGGCCGCCATGGCAGCCGAAAGAACCCAGGGCCTCAAAAACAGTAGGTTTTTACGTCCCGCGACACCGTCTCGGCAGGATGATGCTGGTCGACACAGGAGCCTTTAAGTCGGTCTTCCCAGCATCCAGAGAGGACGCAACCAGACACCAGACCCGGCCGCTTTCCTGACGGCCGCCAGCGGAACCCCATCCTCTCCCTACGGCACCAGGCTCCTGTCGATCTCCATCCTTGGCCAGAGTTACTCCTGGGACTTCATCGTCGCGGACGTAGGAACCCCACTCCTGGGGCCGATTTTCTGGCGCACTTCGGCCTGCTAGTCGGCGTGGGGCAAAGCGCCTCCTCGATACCGACTCCTGCGGTCTCTCCCGTTAACGGCGGGACCCAGACCCACCATCAGCGCCGTCGCCCCACCAGTATGCACACCTTCTGTCGGAGTTCCTGAGGTATTTAAGCCCGAGCCGCCAAGTCCCGGGGCCCCAGCCAAGCACGGCATATACCACCATATAGTGACTAAAGGCCCCCGACACATGAAGTTCGCAGGCTTCCCCCTCAGCACCTTCAGGAGGCGAAAAAGCATTCGCGGAGATGGAACAGATGGGCATCTGCAGGAAAGCCTCCAGTCCATGGGCCTCCCCCTCCACATGGTGCAGAAACCGGACGGCTCCTGGAGACCCTGCGGCGACTACAGGCGGCTCAACATTGCAACAGAGCCCGACCACTACCCTCTACCCAACATGCAAGACCCACGGCCTCCTTTCACGGGGCCAAAATATTCACTAAATTGGACCTTCTTAAATCTTATTTCCAGGTACCTGTTGCGCCAGAGGACATACCAAAGACAGCCATCATCACGCCCTTCGGGTCCTATGTGTTCGCCTTCTCCACCTTCCGGGCTGAGGAACGCCGGGGCCACCTTCCAGCGGCTCATGGACAGCATCCTGGGGACCTAAAATTCTCTGCGTCTGCTACGTCGACGACATTCTCATATTTTCCAGGTCTCAGCGAACACCAGAGACACATCAAAGCAGTCCTCCAGCGCCCAAGAAAACGGCCTCGTCGTCCGTTTCAACAAGTGTACCTTGGCGTCCAGAAAGCAGAATTCCTGGGTCACGAGGTGTCTCCGACAGGCGTCCGCCCTCTTACATCGAAAGTGGCAGCCGTAGCCAAGTTCCCGACACCCACCTCCATCAAGGCCGTCCAGGAGTTCCTTGGGATGGTAAACTTCACAGGCGGTTCATCCCGGGATCGACACCACGGCCCCTGACGGAAGTCCTAAAAGGTCAACCAAGTCCCTGTCTTGGGGACCCAGCCAGCAGCAGGCCTTTTCCCTGACGAAGGCCGCCCTCACCAAGGCAACGCCTTGGCACACCAGGATCCCAAGGCTCCTCCAGCTGACGACAGACGCCAGTAACGTTGCCTGCGGTGCTGTTCTGGAGCAAATCATCAACGGCGCCCCCAGCCCATCGCCTTCTTCAGCAAGAAGTTCAGTCCCGCAGAGACCCAGAACATCACCTTCGACAGGGAACTCTGCGCGATGTACCGCGCAGTTCGGCACTTCAAGTTCCTCCTGGAGGGCGCCCTTCACAATCTTCACAGACCACCAGCCACTGGTTCACGCCTTTCACGAAGCAGGGGGCGCATGGTCTTCAGACAGCAGCGCCACCTCTCAGCCATAGCCGAATTTACCTGTTCCGTCAGGTACCTCCCGGCAAGAAAAATCCGTAGCAGACGCCCTCTCCAGAGTCGAGTTGAACGCAGTGCAGCTTGGTGTAGATTACCAGGACCTTGCCAGAGAACAGGGCGCTGACCCAGAAAACCCCAGCATACCCGCACCGCCATCACATCCCTCAAGTGGCGGGCGTGACCTCGCCCCGGAGGCCCCAGCCTGCTCTGTGACATCAGCACAGGCCAGCCCGCCCTTTGGTTCCAGCCTCACGCCGCCAGGTATTCGACATCATTCACGGCCTCTCACACCCCTCCCGGCAGGACCACGGCCAAACTGCTTTCAAAAAGTTCGTCTGGCACGGGTGCAAGGACGCCACAGCCTGGGCAAAACAGTGCCTGCAGTGCCAGACCAGTAAAGTGGGTCGTCACACGCAGTTGGGGTAGGCGAGTTCCCACAGCCAGGGCGCCGCCGGCCACATCCACATCGGCGTCGTGGGCCCCTTCCCCATCAGGCGGATCAGATACCTCCAAACGGTGGTAGACCGTTCGACGAGGTGGCTGAAGCCACACCCATGCAAGAAGCCACCGCCAGCGCGTGCGCTGAGGCCCTGCTCTCCAGTTGGGTTAGCCGCCGGCGTCCCGGACCACATCACAACCGACAGGGGCCCCGCTTTCCTCTCCGAGTTGTGGTCTGCCCTGGCTCAACTGCTGGGAACCCGCACCACACCACCACAGCGTACAACCCAGCGGCCAACGGCCTGGTTGAACAGTTCCACAGGTCGCCAAAGTCATCCCTCATGGCCCGCTGCACCGCCGAGGACTGGAAACATCAGCTGCCGTGGGTCCTCCTCGGGTTGAGACCGCCCCAGAGCCGACGGCACCCCATCCGCAGCTGAACAAACCTGGCGGGGAACCCCTCGTGGTGCCGGAGAGCTCGTGACGGATGAACGCCCTCCCCATCACTGCAGAGGCTCCGCGGCGTGGCGGCAAGTTAAGCCCCACAGCGCTCGCCACATCGACAAAGCAACCACCTTCATGCCGCCACAGCTGTCATCCGCCACCCGTCTTCGTCAGAGTCGACGCCGTCCGTCCACCACTAACTAAGCCCTACAGGGGACCCTTCGCGTGCTGGAGCGGAACAGCAAGGCGTTCAGCTGGCACTCCCAGGCAAGAACGACTGGGTTTCCATAGACCGGCTAAAGCCCGCCTTCCTGTCGGAGAGTCCGGCAGCGACGCAGCAGCCCCTTCCGCCCAAACGCACTCCAGCACGCCCTCACCCCAGAAGCGCCGCCCAGGAAGGAACGCCCAAACAGCAGCCTCACAGGCGGGAGGCCCCTCAGTTATCTTCAAGGAGCCGCGGCACCCTTCAGCGTCCCAGCAGGTACAGGGATTAATCAGACGCGTCCCTCATCTTGGGGGGGGAGTATTTGTAAAGTCACCACATCGGCGCCAGGATAGTGTTTAGGCGGCGCCATTAATTAAGTCTCCGCTGAGCTTGTTTTTTCTTTGGTGACTTCCCGTTTTCTTCAAGCTCAATTAGTCACACCTAAAACGTGCCAGGTCACGCATTTTTAATCATTTTTACTTTATGGTATTTATACGTATGTCACACATTGTGTATCACATGTTTCTTCATTCACAGGCATCAAGACTGTATCCATATTGTAGCTCTGTATGTTTTGTATTGTAATTTGTACTCGTTCACTGCATATTATTGTTTATTGTTTCGACCTCAGGTCACAGTCAATTCCATTGTCTCTCACGGCCCGGCGTCAGTCGGCCGCAATATAAGCTGCCTGGATCTGTAATAAAGTAGCAGTAACTTTTACCTGCTCGTTTCTTTGACACCTTACACCACCACAGAGATTCTCTTCATCATTGTGTGGCATGATGCTTTGACTAGGATAGAACTGGTGGCAGTGATTGGTGCGATTTCTTTTTAGTGTGTTACCATAAAAGTTATGTAGGCTACCCTATATGTTAGTACGGCGACAGAGATAGCAAAACTCGTTGCATTGGCCAAGAAGATGGAACTGGAACAACAAAATATAGCAACAGAGGGAAAGGGAAGAGAAAAAACAAGCAAGAAGAAATGGCGAAGGCTAAAGACTGAAAGTTCATAGGAAGAAAATAGGATTGTTAAAATAGTTACATTTGACTAAAAATGAAAGAGAAAAACTGAACATCATCAGAAAATGGACACGAATAAATCATATAGACTACTGGATAGCTTAACTGGAAACGTAAAGGAACAAAGGCTCACGTAGGTTTCAGTGATCAAGAACTAGCTGATAATTTTCTTGAATTTTTTTTAAGGAGAAAAAAGGGAACATAATTGTCACTTGCACTGAAAGGCAGAATCCCATGAATAATGCACCAGAGACAAATGAAAGACTAAAGAAATTCAATAGAATAAGTAAGGATGAGGTTATCGTATTATTAAATGGGTAAAGAAAACAAATTGAGCAACTGATCCGATGCCAATATCTGAATTTGTTGGAGTGGAAATTTTTCATGTTTTAGCGGTATAATGGCGAATGTTATAAATGTTAGTATTCCTGAATGCAAGTTCGCTACATCCGTTTCTGCTTCTCGGATTTTCTCTTTCTTATTAAATAATTATAGCCTATCCGTATTTAACTATTTTATAGCCTTCCCATGCAATTCCAGGCTTTATCCTTCACCATTTGTCCTCTTTACATATTTTTGTCCTCATTAGTCTCGGGATTTCACCACTGAAGTAAGGTGCCAAGTCCTTAATGAAAATTATTTTGCATTTCTCTACTCTTCTTTCCCTCCGTTATCCATACGTTAAGGGGTCGGTTGCCTGATGCGCCTTCTCCACTGCCTTCTATCAAAGGCATCATCCTCCACCAAACCTCTTCTCTCCACATCTTCCTTCACTTTATCTCGCCATCTGATTCGCTGTCTCCCTCTCGATCTTCTTCCTCTAACAGGTTCTTCCCAAGTCCTCTTCACTCCCTCCTCGTCATCCATTCTTAACACATGCCCACACCACCTCAATCGTGACTCTCTTATCACCTCTGTTATCTTTACTAAGCCTGCTCTTCTTCTTATTTCATCATTTCCCAATCTCTCAAGCAGCGATATTCCCATAATCCACCTCAGCATTCTCATCTCTGCTCTCTCAAGCTTTACTTCTCTTTTCTTCTTAGAGCCTGTGTTTCTGATCCATAGATTAACACTGGTCTTATCACTGTGCTGTAGATCTTGACTTTTAGCTTGATTGGCATTTTCTTATCACATACAACTCCAGCTACATCCCTCCACTTCCCCAACGCCGCTGTTATCTTACTGTCCACTTCAGCCTCACATCCTTCCTCTTGGCTTAAAGTGGATCCTAAGTATTTAAACTTTTCCACCAGCTTTATAATCAGAGCCTCTTCTTTCTTGTACTACTATTCTGTCTCTAGCTTCCCTACTGCTCACTAAAACCTCTGTTTCATTCACATTTACCCTCAAGCCACCCCTCTCTAAAGACTCCTGCCACTCTCAACCCTTCTCTGTAGGTCCTCCTCATCTTCAGCAGTAATCACCAGATCATCAGCGTACAACAGCTCCCGCAGCACTTCATTCCTGATCTCTTCACTCAACACATCCATGACCAGCACAAACAAAAATGGGCTTAATGCTGACCCCTGGTGTAATCCAACACTAACTTCAAAGTTTTCTGTTTCCCCAACTGCTGTTATTACTTTTGTGCTCGTTCTCTGATATATCATCTTGACCTGAGACTAACCAACTTTTCTGGGGTTTTCCGCTTCCTCAAACACCAAAACATCACTCTTCTCTTGGGGTTCTATCGTATGCTTTCTCCAGGTTTATAAATGCACAATAAAGCTACTGGTTTCCCTCTAGCCTCTTTTCCTGTAGCTGTCTTACTATGAACATGGCATCCACCATCCCACTTTCTCTCATGAATCCCTACTGCTGTTTCCCGATCTTTACAATTTCTCTTAATCTCTCATCTAGTAGGCCTATCCCCTCTAAAACTTTCAATCCATGCTCTGTTAGTTTAATTCCTCTGTAGTTACCACACTCCATGACATCTCCCTTCTGCTTGTATGTATATGCCATTAGACTTGTAAGAGGTGCAAAAGAAACGAGCAGGTAAAAGTTACTGCTGGTTTATTACAGATTCAGGCAGTTTATATAGCGGCCGACTGGTGCTGAACCACGGAAGACAATGACATTGAGTGTGACCTGAGGTCAAAAACAATTAACAATAATATACGGCGAACAAGTACAATTTACAATACAAAAACATACAGAACTCCAATATGGGTGCAGTCTTGATGCCTGCGAATAAAGAAACATACGATACATAATTTATGACAGTTGAACAAATACATATAAAGTTGAAATGGTAGAAAATGCGTGACTTGGCATGTTAGGCGTGACGAATTGAGTGTGAAGAAAGTGGGAAGTCACCAAAGAAAACTTGCTCAGCGGAGACTTAATTAATGACGCCTTCGAAGCACTCCGCTGACGTCGATGTGGTGACTTTACAAATACTTCCCCCCCAAGACGTGGGACATGTCTGACTAATCTGTGTATCTGCTTGGACGCTGAAGGGTACCACGGCTTCTTGAGGACAACGGAGGGGCGGCCCGCGCGTGAGGCTGCTGGGCTGCTGGTGTGGGCGGGCCCTTCCTGGGACGGCCGCGCGCCCGCCGTTTGCGGGGGCCTAGGCGTGGCGAAGGGTGGCTGGGTGGGGAAGGTGCTGCGGTGACGTCAGTGCTCTCCTCCAGGAAGGCGGGCTTTAATCGGTCTACTGAAACCCAGTCGTTCCTCCCGGGGAGTGCCAGCAGGAACGTCTTGCTGTTCCACTCCAGCACGCGGAAGGGGCCCCTGTAGGGCCTGGTCAGTGGCGGGCGGACGGCGTCGACCCTGACGAAGACGTAGGTGGCGGATGACAGTTCTGGCGGTGTGAAGGTGGCCAACCTGCCGGTGTACGTGCGCTTGCAAGAGGCGAACTTGCCGGCCACGTTGCGGAGCCTCTGCAGTGATGGGATGTGGCGATCTTCTGTCACAAGTTCGCCCGGGACCACGAGGGGCTCTCCGTAGGTTTTTTCGGCTGCGGACGGGGTGCCGTCAGCTCTGGGGGCGGTTCTCAAACCGAGGAGGACCCACGGCAGCTGATGTTTTCAGTCCTCGGCAGTGCAGCGGGCCATGAGGGACGCCTTCAGGGATCTGTGGAACCGCTTGACCAGGCCGTTGGTCGCTGGGTTGTACGCCGTGGTGGTGTGATGCGTGGTCCCCAGCAGCTGGGCCAGGGTCGACCATAATTCGGTTGTGATGTGGTCCGGCGCCGAAGCGGCTAACCCAACTGGAAAGCAGGGCCTCGGTGCACGCGCTGGCGGTGGCTTCTTGCATGGGTGCGGCTTCAGGCCACCTTGTCGAGCAGTCTACCACCGTCAGGAGGTATCTGGACCCACCTGATGGGGGAAGGGGCCCAACGACGTCGACATGAATGTGGCCAAAGGGGCGCTCTGGCTGGGAACTTGCCTACCCTCGACTGCGTGTGACGACCCACCTTGCTGGTTTGGCACTGCAGGCACTGTTTCGCCCAGGACGTGGCGTCCTTCTGCACCCGTGCCAGATGAACTTCTTTGACAGCAGTTTGGCCGTGGTTCTGCCAGAGAGAGGCCGTGAATTATGTCGAATACCTGGCGGCGGCGTGAGGCTGGAACCAGGGGCGGGCTGACCTGTACTGATGTCGCAGAGGAGGCTTGGGCCTCCGGGGCGAGGGTCACGTCCCGCCACTTAAGGGACGTGATGGCGGTGCGGTAGGCTGGGGTTTCTGGGTCAGCGGCCTGTTCTCTGGTGAGGTCTTGGCAGTTTACTCCGAGCTGCACTGCGTTCAACTCGACTCTGCTACGGGATTTTTCCTGCCGGGGAGGTACCTGATGGAGCAGGTAAATTCGGCTATGGCTGAGAGGTGGCACTGCTGCCTGGAAGACCATGTCCCCCTTGCTTAGTGAAGGCGTGAATCAATGGCTGGTGGCCCGTGAAGGTTGTGAAGGGCGTCCCCTCCAGGAGGAACTTGAAGTGCCGGACTGCGCGGTACATCGTGCAGAGTTCCCTGTCGAAGGTGCTGTAGCGGGTCTCTGCGGGATTGAATTTCTTGCTGAAGAAGGCGATGGGCTGGGGGGCGCCGTTGATGACCTGCTCCAGGACAGTACCACAGGCGACGTTACTGGCATCCGTTGTTAGCTGGAGAGGGGCCTTGGGATCCTGGTGTGCCAAGGCGGTTGCCTTGGCGAGGGCGGCCTTCGTCAGGGAGAAGGCCTGCTGCTGGCTGGGTCCCCAAGACAGGGACTTTGGTTGGCCTTTGAGAACTTCTGTCAGGGGGGTCGTGGCGTGTGCGATCCCGGGGATGAACCGCCTGTAGAAGTTCACCATCCCAAGGAACTCCTGGACGGCCTTGACGGAGGTGGGGGTTGGGAACCTGGTTACGGCTGCTACTTTTTATGTGAGTGGGCGGATGCCTATTGGGGGGATACCTCGTGGCCCAGGAAGTCGGCTTTCTGGACGTCGAAGGTGCACTTGTCAAAACGGACGACGAGGCCATTCTCTTGGAGGCGCTGCAGGACTGCTTTCGGATGTGTTTTGGTGTTCACTGTGAGACCTGGAAAATATGAGGATGCCATCAACGTAGCAGACGCAGAATTTCAGGTCCCCCGAGGATGCTGTCCATGAGCCGCTGGAAGGTGGCCCCGGCATTCCTCAATCCGAAGGTGGAGAAAGCGAACACATAGGACCCGAAGGGCGTGATGATGGCGGTCTTTGGTATATCCTCTGGTGCAACAGGTACCTGAAAATATGATTTAAGAAGGTCCAATTTAGTGAATACCTTGGCTCCATGAAAGGAGGCCGTGAGGTCCTGCATGTTGGGCAAGGGGTAGTGGTCGGGCTCTGTTGCAATGTTGAGATGTCTGTAGTCGCCACAGGGTCTCCAGGAGCCGTCCGGTTTCTGCACCATGTGGAGGGGAGGCCCCACAGGCTGGAGGTCTTTTGCAGATTCCCATCCGCTCCATCTCTGCGAATGCCTTCTTCGCCTCCTAAAGGCGCTGTGGGGGAAGCCTTGAACCGCATGTTGGGGGCCTTTAGTTGTTATGTGGTGGTATATGCCATGTTTGGCTGGGGCCCCAGGGACTTGAAGTTCGGGCTTGAACACTTTCAGGGAACTCCGTCAGCAGGTGTGCGTACTGGTACTGGTGGGGCGGCCCGGGCTGATGGTGGGTGCCTGGGTCCCGCTGTTAATGGGAGAGACCGACAGGAGTCAGTATCGAGGAGGCACTTACGCCCACGCCGAATAGCAGGCCGAAGTGCGCCAGGAAGTCAGCCCCCAGGAGCGGGGTTCCTACGTCCGCGATGATGAAGTCCCAGGAGTAATTCTGGCCAAGGATGGAGATTGACAGGGGCCTGGTGCCGTAGGAGAGGATGGGGGATCAGTTGGCGGCTTTCAGGAAGGCGGCCGGGTCTGGTTTCTGGTTGCGGTCTTCCCTGGATGCCGGGAAGATCGATCTAAAGGGCCCCTGTGTCACCAGCATCATCCTGCCGGAGACAGTGTTCGCGGACATAAAAGCCTACTGGTTCTGGGGCCCTAGGTTTTTTTGGTTGCCATGGCGGTTTGTCCTGCTGGCTGCTGCCGCCACCCCGTTTTTGAACGGGGCGAGCCAGCAGGGCGGCGGCAGGCAGTTTCGGGCGTCTTTGCCGAACCACTTGTGGTAGCGACAGAGGCCCAGGGAACTCCATTTGTTGTGGGGCGGTGGACGGCTCCTGGCGACGGCGTTGACGCCCTGCTCCGTTTCTTCTTCCGGCTGGACGGAGCTGACCGACTGTGTGGGCACTTTTAGCTGCTGTGTGGCCTTCACGCAGTCCGTGAAGTGCTGCGCCGTTTCTATGAGGTCATCGAGAGGCATGGTGTAGGGGTGAGGAATCTGGGTGCGGACCTCCGGAGGAGCTGGCAAAGGTAGATCTCCCGCGACAGGCTTATTTCCTGACGCCGTGCCATCGAAATCTGGTAGTGAAAGAAGGTCCTCGACCATGCTCCATGCGTCTCTTGCGTTGAGGTCATGCCGTGGGTTGACAGCGAGGTCGATAGCACGGGCGGCCCGCTCAGTGATAGGTAGGGAGCACGTTTCGAGGAGGATCTTTTTCGCGATGCTGTATGTGAGGGGGTGTGTGTCGGGCACCCGCGAGATGAGTTTTCTGTATACCTCCTCCGGGAGGGCGTTAAGGACTGTGTCGGCCTGCAGGATTTTGTCTGTCAGGTGCGCCACCCTGAAGTGGCTCTCGACCCTACACAGCCACATCATTGGGTTCCCCTGTATAAAAGGTGGCAACTTTATGGTTAGGGCGGCCTGCGACTGCGTTGCCGGGCCATGGAGTGTTCGGGCGCTGGCATGGGTGTGGAGTGCGGGGAGGGCCTTGGTGCAGGGACGGGCGTGGGTGAGATGGGAGGTAGGTAGACCTCCCGAGTCCCGCGAGGTCCTTTGGTTAACTGCAGGAAGGAGGGGATGCCCACGTCCATGCTCGCTCTTTGCCCTCTTACTGGAGTGGGGTACTTCGGCGTCAGAACGCACTTTCGTGCGCCGTGTGGGTCCGTTAGTGACGCTGGTGGTTTTGCCGACGAGAGTCAGCACGCTCAAACGCTGGTTACAGTACCGTGTTTAGTCCACTAAGAGTGTTGGAGAGTTCCTGGAGCCAAGACTGAGTCGCCGTGTCGGTCCGCTAATGGCTCTGGGATACTCCGGTCACCACTGTAAGAGGTGCAAAGAAACGAGCAGGTAAAAGTTACTGCTGGTTTATTACAGATTCAGGCAGTTTATATAGCGGCCGAGTGGTGCCGAACCGCGGAAGACAATGACATTGAGTGTGACCTGAGGTCAAAAACAATTAACAATAATATACGGCGAACAAGTAGGCCTACAATTTACAATACAAAAACATACAGAACTCCAATATGGATACAGTCTTGATGCCTGCGAATAAAGAAACATACGATACATAATTTATGACAGTTGAACAAATACATGTCAAGTTGAAATGGTAGAAAATGCGTGACTTGGCACGTTGGGCGTGACGAATTGAGTGCGAAGAAAGTGGGAAGTCACCAAAGAAAACTTGCTCAGCAGAGACTTAATTAATGACGCCTTCGAAGCACTCCGCTGACGTCGATGTGGTGACTTTACAGACTCTCCTCCCAGTCCCTTGGCACTTCTTCCTCTTCCCATATAGCCTTTAATAAATCCAGCCTCCATTTCTCCCACTCCGTACCTAGTAATTTGATCATTTCAATTTGGAACTCTGATGTAGCCTACCTGGTGCTTTACCATTCTTCATTTTACTTGATGCTCTCTTCACTTCTCTACCCTGTATCTCCATCACTGGTCCCTCTACCCTCTGTGCTTCCCCCATCTCCTCTCTCTCATTTTCAGTATTAAAAAATTGTTCAAAATACTCTCTCCTTAATGTCTTCATCCCTGTACAATATATTTCCATCTCTATCCTTGATGAGACCCAGTTTACCCAAATCCAGTCTCTGCCATCTCCTCAAGATTGAAAACTTATGGATATCCTTTTCTCCTTCTCTTGTTCCTAGTCTTTCATTCAACTGTTCTGCCGCCCTCCCAATAGCAATACCTGCCCTCCTTCTCGCATCTCTTTCCTCTTCTCTGTACCGTCCCTCTGCACCCTGTGCATGCCTTACTTTCCAGTCCTTAAATGCTTTTGATTTTCTTTTAACTGATTCTTGCACCTCTCCATTCCACCACCACTTTTCTCCTCTCGACACTCCACATCCGTTGGTTCTTCCCACCAGTTCCTCTGCTTCCCCCCACACATATTTCTCTCATGTCTGCGCACATATTTTCAACTCTGTTACTCTGTCCAACTTCTGGTGTGGTTCCCCCTTTCCTACCATCTCTCTCTCACAGTCCTCCTAAATTGCTCCCCCTTTTCTCCTTCAAGTTCCCAAATCTTACCTCTTGATCTCCTCTTTCTCTTTTCGGCTTTCCTCCCTCTCATTTTTAAATCCTCACCACCAACCTATGTTGTTTACCGCATGTTTCTCCCAAGATCACTTTGCAGTTCGTCACATTGCTTTTGTCGGCTCCTCTAACCAGGATGTAATCTATTTGGCTCTACACTTCTCCACTTTCATATTTCTTACAAGTTACAACATCAGGCATGGTTCATTGTTTGGCAAAGGGATTTTTACGACAGCATGCCCTTGCTGTCATCAACCACTGTTATTGGCTGTGGACCTCGCCTTTGATTAAAAAGTCCACCTGCAAGGCAGCAGCTTCCGCAGTTATTAGCAGTGGACCGAGCCTTTTACTAACAAGTAAGACTGCAAGGCAGCAGTTTCCACAGTAATTGGCGGTGGGCCTAGCCTTTTACTAAAAAGTATTACTGCAAGGCAGCAGCTGTCCTTTTAGTCGCCTTTTACGACACTCAGGACCTACTGTGGTAGTATTCTTACACCCCTACTACAAGGGGTTTGCTTTTGCATTGTTTTGTGATCATAATAACCTCGACTTATTAAGAACAGACTGTAAATTGCCTCATAAATGTTTATTAAAATCGGCTGAAAAAGTTAATATGGTGACGTGCCAGCTTGCATTTCTCTACTAGCTGGCACATAGCATATCACCATATTCACTTTTTTCAGCCGATTTTAATAAATATTCATGCGACAATTTACACAGTCTGTTCTTAATAGGTCGAGGTTATTATGATCACAAAAATATTAACATGTTCATTTATTTCTGAATCACTTCATCAAGTGATGCATATAATATTGGGCACAATAAACTTAGATAAAAAAATCTGTTGTACACACGTAAATTTGACTTTAATATTTTGTATTTCTCAGGGATTTATACATTGAGAATACTCTTAAATGTAAAAATACGAAATATCAACTGAAAACATTGTAAAAATATCTTGCATAATGCAAAGATAATGCTATACCGTGCAACAGCAACGACCAATATGAACATTAAATTGTGGTTGAAACTATAGAAGAGAAGAAATGACCTGTTTTGGAGATCAATAACAAATTCCATTAAAAATGACGGCCCAGCAGATTTCTATTTAGAATGATTTCCTTAACAGGGTCCTCCTCTTTCGATCTCCCATTCTGTGCCGCCAGTGTGTTTCCGAAATTCCGAACACTCCCGTCAGCAGCCAGCTTCAGCAGTTGCCGTTGTCCAAGCCAAGGCCAACCAGTCGCTGCGGGAGATCGCCGATCAGCTGATGTTGTTATTGTTGTCGTCGTCGTCGTCGTCGTCGTCTGTGAGCGGTGCCGTCACCGTCCGTGGCAGCACAAGTGTAAAGTGTCTGACTGTCTGTCAGTGACAGTGTCGCTAGTGGCTAGTCTGTCGCTGACAGTGGTGGGTGTTGCCTGCTGGCGGTCGCAGAGAAACGGTACGAGCGAAGAGAAGGATATGGAGCGCCCCTCTCCAGCGTTTAGGTCGCCTTTTGGCAGGCCGTGGATGACGAGCAGCGGTGCGGCTGCGGCGGGGGGAGGGGGCAAAGGACTGAAAGGCATTGTGGCAGGTAGGTGACGTTTAACGTTTTACCCATCCTTAGTATTAGGGATTTTAGGCCAGGATTTTTCCTGTGAAACACTGTAGGCAGTTGTAATTACCTGGTTCCTCATGTTATGAAATTTAATCGATTTTATGGATTGATATGACAGTTTGGGCGTCAATATTAAGAACTGCGTTAACGAGAATGTCCCTCATACCATGATTATACCCCACAACTATTCGTTGTCGTGACAAAACGAGCCAATCCTCGGCTGTTAGGCTAAATCGAGGAGTTGCTGGCTAGACCCAGCCGGTAGGAGGCCTAGGCTAGTCTTGCACGGAGACCAGGCTATTGTAGGCTGTAGCACCCTAATATTTTGACAGTAGGCCCACTATTGCAAGACCGGTTTAGGCCTCCTGTCGTTGTTTACACAAGGAGGAAGTTTTATAGTTGAGTGCTGAGCCACCCGACCCGGGTAGAGGCTTTTTGGATCTGATGGCATTTGGTGTTAGGCGAGGTGTGCAGCGTAGGCAGTGGCATAACCTGCTCGTAGGCTGGCTGGCTCATGTCATTTCTTTGGCCCTTATAGTCTTCAGTTGTAAAGTATTCGGTACTTGTTGACCTACAACTATTGGCTCCTGATGGTGTTTTAGGTTAGGCCTAACCTGTGCCTGTTTTTTAATCTGCATTCAATAGGCATTATGTTGTCGAACGAACTGCGGGGCCTGAGTAGCCGTGCTCGTCGAGGCCATGGAATAGATCAAGTCACCGTGAGGTTATAAATAGGGTTCTCAGTAGTTACGGCACATCATTTGATGCTGTTAATAAATATCTCAATATTATTTTAGGTATCTCTGAGCATTAGCTCCACGCCTGTTTTTAGCCTACCATGGAAACTGGTTTTTTTCTACACTTTTAGGCCTGCTGATAATGGAGGTGAGTTTGTTTATTGTCGGCCAACTGTTATTTGCTCAACAGTAAAGGGGGACTGTGGCTGGGAATTCGAGGTTTTGGGTGGGGGAGAACACAGTGGACATGTTTGCATTGCGGAAGCATCCCCTGGAGGAGGAAAACACCAGGGAGCCATCCGTCGCCAGGAGGGAGTGGCTGAAGGGGGAAGGTAATTTTGGGGGCAGGAGGGAGTGCAAAAGTTCTCACGTGCCCCAACAGCGGGGAAAGGTGAGGAATGGTGCAATTAGGGGTGGGAGGAGGAATGCATAAACAAATTCAGAACGCATTGGGACAAGAGTGGGTAGCATTTTTGTGAAACAGGTGGGGCGAACACTGCCATGTTGGATGGGCACAGGGACAAAGAACATGTGATCATAAAAATGGACTTCACCTCCTTTACCAGCAGCCCTAAAAGTGTAGAAAAAGTCAGTTTCCAAGGTAAAAACAGGCACGGAGATGTACTTAGAGTTCTGAATTCATAAAGTAATCTGAAAAAAAAACACAATCAGATACACTAAGAAGAGAAGCCCCAATAAACTTACCATAGGGGCTCCGAGCCTCCCCTTACTTCCGCACCTGGGGCTAAAATTCGCTCTTTTTTTTTTTTTTTAAAGGCCCTGATCTTGACGCAGCTGAATTAACATTAAAGAATTGACTAACAATATGCCACGTTAATTTCCCGGCAGTTGCTCTAAGAGTTTTCACAGGTAACGGCCAAAGGTGGCATGTTACATGTTCAAAGGAGCGTGCAGCAAGGAATCAGCTGGTGTACTGAAACAAAATGCTTGTGAATCGTACCAACGCAAACAGGCGGGTGCAATAGTTGGAAAGATCTGTGAGGATCGTGGATGAATACCCCCTGCACCCCCACCAATGACAGGAGAAACTTCTCAATACCTCCTGAAACCCCTTTCGCCTTGTTTAGTACTAGCACCTGGGTGTTCAAGTGTATTTTGCAGTGTTTAGTACTGGCACCTGGGGGTTCAAATGTATTTTGCTGTGTTCAGTACTAGCCCCTGGTGAAACAAATGTCCCTAAGTGCATAAATGAAGGACCATAAATGAACATTATCCCTCCAGCCCCCCCTTTTTCCTCAGTATATTCAGAGTTCCTGTGTACCAAAAGCTTTGATTTCGATGCAAATGTTGGCAGTACTGGCATTCAATTAGCAGTATCAGTGAAAGTGTTTTTGTCTTTCAATGCTGGACCCTTGCCCGTTGTCTGCATTATCCCCAGACCATAACCCTGCTTTCCCTAGGGTGGCCCTTCCCTCCATTGGAGTGACAAGCGGGGAGCAAATCACCCTTCCCTGGAGGGGTATATCGCCCTTCCCCATAACCCCACATTCCCATCAGGTCCCCTAAGCTTGTTGGATGGAGAGCCTTCTCCTGTCCCTGAGAGTGGTATACCCCATCCATAACCCCCTTTCCCATCGGGTTTTTAGCTTGTTGGATGAAGTTCTTTGGTTAATTACAGGTTAATTACAATCATGTGACAAAAATTGAAGGTAAATCCAAGAGTTAGCAACCAAAAAACTGTCCCCCTCTTAAGTTAGGATCAAGGAAATATTCCCCTCTTAGAGCCACCTTTCCCCCATTCCCCTCAAATTACCCATTCCCCTCTTAAGACATCTACTTAGATCTACCTTATTTTACTTCCCAAATTTTTTGTAAACAGAAATGTTAGCATTATTTTTATAGAAATTTATATTTTAAATAAGAGATGAAATAATATTATGATAAAGATATTCTCATGCATATTGTTATACGTGAGAAAATCATACTTGCAGTCAACTACTTTAACAACAAATACCACTATGTTCAGCCTGATTGGTTTTGTGTTGTCTACTTATGAGCAAAATGATTTGATATTAAAATGGTGACATACAGTAATCACTTCAGTGATTGTGGTTATTAGTGTGATGAGGATATGTGGTTAATCATATTTAGGATAAGTATTGTAAATCAGACAAAAAAAAATCAACAGGTGTTCACAGCCATGCAATTCTGTGCCCAAAAAAATTAGTTTTGTATTTTTATGTTTATCATAGCCTGATCCTGCCAATACCACATAACTGTAAACACGCAGTGTGCTTGTAAACAACAACCGTAGGACTTTAAACTGGAAACTTTATGCAAAAGGAAATTATCTACTTCCTTCCCCCATATTTGTAACAAAATATACTGCATACGTACACTTTGAAAAAAATACAAACCCTTCTTTTTCTTCCCTCTGTAAAACAAACCAATTCTGTGGGTAAAGCTTACCTGTGTTTACCTATTTGCCTAGCTTTTGTTAATGTATTTTTATACAGTATCTTTCTTATCAGTTGTTACCATACAAGTGATACAAGATTGTGTAGGCTATGTGTGAACTATTGACCTAGGCTGGGTATTACACTTACAGTATCCATTTGCATAAGTCAAATAGACTATTGCAGCTGTATTGAAGATAAAGGTAGTTGTAATGAAATTGATAGTTTACTTATTGAATCCATTTATACTGCATTATCATCATGTTGTATCATCATCGTAATATGTATAAGAAAGTGATCATCTACCATATTCATTTATATGTAGGGTAGGCTAGTGTTTACATTCTCAGAAATAGCTGATTGAGCCAACTGCCAAAAGAATTAGGAGAATAATTTTTTAGTTGCTAAAATAAATTAATTATTACTGGACTTACTGTTTGTTCCTACACAAATACAAACCCTTGGTCCTTTACTTATATGGGGTTACTTTCGGTGAAGCTGAACTGGCCGCTAAAGACTTAACAAGGCAGTGTGGTGGTATAACTACTGGCCGGTAGTTGCGTGGTGGCAGTGGGGAACCCACGCTACCACCCTCCCAGCGTCACGCATTCAATTTACTTTCCAGCCTCGTCTGATGTGGACATGTTTTCCTGCTCTGCTCGGACCTTCCTGGATGCTAAAGCTTCACCTTTTTCATGGTGTGTTTGTTCCTGTTTTTCCTTTGTTACTTCAGTATAGCTGTGCGTGTTTGTAATTATGGATGAACTATTACAAACCCATGATTTTGATAAGCCTGTGTGCCGGGTATGTCCTGGTAAGGATAAGAAATGTGGCGCCTTCCGCTTTAGTGCGGACTCGGACCCTCACTCTCTTTGCTTAAAATGTAGGAAAGGGCAAGGACCCCTGATTGTACTGTTGATGAACCTTGCGATGAGTGTAGGCTTTGGTGCCCGAGCAGTGGGATAGGTATTCTCGGAGGCCTATATACAAGGGTAAGGAGACTAAGGCGTCGCAGGTGCTGTCTTCGGCACCTTCGACTCCAACGGTTGCTAATCCTTTGCAATTGTATCTGAGCCCCAAAAGCCTTTCCTTGCTGCCTGTTCACAGCGCTGAATCTGTATCCCTGTCCCTTGTGTCTGCATCCGCAGTCACAGAGGGAGCGAGATTGGTGGACCTAGCCTACACTCCTCTCAGTTCTCCCCCCCTCACTCAGAGCCTACACTCCTCTCAGTTCTCCCCCCTCACCCAGAGTCGCTGATCCCTGGGTTTTGCCCCTTTTTCTTTGTCTTCCACAGGGTTGGTGTCTGTGCTGGTTTAAGTCAGGCATGGGAGTCACTCGGGATGGATCTATGAGATCTGCCATCGCTCCTTTGCACATCAACAGTGCTGCTGCACGGGCAGGGTACTGCTCCCTCCCCCCACTACCCACAATGTGGGTTGGCGTTCTAACCACCACTACCGTCACCACTGTGCTGCTTTGGTTAAAATGACCACTGTGGGAGCAAGCACCATGCATATGGTGCGGTTGATCCAGCCATCTCAGTGTCGAGTGGCTGGGCCAATCTGCTCGGTCACCCTGCCCCCGGCTACTGCTCCCAGGCCTCCCAGCCTACCGTTGCCCATATCTGTCATGCAGACATTCCTACCAATGTTACATGCTTCTGCCCCAGTTCCTACCATCCTGTCAGTTCACAGCATGAGTTTCCAGCGGTTCATTGGACTTGTGCCATCTGCTGTTGCTGCCCCAGCCCCATCGAATCTGGTCTGTCTTGTATCTGGGGATGGTGAGTCTGATGAGAAGAAGAAGAATCAGTGCGACCTCAGCCACCGTCCCTGTCTTCATCTTCCCTTTGTCCTTGTCGTCCTCGTCTTGGGTCTGCCTCTTCGCCCACCTCTTCTAAAACCAGTTGGTCTAAGAAGGGGAGGGTGTATGTCACCCCCAAGAAGACTGGCTCTTCTGAGGCGCAGTCCCCACCTCAGGGAAGACCTCTGGAGTCTCTTGCTGGGAAGGTTACCTTTGTACCCTCCTCAGATGGTTCGGGGCTCGCCTCTCAAACTGATTCCGTTCCCCACCTCACAGCGAGCATCGCCGAAGGCACGGTCGCCTACGGGAGACCGCGCAGACTCGAGCCGCTCCTCTCCCATAGCGAGCTCAAGCAAGGAACGACAGAAGGGGAAGAACCTTCGGGCTTCTCCTCCACCCAAACCGTCATCCTTGCCCAAGTCAGACAAAGGATCGTTGGGGAAGATGCCCAAGGTAACGTCTCGGCTCTGAAGACGTTGGGAGGAACCAAGAAGGGGTCCCCACAGCCTTCTTCTTCTGTTTCAGCATCGAAGAAGACTGGAACATGCCCGGACAGTAGGGACAGCGGTCTCCAATCGGCAGTCCGCACCCCTGTGTTGGTCTCCTCTACATGCTCCAGTGTGGAGGATCAGCCAGCGTCGGAGCGTGGATCAGCTGTGAGGAGGCCATCCCCTGATCGTCAAGATGGTCGCACGCCCAGACGAGTAAGTCCGTCTAGGCCCTCCCGCGACGCCCCACCGTGGGTTGGAGGTCGTGAGGGATCCATGGCTTCCACTGGTTATACCAGCGGACGTGACGGTAGTGTTCGCTCTGCCTCTCCCGCCCCCTCAACTTCCTTGGGATTCTCTGGGAGGAAACAGGGGGTCAGTAGGATTGCTGGGGCTGAGGCCCTTGTGCAATCAACATCAGAGGCGTCCAGTCCTTCCTCACTCCAACCGAGCAAGAGGTCGTACGCCTTTGTTGTGCGGGGCAGGGGACAGGGTCTGTCTCGGGCTCTCCTGCGGGAGGGGCCTTTCTGGATGACCATCTCTCAGAAGGTCCTCTTCCAAGAGATCCGGACACTCCGGAAATGCAGAGGGCATTTGTTGAGGTCGTTGCGCTGATCCGTCAGCACAATGGTCTGGAGGAACCACTTCCAACTCCCTTGGAAGAACGGTCGTCCAGGTTGGAGGAGTTTTACGCTTCCAAGAGGGAGCCCAAACCCTCCCTTGGTCTACTGTGGTCTCCCTTGGCAGATAGCGTCCTCAAGCAGGTGAACAGCTTGGTCTCCGGACCAACGTCTTTGTTTCCCTCGACTTGTTCCACCAAGCTGTTGCCTCCCCCTCTCCTGAGACAGAAGAGATACTACGTGCCCCCGGAGGGAGCACTGCAGCAGAAGGTAGTGGAACCGGGGCTAACTCGTCTAGCTCCTGGTGCCACTTCAGCTCAGCTAACAGGGAAGCCTGTGCTTCTCACGCAAGCTGAGCTGAACGCCTTGGAGAGGACAACTCTGTCTGCCCTCCAAGCGATCTGGCGCGATACCTGGGCCTTTGCGTTGTCGAGGACAGCGTCTTTGTCTGGCGCTCAGAGCGAAGACCGACCTTTAGGAGTCTTTGCCAGTCTGGTGGGAAAGCCATTTCGTTTATAACCCACCAGATGGCAAACCTCTGGGCAAACCTGGTACTGAAGAGAAGGGATGTGGTGTTGTTCCGAATCTACAGATCAGTGGGCGCCGGAGCTGCAGTCGCCCTGTGCAATGGACCCATTCTGGACGCCACCTCCCTCTTCCCCAGGGGAGAGGTGGATGCTGCAGTGGACAAGAGGAAGGCTGACGAGCGTGACCATCTTGTCCACCAGGCAGCGACAAAAGGTGTTGCGCAGCCTTCTCGTCCTGCAGCCCGGACTGCGAGCCAGGCTAGCAACCCAGCCCCGAAGAGGACTGGTGCTTTGGCGGGCGCTCAGGGGAAAGTCCAGACCTCTTCTTCTTCGCCTCCGCAGAAGGAATCGCAGGGTCCCTTTTGCCAACCTGTTCCCCCGAAGAGGAAAGGTAAGGCAAAAAAGAAGAGGGGAGGAGCTCACTAGGGATGGCGAGCCCCCTCAGATGCTGCCGTTGGTGGGGGGGATGCCTATCATGCCACTGGGCAACTTGGCAGCGATACAGAGCAGAGACCTGGGTAGTGGATGTCCTCTGGGAGGGATATTCTCTACCCTTCGAGTCACCGCCTTCCCTCACCGACACACCGGTCCAGTTCCCCTCTTACCTTCAAGACCCCCAGAAGAGACAGGTCCTACTTCGGGAGGTCGAAACTATGTTGAGCAAGGGAGCCATTGAAGTCATCAAGGATCGGTCTCCTGGCTTCTACAGCAGGATCTTTCTCATGGAGAAAGCTTCCGGCGGGTGGAGACCAGTAATCGACCTCTCCCCCCCTGAATCATTTTGTTCGCCAGACACGGTTCAAGATGGAGACGGTGCGAACGGTACTGTCAGCCATCAGGGAGGACGACTTCATGCTGACGATAGACTTGGTGGACGCGTACTTCCAGTTACTGGTTCATCCATCATCTCGTTGGTACCTTCACTTTGTCCTCAATGGAGTGGTCTGCCAATTCAGGGTACTGTGTTTCGGCTTTCGACCGCTCCGCCGGTATTCACGGGAGTGTTCACCTTGGTGTCAGTTTGGGCCCATTCGCATTGGTTGGTCCTGGGCAAGCTCCCGCTTGCAGTTGCTGCAGGACAGAGATTACCTCCTCAGGTTGTGTCGCGAACTAGGTTTCGTGATCAACTTCCAGAAGTCAGATCTCATTCCCAAACAGAGGACTCAGTATCTGGGCATGCTGATTGATATGGCAGCAGGCAGAGTCTTTCCCTCACAGGCTTGAATCAGCACGTTCAGGAAGGTGGCAAGGCCGTTCCTATTGAAGCAGGACCAGCCAGCTCAACAGTGGCAAGTCATGATCGGTCACCTGTTGTCATTGGAGAAGCTCGTTCCTTACGGTCAGCTCCACCTTCAGTCTCTCCAGTGGAGACTGAGGGACTTTGGGATCAGTCTTGGGAGCCCCAGTCAGTTCTCGTACCCATCTCTCAGGTGGTGAGGAACGATCTCGGCTGGTGGATGGACGACAGGAACCTCTGCATAGGGACACCTCTTTCCTCTCGCCCTCCGGTCATGCTGCTCTTCTCAGATGCATCGAAGGAAGGCTGGGGTGCACACCTGGAGGAGTTGCTGACTTCAGGCGTGTGGGACCATCACGACAAGCACCTTCACATCAACGTCCTGGAGATGAAAGCAGCGTTCTTAGGTCTTCAGTGCTTCCAGGACCGTCTGATGGGACACTCGGTGGCGTTGATGAGCGACAACACGACCGTAGTGGCATACATCAACAAGCAAGGGGGACTTGTCTCCCGTGCTCTCCAAGCGTTGACGGTGCAGGTGCACCAGTGGGCAGTAGCCCACTCCGTGGAGCTGTCGGCCAGATACATCCCAGGCAAGAGGAACGTTCTGGCGGACACACTCAGCCATCGGGATCAGGTGGTGGGATCCGAGTGGTCCCTTCACCAGAGCGTGGCGGACAGGCTCCTCAGCCTGTGGGGGCGTCCAGTAGTGGATCTGTTCGCCATCCGGTACAACAGGAAGCTTCCAACCTTCTTCTCCGTCATACTGGACCCATGGGCAGCTGCAGAAGACGCCTTCCAGCACTCGTGGGAC